>NW_027493445.1:0-366069 GCF_021521415.1 Bidens hawaiensis | reverse complement strand
GTGGAAGAGAAGAATGAGAAGAAATGGGTTGTTCCTACTAAACGACCCTGGTACTCAGTTGTGGAACTCCAAGGATAAGAAACCGAAGGTGTGGGAAAAGAAGTCATGTAAGACTTGTGGTAAGATGCACGGTGGCGAGTGCAAGTGGGTGGTACCGGTTTCTGATGTGTGCCATAAGTGTGGGAAGACTCATGGTGGGGAGTGTAGGCTAGGATTAAACGCCTGTTACAAATGTGGGAAGGTGGGACATTACGCTCATGAATGCAACGCCGAACCCACATGTTACAAGTGCGGGAAGAAGGGTCATATGGCCAGAGGATGTACTGAAGCGGGGTAGCGGTGGAAAGAAAGATGCTGAGCCGTCAAGGCCGAAGACCAGAGCCTACATGCTGACTCAAGAGCAAGCCAAGCAGATTCCCGATGTCGTCACAAGTACGTTTCTAGTAAATGGTATTTCCGCTTCTGTATTGTTTGATTCGGGCGCGAACAAAAGTTTCGTAGCCACGCCCTTTAGTAAATTAGCTAAAATGAACTGTTGCGAGTGTCAGAAACTTTTATAGTAGAAACCGCTAGTGACGCTTCGGTTAAGGTAATGAAAATGGTTAAGGACTGTAAGGATAGAGTTAAAGGGACACGAGTTCCCCGTTACGTTGTACGTATGACCTTAGGAGGGTTCGATGTGGTTTTGGGGAATGGATTGGTTGTCTGAGTACGAAGCTCAGATAGTGTTTAAGAGTAGGATGATAAGGTTGAAGTCCTTGGATGGTAGTGCGGTGACGGTTTATGGTGATAAGGAAAGTTATGGGCTTAATGTCATTTCGATGATAAAAGCTGAGGGTTTGTTAAGGCGAGGGTGTGGTGCCTACCTGGCGTATGTTGTCAACGCTACGGTCGAGACGAAAGAAATGAAAGATGTTCCTATCATGTGCAACTACCCAGAAGTATTCCCAGAGGATCTTCCAGGGTTGCCACCGGAGTGAGAGATAGAATTCCAGATAGATTTAGTACCAGGAGCCCAACCTGTCGCAAAAGCGCCTTACCGTCTAGCGCCATCCGAGATGAAAGAACTGATGTCCCAACTGCAAGAGCTCCACGATAAAGGTTTTATTAGACCAAGTGTTTCCTCATGGGGTGCGCCAGTGTTGTTCGTGAAGAAGAAGGATGGAAGTATGAGAATGTGCATAGACTATCGTGAGTTGAATAAACTTACGGTGAAAAATAGGTATCCTTTACCAAGGATTGATGATCTGTTCGACCAACTGCAAGGTTCAAGTTGGTTCTCCCAGATAGATCTCAGATCAGGCTATCATCAGCTGAAGGTGAAAGAGGCAGACATCCCTAAGACCGCATTTCGGACGCGGTATGGACACTACGAGTTCCTCGTAATGTCGTTCGGTCTAACGAATGCTCCCGCAACATTTATGGACATGATGAATAGGGTGTGTCGGCCAATGTTGGATAAGTCAGTTATCGTCTTCATCGATGATATACTGATTTATTCAAAGAACGAGACTGATCATGCTGAGCATTTAAGAGAGGTATTAGAGACTCTAAAGAAAGAGAAGTTGCATGCTAAGTTTTCGAAATGCGCGTTCTGGTTGCGGGAAGTGCAATTCCTAGGTCACGTGATTAATCCAGAAGGGATTATGGTGGATCCATCTAAGATTGAAGCGATAACGAATTGGAAGACTCCGCATAATCTGACTGATATACGAAGCTTCCTAGGGTTAGCTGGCTACTATAGGAGATTCATCGAAGGTTTCTCCAAGATAGCAGCACCGTTGACCGGTATGACCCGAAAGTCAATAGTATTCAGTTGAGGTAAGTTTCAAGAAGAAGCTTTTCAGGAGTTAAAGAAGAGACTCACGCAAGCTCCAATCCTTGCTTTACCCGATGGTGACGAGGATTTGGTTGTTTTGTACTGATGCTTCGCATCGTGGGTTAGGTTGCATGTTGATGCAACGAGGAAAGGTGATAGCGTACGCGTCTAGGCAGTTGAAAGTCCATGAGAGTACCTATCCGACGCATGATTTAGAGCTAGCAGCAGTAGTGCATGCTTTAAAGATATTGAGGCATTATCTGTATGGTACTAAGTGTACCATATACACGGATCATAAGAGTTTAAAGTACTTCTTCGAGCAGAAAGAATTGAACATGAGGCAGAGAAAGTGGTTAGAATTGATAAAAGATTACGACTGCGACATTAAGTACTACCCTGGTAAAGCTAATGTGGTCGCCGACGCGCTAAGCCGTAAGAACGAGGAAGTCCTTGCAACAGTGAAGTCATACCAGCTGGTTATGAACTCAAGTATTTTTGAAGAGATTGTCAAGGTACAGTCAGAGGTGCTAGTAGATGAAGTGTTAGTTAAGAAAGAAATGATTCATGGCCAGCAAGATGAGTTTATGGAAAACACTCATGGTGTTAAGACTAGATTTGACCGTATGTGGATTCCACGCCATGGAGATCTCAGAGGTCGAATCTTAGATGAAGCTCATAAGTCAAGATATTCGATTCATCCAGGAGCTACAAAGATGTAGCAAGATTTGAAAAGGGATTACTGGTGGCCAGGAATGAAAAACGATGTGGTGGATTATGTTAGTAAGTGCTTGACCTGTTTGCAAGTCAAGGGCCGAGCATCAGAAGCCTTATGGGAAGATGCAACCTTTGGAGATACCGGAATGGAAATGGGAGCACATCACCATGGATTTCATAACTAAGATACCTCGTACAGCTAAGCATCATGATACCATTTGGGTGATAGTGAACCGTTTGACCAAAAGTGCTCACTTTCTGCCTATACGAAAGGCCATCTCGTTAGAAACGTTAGCAAGTTTGTTCATCAAAGAGGTTGTATCTAAGCATGGAGTACCCCTGTCGATCGTGTCCGATAGAGATACTCGATTCACTTCGAGGTTCAGGAAGAAATTCCATGAAGCTTTAGGAACGAGGTTGAACATCAGTACGGCGTATCATTCTCAAACAGATGGACAGTCATAAAGGACGATCCAAACCCTTGAGATATGCTACGTGCTTGTGTTTTAGACTTTGGAGGAAGTTGGGATGATCATCTGCACCTAGCGGAGTTCTCCTACAACAACAACTACCATTCAAGTATTGGTATGCCACCGTCTGATATGCTTTACGGGAGACGATGTAGAACCCCGGTATGTTGGGGAGAAATTGGTCAGAAGGAGATGGGAAGCCTAGAGGTTGTGCAAGAAACCTCATCAAAGTTTGATCAGATCAAAATAAGAATGAAAGCTGCTCAAGACAGACAGAAGTCGTATGCTGATAAGCGGCGGCGACCAATTGAGTTTAACGTTGGAAAGGGATTATCCGTTTTAGGAAAAGAGGAAAGTTGAGTCCAAGGTACATTGGACCGTTTAAGATTTTAGATCGTGTGGGTGAAGTAGCTTATAAGCTGGATCTACCCGATGAGTTAGAAGGAATTCATTCAACCTTCCATGTTTCTCAGATGAGGAAGTGTCTAGCTGATGGACACGTCCCACGTGCCATTAATGGACATCGAGGTTGAGGAACAGCTGAACTACATCAAACAACCGATAGAGATTGTTGATCGCAAGGAGAAGCAGCTTCGTCACAAGGTTATACCTTTGGTGAAAGTGATATGGAAACATCGCAAGGGATCGGATGCTACTTGGGAAGCGGAGGATGAGATGCGCAAGTTCTACCTTTGACTGTTTATGTAATAGTTATGTTTCGGGGACGAAACCTCTTTAAGGAGGGAAGACTTGTAACATCCTAAAATTTTCGTATTTAATAAAAGAAAGTCGCGTTTAGTTAAAAAAAACCCTCATTTCCTTTCATCCTAATCTCTACACACTCCAAACACACACACCACCTTACATACGGCCGTGAGAGTGAAACGGGGTTCGGGTCCAAAAATCAAGCCAACCGTTATTAGATCTTTAATATACGAGCTAGATACGAGATAACGAAGCAAACCGAACACATAAAGTTAGTCGTGCACAACTCAAGAAAGGGATTACGATTAACGATGAATGTAACCGCATTCAGGTGAGTTTCTAGCCCCTTTCCTTGTTATGTTTTCGGGGCTGTGTGCATACTCGATGTGGTTAGTTAATACACTTACCTTAAGTGGTAAGTGTATGCCTATTTATGATATATGTGTATGCTATAGAATAATGCTTGACGGTACATGAACGATCTTCGGATATTGCATGTACTTTCAAGAGACAGTTAGATGATATGGTTGTTTATATATATGTTGTATATATGAAGTATGTACGTTATAGAATATAAGTATGAAAGAAAGTATGTAAGATATACATATGAGAAGAAATGTACGATATGAAGGAATTGACGGTAAAGGGTGGCAGACCCTAATAATATCTGTGAAGAAGGGTGGTAGACTCTAATAATATCTGTGAAGAAGGGTGGCAGACCCTAATAATATCTGTGAGGTTATAAGGCGAAAGGCTCTTTAAAGTGTAAAGTATGTATGTAAAGAAAGATAAAGTATGAGGTATGAATGAAAGTAAAGAAGGACCAGTATGTAATATAAGAATGTATTGTAAATTGATTGTATTAACTAGAACTCACTTAGCGTAGCTGACTTTTAGTATGTACGCAGGTGAGTAGAATGAGGCAGTTAGCTTGAGGAGGACGCATGGCATGGTTGGATGAAGCTGGCATCTGAGGATTTTTTTATGATGTTTTATCAATATATTTTACGTTATGATTTTAAAAAGATAAATTATGGATGATTGTAACGAATGGATGACTATTTTATTATTCCGCGAGATGTTTTTAGCTAACTCTGATTTTAGAACTGCGTTTATGAGTAAATCAAACGTCCAAAGTAGGGCACCGGTAACGGGGCCTTACAATTCGCCCCCATTTGTAGCCCCTCCACTACACATAGCCTTAGCATCAAGAGTAACAATGTCAACGACTAGCATTTGATTTGAGAATGCGACTTAGAAGACACATGCCATCTATCAAACTCAATGACAATACAACCACTTCATATTCCATCACTTAGGAGCTAGGTACCAACGCTAGTTACAAAAGAAGATAAAATTGATGGACAGGATAAGGTGGGTGCGGATTGTAAATTTGTCGTATAAGACTTGTACTCTTGTTGGACCTCCATGGAGATGTTACATTCTATGATGTTGCATACTTCAATCATTTTGGTTTGAGTGGATCAATGGTAGACAATTCGAGTTGTGGTTTATGGTATGGTACGTGTAAGTATTTAAAGGTTTAGGGTATGTTTGGCAAAACTAGCTGGTGGCTGTTAGCTGAAAGCTGGAAGCTGAAGGCTGAAAGCTGGTAGCTGAAGGCTATAGCTTTTTAAATATCTTTAGGTGTTTGGCACAGTAGCAAAAGATTTTAATAAAACTAGTTGGGTCCCCACGTGGTGCGGCGAAATGAGCGCACAACCTAACATCAACCGCATAATTAGTGTTGGTACATAATTCACCTGATGACAATGCTTACATAACCCGAATGTAGACGTGTAATTCATGGAAAGGTTGTAAACGTGTAACCGATGTCGAAAATCAAGAAACAAAGCTGAAATATACAGTAATTTCAAATAGATAATTTTTTATACCAACCTATATTGATCTGAATCTCATTCTGAATAAGCATTGTTCTAATCTGAAACATGTTCTGACCTGACACCTTTCGACTCAATAGTGTACCGACACGAACCGAACTAATTTCACCCTTTTTGTGTCGACTCGTTCTGACCCTAATTTGGTCTTACACATGACTCGAGCTCACCTGACTCGACCTGTTACCGAACCTAACAGATAATCACGTAGTATGTTAATTTTTTAAAGAAGTATAAAAAGGTCATACTCAAATTAAAGTGAATAAAATGCTCTTTTTTATAATTTAATTTGTTTAAAAATTATTAACATGTGAAAAAGTTACGGCCTCTAAAAAAGTCACGGGGGTAGTTAGTTTTGAATAAAGGTTACATCTGTAACTATTATATAAATTAACAAAAGTTGATAGAAATTCAAGTACTAAATTTGTAAATTCAAATGTAAAAACTTGTAGCTAGCTTTTTCTCAAATGCTAGTAATAGTAGTTCTACCAAACTAAAAGCTTGAAGCTACCTTAACAAAAAATGTGTAACTAGTAATAGTAACGTTCAAATATGGAGTTTTTTCTACCAAACTAAAAGCTTGAAACTACCTTAACTAAACAAAGCTTTTTCTTAAAAGCTTGAAGCTTGAAACTCTTAAAAGCTCCACTGTGTTCCAGAGTCTCATTTAACGAGGGAGGGGAGGGGAAGGAAATTAGGAGAGGAAAGAAATGAGACGAAAAACTTTTTTTTGTTCCCGAGTTTAATAAGAAGGAAAGGAAAATCAAGAAATTTACATATGTCATGTGTTCCCGAGTTGAAAGGAAAAGAAAAGAAAGTTATAGTTTTACTATTATACCCTTTAAGTAAAACTAAAATTAAATTAGTTTTGAGGGTAATTTAGTAATTAATAAGATTTTTTCTTCTAATCTCTCCAATTTGGGAGGATGATATTATATTCAAATTTTATAGCCTTTTCCCTCATTTCCCCTCCCCTCACTTTCTTAAAAAATCTCTTGAACATTATTTTTTCTTATTTTTCTCTCTTTTCCTTCTCATCCCCTATTAAATGAGACTCGGGAACGCAGTGTAAAGCCTCCTTGCCAAACATACCCTTAAGTTATTAATCCTAATTAAATATAATCTTTGAAATTCATTTGTTTGCTATTTCACAACATGTGGAGGGTATGGCTTAGATTACGAGACATACATAAGTGTGTGATACCTGAGTGATTCTAGTGACATGTTTTGATAATTATTTAATTCATGAGATATCAGTAATTTTTTATATATGACACCACCTTAAAACCTTGCTCTACATAAAGGGATGTTGATATGATAAATATATTGTTCAATTGAAAGCGTTCTCTAATCTATATATATTGTATTATATAATTTAATTTCTAGTTATTCATCATGTTATGTGCTCATAAAAATCATATGTTCTTCGCTAAGTGGCAATTTAGTTTTTTTGGAGATATTCTGAGTTTGCTAGATCGAACATTGGCACCGCTTATATCTTATTAGAAAAGATCTTGACACAATGGTAAAGTCTAGAGACTCTTCATCGGTTAAACTTGGCTTGTTTTTATGTTGATACAAAAGTTGGATTTTCATAAATCACAAATTGGATGATGATTATATATACTATTATGAATCACAAATGTTTTTAAGTTTTGAATTCTATAGCTTGTGTCATGTAACCAAACCAATAGTCTCATATGTTGTTTCTCTGAAGTTCAATGAAAATGTGAGCTGGATTTTTGAATATATCTCTATAAATTAATAGCTCAAAAAATGTGAGCTGGATTTTTTGTGATCGAGTCATAACATTACAACTTGTTTTCATTCGAATTTCCTTGAGATCGTTTTATATTTCTTTTTAATCATGAAGTATAAAAGATTTTGTTTTTTCCTATTTTAGAACTTCAGTGCAAAAAATCCACATCAAAACTCTTAACTCTTTCTCGTATCCTACCTTCACGATTGACCCTATCATTTCAACAACCTGAAAATGTATGTTCTATGATACAACTACATTCATTCCTTCACTTCCAACACTTGTTAAACGTACTAAACAAGAAATTGCATTGTACTAAAATTTTATTTCAATATACGTCGCTGCCAGTGCTACTTCATGTGTCCCCAAACCAATCAAAGACTTCACGGGCAATGGTGAGAGAGTGATGTTAGTAGTTGCATTATATATGTAAAACCCAAAACACTAGTTAATTGTACCTGGTTAGAATTATTACTCGTGGTCCCTGTTCTATTCCACTTCCCTATCAACAAACACACAGGTATGAAAAGGGGTAAAAGCAGCTTACACAAGTAAAAACATTTATTAAATTAAATTAAATTTCGCTATCGTAACGTAATGTGCATCATCAACTCCCTTTTTCCTCAAAATAAATGTAAATCACAACTATAAAAATGGTACGGATGTCTAGTGCAAAAATATTTAATGTTTTGTCCTAATAATAAATTGGAGCCAGGTGGGTGTGTCTATAATCATCTATACATTGGAAGAAGATGAGTTACGTCCGGACCTAGGTTCGGTTACCCGAGCCAACAACCTGGAGACGACCCCAGACTCACCATTACTACCGAACCTACTCAAGCCTGTCATCTCTGCCACCAACAATTAATCCCTTCATGCAAAACTGACGGCCTAGATCTTTTCAATCTACGGACGTCACTTAGTATCATCTCTGATCGCAAATACAACAGATCCGACGGCTGTACGTCGCTCCATCTCTCCCTCCCCACTACGATCCTGTGCTCGTAACGACGTCGCTCCAGTAATAACCCGTCCTTCCGGTCAACGTCACCCACCACCGCCCCCGGTACCGGCAATTCGGCAAAGTGGACCCGTCGAATGGGCGTCAAGCCACGTGTCACACACTCGACGTGGGACGCGTGTTTACATTTAGGTTCGCTCGGGTCGAATACGGATAAACAAACCGCACACTCAAGACCGTCTTTTTGTCCACTTAATGACCCGAACCGAAAAACCGGGAGCGACTCGATTATAGTGCGGTCGATACCCGAATTGTCCCGGTCGATGGCACGCACCGACACGGGCGGGTAGCGGTTACGACAGTGTTTGGCGTATAAGGAATGTGATGGAAAATAGGACTCCGACGATGATAGTAATACTTGGTTTAAGCGCAGGTAGTGATGTTGAGGTGGTTGTGGTTATTAGGAATATGATAAATGGGTGCCACCGGGGTTTGTAGCCCATACCGAGACTAGTGTGTATTCTTACATGGGAGGAGAGTATATGAAGGCGACAATGGAAGTGTGTGTAAAATATATAATTTGCAAAAAGACAAGAGATGAATTATTCATTTTTATTTTAGTTTATCGTATTGGTTTTACTTTTTATTCTTTTGTATCCTAGTTTCTAATTGTTTGCTATTGTTTGTATAATTAATTGTTAATTGGTCGCTTTTAATAGTATGATCAGATAAAGTAAGTTGTAGAAATTAAACGAATGTGGATGAAGGTTTTTGTTCTTACTCGAGTAGTTTAACACTACATGATTCTTTTATTTAATCTGTAGTATGAGTTTTAACATTTGTTTTCTAGTGCAATTTTTATTAGGTCTATTATCATAAATATATAATGTTTGGATCATAATCTTATTTTTATATAAGAAAATAAAAGAATGATCGTATAAAGAAAATAAAGGAATTTATGATTATATAAAGGAATTTAAAAAACCAAAATGATTCCACCATCATTCTGGTTAAAAAAACAAATTTAAAATAAAATTGACGAAAAGACACAATGCTGAGATCAAAGACCCAATGACGAGAATGAACAAAAGACACAATAGATCGCAAAATATAACAAATGCCGAATAAAATATAGCATAATGTTGAATAATATAACACAATATAAAGAAAAAAGACACAATGTAAAGAAAAAAAGACACAATCAATGACGAAGATATACATAAAACACAATGATAAACAAAAAGACACAATAATCTTTTTCACTCACCATTGTGTCCCTTTTTTTAGAACGAGAAAGACAGTGAAACCATTTTTGTGTTTTTACTTTTTCTGTTTTATATTAATTATTTTTATTTTTTAGAGATTTTTTTATGTGACTACAAATTCTTCTCATCGTTCTTATTTTTATTCCCCTTTATAAAATAACTTGACCATATTTTTATAGTGTAACTAATATATATGGTCAAACTGTAAATTAAACGAGACTCAACTCATTTGATTTTTGTTCAATATAAATATTGGAGTAAACTACTGTTTTCGTCATTGTGGTTTGTCTAAATATGCGGTTTTAGTCAAGTAGTTTCAAATTAGCGATTTTCATCCATGTGGTTTCATTTCACTTACAATTAAATCTAACCCCACTAACGCCGTTAAGGTCGAGTCAATAAACCCATCAGTGTGCCCCTCACGTGAGGGATAATTTTGTCCTTTTTTACCAATTACACCCCAACCCCTCACGTGAGGAGGGCTTGTGAATTAGGGTTGTATTTATTTGGGGAGAAAAAGGACAAAAATGCCTCTCACGTGAGGGGCACGCTGACGGGTTTAACAACTAGACTTAACGAGGTTAGTGGAGTCGGGTTTAATTGCAAGTTAAATGAAACCACATGGACGGAAATCATAAATTTGAAACTATTGAACTAAAACCGTAGATTTAGACAAACCACAGGGACAAAAACCGCAGTTTACTCTAAATATTGTTATAACTTGTTGGGATTAAAACAGTTAAGAACCGATGATACAAACTCTAAACAATTGTGACTTATGGCAGTTACTACAGATAGGGGTCATTGTCGAGCTTGTTGCGTTAAAGAAGTTTCCAATAAATGGTTTTGTTAATGTTACTTAATGTGTTTGGTGGAAATGGTGGAAAGAGGTTTACGGGTTTGTACTCATAGAACAAGGTGCTACGAAGAACAACTTTTTACTTCTAAAGAATTGTTAGTATTGAGAGTATTACAAGTGAAGACAAATTTTTCCGAGAATTAATAACTTTCTACTAAATATTTGTTCATACCGAAGAATATAAGATCTCACTAAAGACTAAGTTGCTACTAAAAAGGAACTTAGTAATGAGAAAAGTTCAAAGATCAAGGTACCACTGATTTCCAAGTTGCTAATGTAGTATAACTTCCTACTAGCTAATCAAGACTTCAAGAGTTGGTACTGAGAGCAACGTCATATAAATGTTTTAATTTGTTAGATCATACATGTAATGGTTAATGTGAAGATTTATAAATCATAGAAAACATCTTCTAAGTTATAGCATATTATTGTAATTGTTACCTAGCTAGAATAAAAGAGGGAGAGAATAGTTCTAGTTTTTGCATCAATTGATTATACAGCTTTTGTAATCATTCGAAAAGTAATTATCAATTGAAAAGGTTGAATTCTCCGTGTTTTTGTGTGTTCTTCTTTGTTGTTCTTCAATTGGTAGAAACCTAAATACCTAATTGTTCTTCGGTTGTAAATTCATCAACAACTCAATTTGATTACGGGTTTCAATCAAAAATAGATTCTAACATGGCTATGTAAATATCTAGAACTTTTACACTGCCTTTCATATCAACACAATAATAACCGATATTAAAACAAAAAAAACCGAACACGGTTAGACACCTATGGCTTGGTTTTACACTTCACAAATGAAAACTTGATTTGGTTTCAGTTTTGTAGGTTAAGAACTGAAAAACCAAATCGACTAATAACAAGTGAATCGATCAGAACTAACCCATAATCATAAAAGCTTCCGGTTCATCATGAGAGTTTCACTCCATCATTCCAGTTCATTAGTTCCTCACCTACAATTCTATGTTGATATTTGTTCAACGACATAGACACAAGGTTTAGATCCTCAAAATAAACTGTCTTATCACGGATATTGCTTAGCTTTGTTATATGTAATGCGAGCAATAAACTGAAAAAAATTAACTTACATAACTGGTTGAAAAGGCGTTTTGTACAGTACTTATGTAATAGTTATGAGATGAAGATGGAAAAAGTAAGAGAAAAGAGTACATTGTCTTCTTTTTTAATGTGGTTGATGATGATAATTTTATTATTGGAGGGTATTTTTTAAAGTATTTGCATGATGAGGTTGAGAAAAAGGAAAAATAGATGATATGTATGATGTCTTATAGGTTTGTAAAATAAGAATTCAAAAAATTCCTATTCCTTATCAACTTTCTAGGGCTGTTTAGGTATTTATATCTCAACTGTTGCACCCAAGTCGACAATTAGTACCGGTGGTAAAAGAGATCTTCAAGTTAATGATTTGTTTACAAGATTAGCTACGATCGGCGCTAAATTGACAAGATTCTCACATTCACAAACTACAATTAAAAGACTTTGTTGATAATTCGAAGATAACAAATGATAATATTGATGATTATGCTTTCATTTATTTACCACATGATTTATTTATTTACTAATAATACTAATATATCTTTTATAGAGTTGTTACCGGAAAAGAAAATATTCAATGCCTGTAAGACCTCAAAATCCGGAAGTCCTATAGTTGGTAATCATCCCAAACATATTCAAAAATAAGGGTCAAAATGGCTTCTTAAAAATCCAAAATTTCATTACAAAGTATTCTTGCAGTGGAAATTTACAAAACATCATATTATTATCCTTAAGACATGAAAATGTAAATTAAACTATTAATAGGTAAGTCATTTTCACGTAATTTAACAATTCAATTCAGAGTATAATTGCAGCGGAAAAGCCAACTAAACATTCAAACATTATTTATTTTTAAGACAAGAAAAAAAGTCATCAATAGTTGTCTTAGTTATTAAAAATGGAAATGGGCTTCGTCTAGAACTGCCACGAGATCACGGGTAGTCTTGAGCACCTCCAAGCAGTAATCCCATCCACGTGCAACCTGGAAATCATTCTAACATACACGCAAAGTCAGCTTGAGCTGAGTGAGTTCATGTTTTAATCATCAAAATATTTTAAAGACCAACAAAGGTGTTTAACGTACGACTTTCATAACAATACATAAATAACATCATAACAATACATAAATAACATCAATGAATAAATAAATAAATTTTCCTCAGTCAAGCACATAACAAGAGTCACATTCCATCAAGTCCAAAACACAAAGTTAAGGACCCGAATAAACTTCAACCCAAAGACAGATAAACTGTTAGGGGATTTTACATACATTCGCCCCAAGGACACTACTTCTTGTCCTGGAACACTTCACCTTAACCCCCAACAGGGAAATCAAGGAATTTTTACATACATCACTTCGACCCGGTCACGGCGTAACAAAAACATAAACGTGGTGGCCACACACACATATAAACATCAAACTTACAAACTTACAAGCGTAGATAGTAAAAATAACATAAACTATGCAATATCATTCAAATGCTTCAAAAGGGTAAAATCGACATAAAACGTGTATGCTAGCCCAAAACGTAAAACAGTTAAAAATGTCATCATGAAACTCACCTGATATGGTTCACATAAACATCACAACTGGAACCTCTAGCTAACCACCCATAATCCACAAGCCTGTCAAGTTAAAGCACACAACAATCACTAACTAGACCGACACGACTCGCGTACTATACGAGATGTCTAACGGGATTGGATTGACCCATAACCACACCCAACATTTATATTCGACTACATCAGCCCCGGGAGTCCTTGAATTACCCAAAGCTCCCTTTCCAATCAATCATCACCAACGGTTCCCAAACTATGCCCGTCTTGCGTTAATTATGTCGAATTCGTGAGTTAATGAACCGATTAACCAACCCACAAATAAACCAGCCCCATTTTGAGAATATTTGACTTTATTAAAGCCTAACCATAAATATTTAACCACCCGAGTCGGTGGGGTTTCAAATCTCATAATTTTCCACATTAATTCCCAATTAGCTGATTTTTACGCGCTATTACAATTCGATTAAAGGATCACCAACCAAACCAGCCCCTATAACCAAAAAAATAATTTTCCTACTGCCCTTACCCTATCAAGAGGCTCCTCAAACTGATCGGGTCGACCATTCTTTCACACAACACCCGAAACACCACAATTACCGATTTCAACACTCAAGAACCCTAGAAATCGGTTTTTAACAATTGACCTACCAAACGAACTCCAATGATCATGAAATTTTAGTATGATATACTAGACATACCTAATGATCTTTTGACACCAAAAACTCCAACTTTTGACCTCGGTAAGTGTGCCAAACGAATTTAAACCGAATCTGTCCGTAGTTCAAGAAACGGCTTAATTTACCATATTAACGACTGAGATAATGGAATTAAAGAATATGGGAGTGTAGTACACACCATGGTAGACCTCAAGCAGCTTGGAATTGAATTATCTTCATCAAAATTGTTGGGTTTGGGGGGTGGGAAAGATGCGACCAGAAAGAGGGGATAGGGGGGAAAGGTTTAGGTTATAATTTCCATAACTTACATATTCAGCCCTTGCACTTTGTGAACTCCTACTCTTTGTTCCCGAACTGAATAAAGCACCTCTTAGACATGCCATGGGTCCCCGATCCCTCACGTGAAACCTGAGAATTTAATTGAAAAACTATACACTCGGGTCTATCGGTTTACGAGAATTTTCGGGATGTTACAAGTTTACCCCTTTACATTGGGATTCGTCCTAGAATCCAAGTACACCAGAAATGATAGAGGGCAAATCCTCTTCACATTCTTCAAATTCCAAATGCCCTCGGGACACTCCCTAACATCAGATGCCTCAACCTTCGGCTTCTACGCAGTCTATGCAGGATTATCACTTCAAATCGAATCACCATCAATATCAAGGCTTAAATCATTCCTCCTTTCATAAAAGATGTCTGTTGTCAATGCTACTGAATGGAAAGTACCCATCTTGATAGCTCACAGCCCTACGAACATCCACCGATAACACTTTAACGTACCTTTTAATTTTCTCATTCACGGGGTACCCAAGTTAAAACACAAACGGGTGACAAGAATAAACTTTAACAATGTATTCCCTATGAGACCAATCACCCGCCTCCGACGGCAAGAACTCCTCCACCATCTTGTCCATTTCAGGTGTGGCATTAAATTGCTCAATAACAAATTTCCTCATTTCCTCCCAAATCCTTCTCTTAAGCTTCATATGTCCTCCAGTTAGAACCAGATTATCCCGCCAACACAATGCTTCCGAATGAAAAGACGTGGTTACATACCTCACCAAACCATCCTCCCGAAACCTACTAGTATCCTCTAAACCGTTTCCATCAGCGCTCCCACTTAAAATCCGACAAAGCCATCTTGTGGACCCAAAGAGGAGGGTCGCACTCCTTAACATCACCATAGGGGTATGCACGAGCATCCACCTTGCCATCATAACCTTTATCCTTAACATGACCGGATAAAATCACCCAAGGCTCATCCCATGTCCTCCTCACTCTTTGACCTCCTTCATTATCCTTTTACCCTGATTCTCATGCGAACATTCGACTCCTTCGCCGCCTCAGCAATCAATTCAGGCATAATAATACGCACAACCCGATAATCCTCATCCACAACGGCTTACACAATACAAACTTACTCCTCAGGATTATCATTAACTAACACAGGCGAATCCTTCCTACAATTCTAGCCCGTTTTGGTTAACGACCACCATGGCTCCCAGTATGACCTCCTCCAACTAACTCTTACTAGACATACCTTACTCCTACGAAGATAGAATCTTCACGAAATCAGTCACATGTCGTATTTAGCACATGGAAAGTAACGGTAAACTGCAAATAACGTTGATCAAGTGTTATTAATCGTTTACTTTACCTACCCGTTCTAAATACTTCTTGTTTATGACTACATTAATATTCTATCTAGCACATCGACAATTAAGAAAAAAATTATTTTAACATACAGCGAACGTAACGGTTACCTCTTGGGGTGCAGCTACCCGCGGTTGACAATTCTAGTCCTTCTCGAAATTGTTCGAGTCCAAGCACCGAAAGATGCCCGGATCTCTCAAACGTTTGCTCTGATACCAACTGGAAAGACCCCAAAATCCGGGAGTCCTACAGTTGGTAATCATCCCAAACATATTCAAAAATAAAGGTTAAACTGGCTTCTTAAAAATCGAAAATTTCATTATAGAGTATTCTTACAGCGGAAATTTACAAAACATCAAATTATTATCCTTAAGACATGAAAATGTAAATTAAATTATTAAAGGATAAGCCAGTTTCACGTAATTTAACAATTCAATTCAGAGTACCCTTGCAGCGGAAAAGTCAACAAAACATTCAAACATTATTTCTTTTAAGACAAGAAAAAAAAGTCATCCATGGTTGTCTTAGTTATTAAAAATGGAAATGGGCTTCGACTAGAACTGCCTCGAGATCACGGGTAGTCTTGAGCACCTCCAAGCAGTAATCCCATCCACGTTCAACCTGAAAATCATTCTAACATACACGCAAAGTCAGCTTGAGCTGAGTGAGTTCATGTTTTAATCATCAAAATATTTTAAAGACCAACAAAGGTGTTTAACGTACGACTTCCATAATGATATATAAATAACATCATAACAATACATAAATAACATCAATGAATAAATAAATAAATTTTCCTCAGTCAAGCACGTAACACGAGTCACATTCCATCAAGTCCAAAACACAAAGTTAAGGACCCGAATAAACTTCACCCAAAGGACAGATAAACTGTTAGGGGATTTTACATACATTCTCCCCAAGGACAGTACTTCCTGTCCAGGAACACTTCACCTTAACCCCCAACAGGGAAATCAAAGAATTTTTACATACATCACTACGACCCGGTCACGCTTAACAAAAACATAAACGTGGTGTCCACACACACACATAAACATCAAACTTACAAACTTACAAGCATAGATAGTAAAAATAACATAAACTATGCAATATCATTCAAATGCTTCAAAAGGGTAAAATCGACATAAAACGTGTATACTAGCCCAAAAAGTAAAACAATTAAAAATGTCATCATGAAACTCACCTGATATGGTTCACATAAACATCACAACTGGATCCTCTAGCTAACCACCCATAATCCACAAGCCTGTCAAGTTAAAGCACACAATAATCACTAACTAGACCGACACGACTCGCGTACTATACGTGATGTCCTAACGGGATTGGATTGACCCATAGCCACACCCTACATTTATATTCGACTAAATCAGCCCCGGGAGTCTTTGAATTACCCAAAGCTACCTTTCCAATTAATCATCATCAACGGTTCCCAAACTATGCCCGTCTTGTGTTAATTATGTTGAATTCATGCGTTAACGAACCAATTAACCAACCCACAACTAAACCAACCCCATTTTGAGAATATTTTACTTTATTAAAGCCTAACCATAAATATTTAACCACCCGAGTCGATGGGGTTTCAAATCTCATAACTTTCCACATTAATTCCCAATTAGCCGATTTTTACGCGCTATTACAATTCGATTAAAGGATCACTAACCAAACCAGCCCCTATAACCAAAAAAATTACTTTCCTACTGCCCTTAAACTATCAAGAGGCTCCTCAAACTGATCGGGTCGACCATTCTTTCACACAACACCCGAAACACCACAATTACCGGTTTCAACACTCAAGAACCATAGAAATCGGTTTTTAACAATTGACCTACCAAACGAACTCCAATGATCATGAAATTTTAGTATGATATACTAGACATACCTGAGGATCCTTTGACACCAAAAAACTCCAACTTTTTACCTCGAAAAGCGTGCCAAACTAATTTAAACCGAATCTGTCCCTAGTTCAAGAAACGGCTTAATTGACCATATTAACGACTGAGATAATGGAATTAAAGAATATGGGAGTGTAGTACACACCATGGTAGACCTCAAGCAGCTTGGAATTGAATTATCTTCATCAAAATTGTTGGGTTTGGGGGGTGGGAAAGATGCGACCAGAAAGAGGGGGTAGGGGGGAAAGGTTTAGGTTATAATTTCCATAACTTACATATTCAGCCCTTGCACTTTGTGAACTCCTACTCTTTGTTCCCGAACTGAATAAAGCACCTCGTAGACATGCCATGGGTCCCCGATCCCTCACGTGAAACCTGAGAATTTAATTGAAAAACTATACACTCGGGTCTATCGGTTTACGAGAATTTTCGGGATGTTACAATGACTCTAAATGAAGATACAGATTAGGACACAATACGAAAATGCAATGAACTTGTAGACAATGATGAGTTATTACACAATATGTCGGCTTATTTTTTATATGGACGTGTATGATTTCTTCACGTTATAACGATCAATTTTGTTTGAATGGATGGATTAAATTGTTTTATTTGGGGGAATGTTTATGTTTTTTTTGAAAGATAACTTCATTCACCAAAACAAACCATATGAAAGTCCTCAAATCAAGGACCGCATGCAAAACAAAAAATTACATCAAAATATTAGGGGAATCGTACCAATCCTTCAATTCTATACATTTGAATTTAGATATATTTCTAATCTAAAAAAACGAATTAGTTTTGATCTTCACGAAACCATCCACCACTTTAGCGTTCTTCCTCTGAAAAATCACCTCATTTCTAGCAATTCAAATACACCATAAAGTCGTTAACAGAATGAACCGTCCTCCTCTCATGTTTCCGCAACTTCAAAACTTTTGCTATAGTGCGTAAATCCCTAACGTCAAACGCATATAGAGGAGGTAACCTGCACCATCTCGCAACCTGATCCCGCACCTCCAATGCAAAAATGCAAGCAGTAAATAAGTGGGCTGATGATTCCGTAGAATCTCCACACAACGGATAATTTATATCTTGTAAAATAACACCTCTCTTCGTCAATTCCACCCTAGTTGGGAGTCTATCTATTTCCGCTTGCCAAGCCAAAACATTGCACTTCAAAGGGATCCATCCGTTCCATCTCATTTTATAAAAATCGCTATAATTCTGAGCCATAATAAATAGTTTTTTAACTGCATATACCGAAAAATTAGCAGGGCCACCACCTACCCATTTCCACGAATCCGCTCTCTGAGCCCAACCGTAATCATGGATCTGCTCCAAAAGCCCAAAAAGTTTTCCAACCTCGTCAGTTTTCGTCGGCTCTCTTTTCCAATTCCATTTCAAATTTTTAACGGTGCTTCCAAGGGTGATTCTGCTTTCGACCATACAATCTTTACATTTTTCTAATATAAATAGATTAGGACATGATTCTCGAAGAGGCTTTCCTCAATCCACAAATCGCACCAGAACCTTATAGACTTGCCATCTCCAACCGAACCATAGAAAAATGAATTCAGCTTCTTACCCTCCGAAGTCATATTTCACCCATCTTCACAATCTCGTTCCAACATCCAGAAGAATTAGAGGTGAGAGGAAGCGACAACCAGTTGTTTTTACTCTTGTGACATTCTACAATGACCCGCTTTCACAAACTGTTTGCTTCCTTCTTGAATCTCCAATTCCATTTATAAACCAAAGCTTCGTTAATTTCTTTCAGACGATTAATTTCCAAACCATCCGCCTTTTTAGGTCTCGCAACTCTATCCCACACAACCCTGTTAATTTTTTATCTTCACTTGTACCACCCCAAAGAAACCTCCTCATAATACCTTCCAATTTATTAATCACCATCTGGGGACTTTAAAAAGCTAGAAATAATATATGGGGAGATTTTCCAACACTGATCTAATGAGTGTAGCCCTCCCCCGATAGGAAACAGTTTGATTTCCAAGTCACTAGACGCGTCTCCATCACATTAATCACTGGCAACCAATTGATAATGTGATTCATGTTCGCACCCAAATTTATACCTAGATAATTAAAAGGAACATTACCTCTTCTACATCCTAACACGCCAAGCATATTTTCCACCTTAGTGTCAGTCGTCCCTACACCAAAAATTTTAGATTTATGAAGATTTATTCGTAGCCCCGAACATAAGTAAAAAAACCCGAAGAATTCTAGCGGTCTTATCCAAGTTTTCTCTCGACCATTCCCCTAAGATAAGCGCGTCATCCACATAAAACAAATGAGTAATATCTTTTTCATTCTCCGAAAGTTGAAGTCCCGAAATCTCAACAACCGACTTTGCTTTTTTTAGAACCCATGAAAGTGCTTCCATGACAATCAAGAAGAGGAACGGGGAAATTGGTCTCCTTGTCGAAGGCCTTTCTCGCACTTGAACTCAAAAGTCGGTGTACCATTACTAGAACCACCGATCGAGTCGACTCCAAAATCCCTCTAACCCATAGAACCCATCGATCCAGAAATACCATTTGCAACATTATGGATAAAAGAAAGTTCCAATTCACATTATAGTATGCTTTCTCAAAGTCAATCTTCAATAAAAATGCCTTTTTTCTGTTTTCTTAAACCATCCCAAAAGCTCGTTCACAATCAAAGGCCCATCCAAAATGAAATGACCACATAAAAGCCGATTGATTCTCCGAGATCACAAACCCCAAAACCTTTTTTAGACGATTAGAAAGGACCTTAGAGATCACTTTACTAAGAATCCCTAAAAGGGTAATAGGTCTATGATCTTTGGGACCCAAAGGGGTGCAAACTTTAGCAATCAAAGTTATAAAAGCCGATCCATAACCAAAACTAATTAAACATGTCTCAAGAATTTAAAACCATCTGGCCCAGGGGCCTTGTCTGCCCCACAAGCAAAAACTACATCCTTAATCTCTTTTCTAGAAAAAGGCTTGATCAGACTTGGGGCAAAAACTACATCCTTAATCTCTTTTCTAGAAAAAGGCTTGATCAGACTCTGTATACTCCATTGGCACCTTATTAATATCATCAAATTCCAATGGCGGTCGCATTTTAAACTTTTCATTGAAATGATCTCTAAAAACTTTTAATACATGTTTCTTAACTAGGGATGGTTTAGAGACCCACTCCCCATCAATCTCCAAGCCAGGAATCACATTGCTAACCTTTCTCCCATTAACCATATTATGAAAGAAAGCTGAGTTGTCATCTCCAAAAGAAGCTCATCTGACCCGAGACTTTTTTTTTCATATATTTACATTTAAAAATTTCAATCTCTTCGATGTTTTTCTACATTCCATCCACACCCACAATTCCTCCTCTAATAAATCTCACACTTCCATACGCAACTCAAGATATTATTTTTCTGATTTAAGAATCACCATCTCTTCCTTTTCCTTAGAATAACAGTCTTTCGACCATTTCCTAAGCCTGTCTCTCAGCCTCCTGAATTTTTCTAAAAGAACCATATCCGGAGGGCCATCACAAGTATACCCGTCCATTGCCTTACTGACAACCTCTTCACAATCAGGCCTATCCAGCCAAGAATTGAACATAGTATTTTTTTTCTATCTACGGGAAAGCGAACAGAATTAAAATCCCCCAAAACAACCCACCACCTTTGCCCCAATTGAATCACCTAAATAAGCTCCTACCATTCAACCCTTTTAACTGTATTATTCTGAGGGGCATAAACATTCATTATGTTCAATTTGTGATTCCCATCTCGAAGCCAACCGGAAGTAACCAAAAAATTATCATGCTTAATCGAACAATCCTTTTGAAACACCTTTGAATCCCAAATACTGACCCCCCCTGATCTACCCTTTGTGATAACACAATCAAACTTAAACCCAGAATCACCCAAAATTCAGCCAACACCTCTACTTTAGGATCCGAACACATCATCTCTTGGAGCGACAAGAATGAAGCTCCAAAATCCGACTTAATTCTCTTTATTCAACACGCCTTTCCAACAACCCCAAGCCCACGATTATTAATTGAAATAAAATTTATGAGTTACATAATTGTACCCTTTCATGAGCAATCGAGTCCGCAATCATGTAATCGAAGTTTGCCAATATCGCACCAACTTTATCCCCCAAATTTTTTGTGGCTTCTACTTCACACGTTTATAACTCACTATCAACTGACCTCGAGGACTGACTTTTATCCGAACGAACTGGTCTTTCCTCTTCCGAATGAGCACGATCCCCCACTAAAGAAGGTTCACAATTTAAATCCAAACTTACATAAGTGCTTTCTCCTGAAGGCATGATGTAAGTCTCACCATTATTCTCAATCCTTCTTGAATTATTTAATCCCATCTCATAATTATTTTCCACCTCGTTATCGCTAACAATATGATCATCGGCTTCCATATCATTAAAATCAACAGGCCCAAGAACATTTTATTTACCACCTCTTTTAGTAAAGTTGGAGTCCATAATGAATGGGTCCAACCCAAAAGGGTAATCCAAGTCCATGTTAGGCTTGTTTCTTTATGTGGTCTATCATTACTACTTTTGTAATTTTCCAATGAATCCTGCCCCACATCACCATGTTTTTTTATTCTTTTTCCTTTTGTTTTTGTTGATGTTTTTTTTGAAATCTAAGTCAACCCCACTAGGCCCTCCCTCCATATATTTTTCTGGAGACACAAGTCCGGAATCCTGACCATTCTCCGGTGAAGGGTTGGTAGCAACCGGAGAACCCGTTTCAGTCTCGTCTTCTTCCTCCGTCGACGAATGAGTGTCTTTTTTTCCGGTTCGTAAAAAATCCGGCACCCAATCTCCGGTGTCCTCTGAAACCCAGACAATGAAAGATTTTTTCTCGACGCCATGGCAACCTCACCAAGAATCGGGCGGCCGTCATTGACCGCCAGCCCAACATAATAGTAAGATACAACTGCATCGTCATGTTGCGCTTTATGGACTACCTTCCCAAACAGGTTGGCTATATCGTCAATGACCTCGTTCGACAACACCTGTATAGGCACTCCTTGAACTTTGACCCAAGAGATCCTTTCAAATGCAAGTTCCTGCCCATCCCAAATCATCACAGATTCAAAATCCTCGCCTCTACCCGCGAACTCATATTTTGCCAACACAGCCTGCTCGTTTGTCGTGTACGATAATAAAAAGTTCCTTCCTCCCAAATACCTCAACCCTCTTGTCGACAATCCCATATCTTTCACACTAGTCTTGATGTTCGTAAGAACTTCAAAAGAGGCTGCCCTAAGAACAAGAGACCTGCCAATAAGGTTCTCAAAACCAGACAATTTGTCATCAAGTACCAAAATTTTCATTATCACCTTATCCATGCCTCTATCTCCCGTTAACACATCTTTGAAGGACATGGTATCCGTTCAGGTAAGAATTGTAAAATATCCACCATAACCATGTGAAGCCAGTATCTTAGTCTTCTATGGTGTTTCTGGCATCCGTCTCTCATTGATCTCCCCATCTTCCAAGACAAACCGTGCAATGTTGATCGATAACTTAAAAGCTCCTAGCCGGATGTTAGACATGCTCTTGACCAATTCGATCTTATTTTTGACGTCCATAAACGAAACAAACCCAAAGCGGTTGCCGCCTTTGTCTCTCTTCTTCGCTATGTAAATATCGTAAATAATACCGTATTCTCGTAAGACTCCAGCGAAGTCATTGCCGCTACAACGATCCGGTAGGTTCGTGATGAGAATTTTTGTAAGTCGCCGTTATATTTTTTCCGGTATAGGTTTTCCGTTGACCTCCCATGAAAAAACCCTAGAGAACCCATGCCGCCTCACGTTGTATTTTCTCCTGGGAATGTTTATGTACATTTTAATCTTCAAAAGAGAACGTGGAAATAATACTAATATGTAATAAAAATGAGAACATAATAAACAATACCAACTACAATCATAAACAATGATTTATAATAACAAAAAAAACCTTAAATATACAACAAAAGAATCAAAATCAAGAACAAGATAATAACAGCAAATACCAGCAAATACTTATAACAGCAAAAGAAAAAATCTAATATTAACAACAAAATATAAATCAGCAAGTACATAAAATGTCACATAATCGAAAATTAGCAAATACGAACAAAAAATAACAGCAAATACCCCTAAAAATAAACCTAATGATAACAGCTCATTGGTTCTCACTATTTTGATGTTAAGAATAATATGTATTTGATCATGTTTCATTTTATTTGTATGTTTGTTGTTGAACTTTTGGATTTTCATGTTTAATTTTTAGGCTCTAACCAACTGTATATTGTGCAATTAAATAGCAAAAAAATTTGGTCCGATTTCAACAATTTATGTAAGGCCCCGATCTCGATGCCCTAATTTGGCATTGGATTTACTCATAAACACAATTCTAAATATTAGAGTGAAATAAAACTTTCGCGGAATATAAAAAGATTAATCATATATTACAAAATCATTCAAATATTCTTAACAATTAAACTCTTGTCTTTAAACTTAATTCAAAAAATCATTTCAAAACATCACAACATTCTTCTCAAGATGCCACTATCTTCAGTCCAATGCCATGTGCCTTCATTCAAGCGAGCTGCCTT
Source organism: Bidens hawaiensis (assembly GCF_021521415.1). Taxonomy (NCBI): domain Eukaryota; kingdom Viridiplantae; phylum Streptophyta; class Magnoliopsida; order Asterales; family Asteraceae; genus Bidens; species Bidens hawaiensis. The sequence continues at coordinate 342,124 of NW_027493445.1, read as the reverse complement.
AGCCTATTCAACTACATGCATACTAAAATTCAGCTACGCCGAGTGAGTTCTAGTTAATCGGGCAACATACAATACGTTCATATATTACATAATTAACCTGCTTTACTTTCTTTAATACATACGTAAGTATATACCTTCATTCTTACTTTCATACTTTCTTTCTTTCGTACTTTCATATTTTATCTTACTTTACATACATACTTATACGTTTTAAAGAGTCTTTCGCTCTATAACCTCACAGATATTATTAGGTTATGCCACCCTCCTTCACATATATTATTAGGGTTTGCCATCCTTTACCGTAAATTCATACATACCTTCCTTTTCTTCTATATTTGTATACTTTCATACATACTCTTAACCTTTTTCTATATCATTCATATACATTCATATATCATACATACATCATTCATATAAATTCATATATCATACATACATCATTCATAAACATTCGCACATGTCATACAATTACCACTTAAGGTAAGTGTATAAACTAATTACATTGAGTATGCACACAACCCCAAAACATAACAAGGAAATGGGTGTAGAAACTCACATGTATCCTTTGCTTCTCAGAGTTAACTATAATACCCCTCCTAAGCTGTACACGGCTCATCATGTAATAATTGTAAGTATTAATTAACTACTTTCAATATCATTATTCTATATTAGTGTAACCCCTAGCTATGGGGTCCGGAGCAACGCCCTAGCAGCGGGGTCTAGGGGCAGCAGCCCATAGCGGGGTCCAAGGGGTAAAGCCCCTGGCTGGGATCGAGCTGCCAGGTCAACTTAGAAAAAATTTAACTTCATTAACATTCCTTTACTAAAATCCCATCAGAAAACTTAAGTCCGAACTAATCTAATCGAATGGTAGTTCTAATCGAATGTGTGACATTCGTCAATTTTGGGTCCAATTCGTTTTCGTTATTGTATTCGTTTATCTTATAAACCAACCCGTTTTGTAAACCGAAACCCTCGATATAATCAAAGTGATGTATTTTATGTTACAATATTGTTTTACACTTATTGGGTCTTGAAAACATCCTTTTCGGTCCTTAAAACGTCGTAAAAAACACTTAAAACAACTCCAGGGGCCAAAACTGCCATTTTTGCAAAGTTGGAGATCTGGCCACCCACCCCATCCTATAGCGATACGCGATGGGTGTGGCCAAACCCCCATCATGTATCTATATGCCCATCAGGTGCAGAATTCGTTTATTTGTTTTTTTGTGTCTTGTCTTGATCCATTTTGCATGCAAACTCTTGTAACTCTCACCCATATTTGACCCTTATCATTACCTTATATATACACCACCATTCCATTCATTTTCCCATACCACATCTCCAAATTCTCTCTTAAATACAAAGATTCAAGGTTGTTATTTTTTGTGTTCTTGAAGGATTGACTTCCAAAAGTCAAACTGAATTAAGTCATTCATTTTAATTAGCTTATGTAGTCTAATGAATACTTGTTTATGGTTGTACAACATATATATAATATACACCCCTTGTTACCTTTGGTATTTACTTCTCCGGTCTCGGTCGGTGAGGTTTCGGACCTTGTAAGGCAAGGCTTCATGGAGGACTTTCGATTCCTTGATACATATATATCTATATAACTTGTTTATACATATTAATCACACATAACTTCTGCTCAATTTAGTTTGTTTGTCGTATTTACATGTTCCATGGTTATGGGTTCAAAGAGTCTAACCTCGGTTTAACCGTAACTAGCTCTAAACCGTAAACCGAACTTTGTTTACTAGTTTTTGTTAAATAGTTGTTTAAACTTGTTTAATGTTAGATCTCAGTTTATAAAATCATTCTTATGAGTTCTATGGTTATGGGTTTGTAGAATCTTACCTCGGTCTTAACCCGAACTAAGATCCGAACCGAAAACCGAACTTTTGTTTAAAGACTTTGTTGTTAACTTTTTGGTTGTGAAACTTAAGTATTTTTATTTGTACATTATTATACAAGATCTTGGACACTTGGGCATGTGGAAACCATCTATGAACTAATTGTGAGATGGAAACCGAACCAAACCGACTTTCACTCGCTTAAGGCACACAAGTGTGTTTTTAGCTGTCAATACTTGTATAAATCTTTAAAAATACTTTATAAACTGATTTTAATTATTTTCTTAAGTACTTGGAAATGTTGGATCCAACTTGATCTCATAACAAAGTTTGGACCAACAAAACCGAACACTCGCTTAACGGACGTTGTTAGTTCTAAAACAATAGAACTACATACTTGGTTAGCTCTTATTAAATTTTATTGAGTTATCTCATAAAATTCATTATTTTGGAAAGTTGACTTTGGGTTTGACCAATTATCAAGATCCGAACCAACAACCTGAAATACTCGTTAAAACCCATTTAAGTATCTATATTATAAAGGGACTTACACTCTAGCATTTTTACCCGCCTTATTACTTAACACTTAACGTAGGTTGAGTAAATATTAAGGCTAGATACTTTAACCCGGTTTCGAGCAAACTTATATTTTTAAAGGACTATTATTATAATGTAAGACCCCGTTAACGGTGCCCTACTTTGGACGTTGGATTTACTCATTAACATAGTTCTAAATATCAGAGTTAATAAGAACATTCGTGGAATATTGTAAACATTCAAACCATTACATTACATGACCATTAATCCTTGTCTTAACGAACATTCAAATTATTTAAACATAAAACATTGTCTTTAAAATATCATAACATAACACTTCATTGAGATTCCAGTGTCTTCAAATCCATGCCATGTGCTTCCCCTCAAGCAAGTTGCCACATTCTACTCACCTGCGTGCATACTAAAAGTCAGCTACGCTGAGTGAGTTCTAGTTAATCAGACGACATACAACACATTCACATACTATGCACCCGAAGGTACACACCTTCATATTTACTTACATGCGTACATACATTCGTACTTTCTTCCTTTCTTTCATACTTACATAATACTTCCATTCGTACATATATGTTTTAAGAGCATTTCGCTCTATTAACTTCGCCGATATTATTAGGGTCGGTTCCCTACATTCGCCGATACTATTAGGGTCGGTTCCCTTCATTCGTCGGTACTATTAGGGTCGGTTCCCTACGTTCGCCGATACTATTAGGGTCGGTTCCCTTCATTCGCCGATACTATTAGGGTCGGTTCCCTACGTTCGCCGATACTATTAGGGTCGGTTCCCTTCATTCGCCGATACTATTAGGGTTGGTTCCCCACATTCGTACTACTATAACATACCTGTCCTTTACATACTTTCCTTGACAATACGTGCAATCTCCGAAGAGCGTTCACGTACCATCAACATATCATACATACATTATTCTTACATCATATATATTCATACATACATCATTCATACATCATAACTATCAATCATATCCTTAACTTCCACCTGACGGTACATGCAATATCCGAAGATCGTTCACACACCATCAAGCAATCATCATACATAAATCATACAAGGCATACACTTACCATTTGAGGTAAGTGTATTAACTATCACATCGAGTATGCACACATCCCCGAAAACATAATAAAGAAGTGGGGCTAGAAACTCACCTCAATGCAGTTGCGTTCACCGTTTACGGTTATTCCCCTCTTTAGCTGTGCACGACTAACTGTATAACAATTACGCATATTAATTACAGTCACTATCCATATCGTATTTCTAGTCCAATTACAACCCTCAACAAACAGGGGTCCGGGGGCAGCGCCCCTGGCAGCGGGGTTTAGGGGAGGTAGCCCCTAGCATGGTCCCTGATTGGGGTCGAGCTGCCAGGTCAGCTTGGAAAAATTTTATTTCTATTAACTGTCTTATCACATTTTCTATTAGCATTTTGAATCATTATTTAATTTGTTACTTAAAAGTTCAAGATTATTTGAAATCAAATCATTCTTTACTAAGTTCAGGGACTATTGTTGTCATTCCGTTAAACTTCTAATTCGTTACTGGTTCATAACGAATTGGCTTATCTTAGCGAACTGGTTCCTATAACGAATTGAACCCTTTAATGAACTAGACTCCTCAACGAATCAGTCCCTTGCGGACCAATCCATATAACGAATTAGTCCATCTAATTCGTTATCTCTTCTAACGAACTAGCTATAACGAATCAAGGGTGATTCGTTATCCTTTTTCCCTTAACGAATTGAAGACGAACTAAAGCTAGTTCGTTATGTTTTCCTTTAACTAATCAACTAGCAAATCACCTCTAGTTCATTAACTTCCCTTTAACGAATTAGGGTTAGGTCAGAGAATGTCAGAAACATTCTCTAACATTCCCTTACCTCGTATACTTTTTCGACGCCGTCACCGGAAAAACGCAGTTTCGCCGGAAAAACGAGTTTTGACCCGTTTTTCACCGTTTTTTGCCCCGTTCGATCCAGATCTGAGCTAGGGTGATCCCTAAGCTCATCTTAGGCTCGGTTTATACCCGATTCCACCCGGATCTCGTGACTTAAACGGTTTAACGGTGTCAGCTCGTTGTTTCGCAAATAGATTTAACGAGTTTGGATATCTACAACATCATACTATCATTACCTCGGGTTGATGCTCGGTTTCTTGGAGATTTCGGCTAGAGAGAGAAACAAGAGAGAGAGAGAGAGAGAGAGAGAGAGAGAGAGCTTAAGTGTGTGTTTTGGGAGGTGTATGGAATATGTGTAAAATGAATTAAATGGGTGATTAATGGTTTATAAAATTATGGATCATGGGCTTAAGCCCATGGTTCTTTCCTCTTTCCTTCATAACCCAAGTCCATAACCCAATTCCATTTAGTCCAACACTAGCCCGACTCATAATAACTCATACTTTCATTTATTAACCGTAATCAGAAAAACGAGATGTTACATATAATTTCGTAAATATTTACATTTTAAACCTTAAACTTTAAATTGTTTGCATTTCTTATCATTTATTTTATTTAAAGACTTCCTAGATAAACTTTCAAATACAAGACTTTCTTTCACCTAGACCTTGCCCATTAAACCTCATCATTCGGTTACTCGTCATTTTACCGATCAAGTTTATTACTTGAACGTGAGTACTTTCATACCCCGTTTTTCATCTTTCGTTTTGGGGGTGATATTGCATACTTCAATCTAAATGTTTTATACTTGAGTCTTAAACCACAAACTTTATTGTATACTTTACTTAAATAATTGCTCGATTTGGTGTTCTATGCTTATATGATTATATGCATATGTGTTTACCTCTTTTGGTTAGTTGAACTATTAATCCTAGACATTTGGCATCCCCTTATAGCAAGGTGTCGTTAATGTATTCTTATTAACAATAACTATAAAACCTAGTCTATTTGGCAACCCCTTATAGCAAGGTGTCGTTAACGATAACTATTAAATCCTAGTCTATTTGGCATCCCCTTATAGCAAGGTGTCGCTAAGGTGTTAGCGATCTCATATTATCCATATTGTTGCTATTGTTTATTGTTTTGCATACAAGTTGTGGCATTTCTTATTATATACATATTGTTCAAAATCTATGAAATTGCTCACCAACCTTTGTGTTGACAAACTTTATTTTATGCAATGTTACAGGTTGGACTTTTGTTAACTTGAGGACTTGACGAAAAACGTTATCAAGAAAATTAGGATACTAGCAAAACGAACAATATATATTTGTTTACTTGTATTCGATTATTGTATGAACAAGTTATGTGATTGTTTACTGATTTATGAAATGAATGAGTTGATTAAATATTGTCACTTTAATAGTGTCTTGTGTTTTGGGCAATCCGTTGCACCCTGGCATGTTCCGCCGCCTTTGGTCGGGGTGTGACAGAATGACCATTTGATTTGATTACAATTCCATTCGATTACCTTCCCATTCAGTTAAATTACATTTCCATTCGATTCTATTGCACTTCCATTCGCTTACATTTCCATTCGATTTGATTACGCTTCCATTCGATTACATTTCCATTCAAAGACTTTCCATTCGAATACCTTTCTATTCGACTACCTTTCTACTCGATCTGATTATTTTCTTTTGAATCATTTTTCTTAAGGGCTTGATTCTCATATAGTTTCATTCTTATCACTTCAGCCTTTTTTTTTGGTCTTTCACAAGAAACGAGCCTTGGTCTTTATCGACATCGTTTTCCTTCAGTATCTCGGTCCAAACGTTTACATTCTACAACACCTTGTTTACGTCCAAGTTCATATTTTTCTTGCATAAAAATTCCCGATTTGCCTTAGTATCAAATCTTAAGGCAAACCGACCTTAAAAACATGACCTTTAATCTAAAGCGTACCTTTTTAGCTCACTTTTATCTATCGTGTAGCTTCAACACGTGACTAAGAACGTTTCTCTTGCTTGTTTGAGGAAGATCTAGCACAAACCCTTCGAGGTTCCGATAAAAATCTGATCTGTTAAGAGTAGGAGCGTTTGTGTGTGTTTTTGAGTGTGTTATGGAGACTAGAATATGGAAATGAGGGCTTTAGGGTTTTAGGGAGGTTTAAGGGGTTTATATACTCTTATTCCATCTTTTATTGCCCAAGCCCAAGACTTATTATTTTTATTTAACTTAGCTAAATAATAACACACTATTAACTAAACAAAATTCTTTTTATTTATTATTATTAAAAGTAGGATGTTACAAGTCTACCCCCTTAAAAGAGGTTTCGTCCTAGAAACCTTACTATTATTAAACAAATCCGGGTAAAACTTGCGCATCTCTTATTCAACTTCCCAAGTGGCATCCGATCCTTTACGATGTTTCCATATTACTTTAACCATGGGGATAGCTTTACGAGGAATCTTTTTTTCTTTGCGATCGACTATCTCTACAGGCTGTTCAATGTAGTTCAACTGTTCATCAACCTCGATGTCTATTAATGGAACATGAGATGTGCTATCAGCTAAGCATTTTCTCAAGTGAGAAACGTGAAAATTAGAGTGAATTCCTTCTAACTCTTCAAGCAAATCTAATTTGTAAGACACTTTGCCAACGCGATCTATTATTCTAAATGGTCCAATGTACCTTGGACTCAACTTTCCTCTCTTTCTGAAACGTATAATCCCCATCCAAGGCGAGACCTTGAGCATCACATGGTCACCAATTTTAAACTTGATCGGTCGTTGCCCCTTGTCAGCATAGGATTTCTGGTGATCCTGAGCAGCTTACATTCTTGCCTTAATCTGATCAAACCTTGAAGAGGTTTCTTGCACAACTTCCAAACTTCCAATCTCTTTTTGACCAATCTCACCCCAACATACATGGGTTCTACAATGTCTACTATACAACATCTCAAATGGTGGAATACCAATACTCGAATGGTAGCTGTTGTTATAGGAGAATTCTGCAAGAGGCAGATGATCATCCCAGCTTCCTCCAAAATCCAAAACACAAGCACGTAGCATATCCTCAAGGGTTTGGATAGTCCTTTTAGACTGACCATCTGTTTGAGGATGATATGAAGTACTGATGTTTAGTCTTTTCCCCTAGCTTCATGGAACTTCTTCAAGAATTTAGAGGTAAAGCGAGTATCTCTATCAGACACGATCGACAACGACACTCCATGCTTAGCCACAACCTCTTTTATGAACACATTTGCCAATGTTTCTAACGAGATGGCCTCTCGTATAAGCAGAAAGTGAACACTTTTCGTTAAACGGTCCACTATCACTGAAATGGTATCATGATGTTTAGCTGTACGCGGTAGCTTAGTTAGAAAATCCATGGTGATGTGTTCCCAATTCCATTTTGGTGTCTCTAAAGGTTTCATTTCCCATAAGGTTTCTAATGTTCCGCTTTGACTTGCAAGAAAGTTAAGCACTTACTGACATAATCTGCCACATCGTTCTTAATTGCCGACCACCAGTAGCCTCTCTTCAGATCCCGATACACATTGGTGGATCCTGGATGAATCGTGTATCTCGACTTGTGAGTTTCATCTAAGATTCGGCCTCTTAGATCCCCATGGCGTGGAATCCATATACGATCAAACCTAGTCTTCACACCATGAGTGTTGTCCATCAGCTCGTCTTGCTATCCGAAGACTCTTTCCTTATTAATTAACCCTTCATCTATAAGCACCTCCGACTGTACCTTGATGATCTCTCCGAAAATATTCAGCTCTTTTTGCTCGAAGAAATACTTCAAACTCTTATGATCGGTGTAGATAGTACATATAGTACCGTATAAGTAGTGTCTCCAAATCTTGAGAGCATGCACTACTGCTGCTAGTTCTAAGTCATGCATTGGGTAGGTACACTCATGGACCTTCAACTATCTGGACGCATAAGCTATCACTTTTCCTCGTTGCATTAACGCGTAACCTAACCCACGATGCGAGGCATCAGTACAGACAACTAAATCCTCGTCACCATCGGGTAGAGCAAGGATTGGAGCTTGTGTGAGTCTTTTCTTCAATTCCTCAAAAGTTTCTTCCTGAAACTTACCCCAATTGAACACTACAGACTTGCGGGTCATACCGGTCAAAGGTGCAGCTATCTTAGACAATCCTTCGATGAATCTCCTATAATACCCAGCCAACCCTAAGAAGCTTCATATATCAGTCGGGTTTTGCGGAGTCTTCCAATTCGTTATGGCCTCAATCTTAGTTGGGTCGACAGAAATCCCTTCAGGATTGATTACGTTACCTAAAAACTGCACTTCACGCAACCAGAATGCACATTTTGAAAACTCAACATATAGCTTCTCTTCCTTCAAAATCTTCAATACTTCCCTTTGATGTTCTGTATGGTCAGACTCACTCTTTGAATAAATCAATATATTGTCAATAAAAACGATAACTGACTTATCTAACATCGGCCGACACACCCTATTCATCATGTTCATAAATGATGCGGGAGCATTCGTTAGAACGAATGACATCACGAGGAACTCGTAGTGTCCATACCGCGTCCGAAACGCCGTCTTAGAGATGCCTGCCTCTTTCACCCTCAACTGATGATAGCCTAATCTATGGTTTATTCGTGAGAACCAACTCGAACCTTGTTGTTGATCAAACAAATCATCAAACCGCTCACCATAAGCTTGTTCAACTCATAATAGTCTATACACATTCTCATACTTCCATCCTTCTTCTTAATAAACAAAATCGGTGCGTCCCAAGGGGAAACACTCGGTGTTATAAAACCTTTATTGATGAGTTGTCGAAGTTGGGACATCAATCTCTTCATCTCGGATGGCGCTAGGCGGTAAGGTGCTTTCGCGACGGGTTGTGCTCTTGGTATTAAGTCATCTGTAATTCTAACTCTCGCTCTGGTGGCAACCCCGGAAGATCCTCAGGGAACACTTCTTGGTAGTCGCGCATAACAGAAACATCTTTTACTTCTTTCGTCTTGGCCATAACTTTGACAACATACGCCAGGGAGGCACTGCACCCTCGTCTTAACAAACCTTCGGCTTTTATAATCGAAATGACATTAAGCCCTGAACTTACCTTATCACCATAAACCGTCACCGTACCACCATCTAAGGAGTTTAACCTTATCAAACACACTATCTGAGCCTCAAACTCAGATAGCCAATCCATTCCCATAACCACATCGAATCCTCCTAAGGTCATAACATACAGGTTAACATGGAACTCACGTCCCTCTAACTCTATATTACAATCCTTAACCATTCTCATTATGCTAACCGAGGTTTCACTAGCAGTTTCTACTAAAAAGGTTTCAGGCACATGACAAAATTTCATTTTTGCTAACTTACTAAATGTCGTAGCTACAAAGCTTCTATTTGCACCAGAATAAAAAAATACAGAAGCGGAAATACTGTTTACTAAAAATGTCCCTGTCACAACATATGGGATCTGCTTAGCCTGCTTCCGAGTCAGCCTGAAAGCCCTAGTCCTCGGCCTTGCTTGCTCAGCATCTTTCCTTCCACTTCGTCCAGCTTCGTCAGTGCACTCCCTTGCCATATGACCCGTCTTACCGCACTTGTAGCATGCAGACTTTGTAGTGAAATCTGGAGCATAATGCCCCACTTTTCCACACTTGTAACATGCATTCGTTCCAAGCCTGAACTCGCCACATGAGCTTTACCACACTTATAACAGACATCCGTACCCTTACCCCACTTGCACTCACCACTGTGCATCTTACCACACGTCTTACATGACTTCTTCTCCCATACCCTTTGTTGCTTGCCCTTGGGGTACCACATCTAAGTACCGGGCCGCTTAGCAGGAGCAACCCATTTATTCTCTCTCTTATCTTCTAACACCACATCATCCACAGCTAGGTCATCGTAAACCATCTCTGCGAGTTCGACAACAGAGTCAAAAGTAGAAATTTTACTTTCCCTTACTAAGGTGCGGACATTCTTTGGAAGTCCTATGATATAAACTTGATCCTTTTAGCTTCGGTGTTCACCATGTCGGGAACAAACCTAGACATGCGGTTGAATTCAGTAGTGTACTCGCGGTGTGTCGTCTTACCCGCCTTTTGATTCAAAAACTTCATCTCAACTTTCACCTCAGCATCAGCACAAAATCGCTTCATCACCAACTCCTTCTGGTCATCCCACCTGATAGCCTTAATCTCTTCCAGGGTCTTTCTATGTTCCACAGTTTTCCACCAAAACATAGCCTCATCACCAAACGACTAGGTGGCATAACCTACCGCTTGATCAGGACGACACTCGCTAATTCGGATAACCTGTCCATTGCGGTTATCCACTAGAGAGTGTTAGTGCACGTTTTTGCGTCTTGAGTCTTTGTAATTGACGTTAACATATTTTTCGTTTGTTTAATGTAATAAACAATTATTATATCTTGTAGTCCGTTAAGGTATTAGGCAAGTTCGCTAAGGATGTTTAGCGAACTAGACCTTAAGTTATGTCTCTCCTGATTCGTTAAAATATGTTAACGAATCAGGGGGTGTTTCGTCTGATTTATGTATGTAACGAAGTAGCGTCTGGTTCGCTAAGGGATGTTAGCGAACCAGACCTATCTTCTATATATAGTGAACACTGTTCACAAATAATTTAAGTTTTGAGAGTTAATTAACAAATCCCTGTCCAAATATTCTCTCGATCTTCATCCTTAATATTATACAATTACTGATATACTTATACTTATAATATATAAACATATACAAAACTTAATCATACGTAATTATGAGCAAGATCTATAGTTAAAGTATTAATCGATTATACACAGATCTGAGATCTGTTATTGTTATTGTGATTGATATACACCTTGGGATCCAACAAGTGGTATCAGAGCTTTCGGGGCTCAATTACACTTGATTTGGTGTTAATTTGGAATATTAGGTTGTTAGTGTTCTATTTTAGTGAATTTGGAATAATTCAGAGATTAATGGATTGAATTATGGTAGGTTTGGACTGGATTTGATTTGGTTAAGGTATTGGTAAAAGTTTGAGAATTGGAATTGAGGTTAGATCTGTATTTGAATTGATTTTGATGTGAATTCAGTGTTGACCGAAACAGAGGTTTAGTTTTGGTGTAATTGGATTCACGAGATGTGTTAATTGGTTCCCAGGATTGGCGATTTGGTTTCGCGTGTTGATAACGAGTAATTTGGTAGGTGATTTTTGTTATTTGGTTGAAAATTGAACGAGTATTACGGATTTGAGTTTCTGGGTTTCATATTCTTCATTTCCAGATTTCTGGAAATCTTCTTTGAAGATTTGAAGATGATTATGATTTGTTATCATCCTTAGGTTGATTCGTCATCTCTATGACATTGATTCGTTAATTAATTTAGTCAATTCGTTATAAACACTTAGTGGTTCGTTAATCAGTTCGTTATATCATCTGATTCGTGTCTAACAAACTAGTGTGACACGTATCTACTTTGGAATTTGTGTCAAAACAACCTTCGCCACGTGGTATAAGGTGCCAGAGTTTGTTACAAATCGTTGTAACAACCTGATTCGCTACAAGTGTGATTCGCTACTAACTGTAGCTGGTTCGTTATCTATTTCGCTAAGTCTTTCTCAGTGATTCGGTACTTGTTTTCTTTCTAATTCGTTAATATTACACTTTTCAATTCGCTAGCCAATTCGTTAGTCAATTCATTAGTTAAGTCTGATTCGTTGACTTTCTGATTCGTTAGATTGATTCGTTAAACTCAATCTTGATTCTCTATCTTATCAATCTTAGCTTCGTTAAGAATTGATTCGCTAATCTACTGTTCACAATTCGCTACAACTGTTTACAGTTCGTTAATTTTACTTGCTTGTTGATTCGTTACACCCTTGAAGTTTTTGAAACTTTTCAAAGATGGCTGGTATGTATGCATTGGCTTCTCAAAACACGTTGATGCAACAAATGTTGCAACTTGATACCGAGATAGGTTCACATTCGAATGTCCAAGATTGATGAAGTTTAGTGACTTTGCCAAGTGGGAACCTCGGTTTCGTGCTCATTTGGGATCTGTTCACCCTGATTGCTCATATTGTCTTGATGAGGTTTATAATTAATCATTGATTGGTGATGATACTCTTGGGTTTGTTCCTAAAGCTGTTTCTCAATATTCACAAGAAGAGAAGAAAGCTTTAGAAATCGAGACAAAAGCTTATTCCACTCTTACTATGGCTTTACCCTGAAAATATCTTTCATCAAGTGGGTTACATAAAGAGATGTGCTTCTCTATTCCAACATCTTTGTATGAGAAGTATGGGGAACACAGCTGAGAGTAAAAAGTGATGCTCAAGTTTTAGTTTCGAAACTTTAATCTATTGAAGGGAGAAACAGTTGAAGAGATGATTACGCGGTTTATTCATTTAATTGCTGAAATGGACAAGATGAAATTAGAAATTTCTGAAATGGATAAAATTGACACTATTAAAAGTGTGCTTCCTAGTTCTTATTCGACATTTCTAATGGTTTTGAAAGAGAATGATTATTTCTTGAATGAAGACTTGACTGCACTTGAATTTTTACAAAATTTCGAAGCTAGAGAATATGATCTTAAGTGTCAAAAATCCTCCAAGGAAAATCAAGATCCAGCTTTCTATGGTGGAAGTATGCCTCTTAGTTCAACGATCTCTCCAATCAATGCTTTTCTTACTCAAGCTGCAAGTGAAAAAGAATCAACTATGTTTAATGATCCAAAAGTATGTTTCTATTCTGCTGGTAATTCTAGATTGTCTGGTGGTTCTGGAAGTTCAACTACTACGAATCCATTTGCTTCACCACCTAGTGTTAATATGAAGGAAGCTGAGCAAAACTTTGCTTTTCTGACAGCTTTCATGTCTTCATATGAAAACTTGGTAAGTAGTAAAATTTCCACAAGTGATTTAACTGATGAGGACTATGATCAGATAGATCCTGATGATTTGGAAATCATGGATTTAATGTGGAACATGGCTATGATCGTCCGTAAAGTTAATCGATTCATGCAAAGAACTGGAAAAGATCTTCCTGCTTTAAACAAGAAATTGGGCACTTCGCAAAGGAATGTGACAAACCAAAGAAAGAATACACTGGTCCTCGTGGTCAACATCAAAATTCTTCTACACCATGATGTAGTGATGCTGAAAAGAAACCATCTTCTTCTACAACACAAGCAATGTTAGCTGATGGAAATGACTTGTCACAACGGTTACTATGTAATGATGCTCAAGCAAATTTGGCTATGTTTGGTTTACATAAAGATTGTCAAGATACAAGTGGGAGTGAAATGTCTTCTAATAATGATGCTGGATCTGATTCTGACGACTCTTGTGACAAATCTCCAACAGTATTTGCTTGTATGGCCAAAATCAATGAGGTTAGTCATTCTATCTCTGCTACTTCTTCTGTTAAAGTATCATGTGTTGATTGTGAATCTAACAAACCTAAGTTAGAAGCATTGAAAAAACAAAATGATAATCTTGTAAGAGAAATTGCTTCTCTGAAGGATACTTATCGACAATCTCTTGAATCTCAAATGAGATATCGAGAAAATATTGAAGCATTGTCGACAAGTAACCACGATCTCAAAGCTGAGTTATCTGTAAAAATGACGATTAATGACAAAAAGTTTCAAGAAATTCTGAAACATCGTTCAAAGATAACCGAGCTTGAGAATGAGGTTCTTGAGTTGAAGAACAAATTGGGAAAATTTAGAAATTCTTCTTTTCTGTTGAATGAAATTATTGAAGTATCTGTTAAACAAAAGGATTCAAAGAAAGGAATTGGTTTTGTTGAAATTCCACCACCGTTTCACAATGATTACAAAATTAATCCTTTTGCTAGGAAAGAAGAGGATTTGATTGAAAAAGAAACTGTGATTTCTGAAAAATCTAAACCAGTTAAAACAGAAACTGTTAAGACCCAAGTTTCTCCTCAAAAACCTCATGTTCAAAGTAAAAAGGTCTTTGTTGAGAATGTTGACAAAGTAATTATCGAGGACGTGTTTGAACCTGAGATAATACACAAGAATAAGAACATCCCAAGTTCTAATCATATTCTTTGCAAACCTCAAGAATTTGAGGAAGCTGTGTATGGTTCATTCAAGTCTCACATGAAAAAGAAAGAACCGATGAAACTAAACCAGTGCAAGCAAAGAAGTCAGATAAACCAAAGATTTCTGATGAGGACTTAATGCGATTTGTTAATCCTCCTTGTTCTAAGCCTTCATCTGTTAGAGTTTTTAATTTAAAAGGGATGGACACGATGTTCACAGAAAAAGATATTCCAATAAGTATCATTAAACCTGAACTTATTGAGAGTGTTTTTATCAATGAAACGTCACAGATTCAAGATCTTGAACGTCGATATGCTCAAGTGAAAACATCAGTTCCATCTGACCCATTGACTAAAGCAAAGCAAGTCTTAAAACAAGCTAATAAAATTCACTTTGTGAAGTCAATTGGGACAGATACGTTGAAAAGTTTCTCAAACTGTTCAAATTTAGATTTTTACTTGAAAAAGAAGTCTGAATTATCTGATGAGTTCGCTAAGAGCATGACCAAAAATATGAGTCATCATCAAACTTCTGCGTCATTCATTCCAACTACCTCTCAACATCATCGTGTGGACATGCGAAGCTGTTTTCTTTGCGGTCAACATGGTCATGTAGTGAAAAATTGTAGTCAGAAGAGCTATCAGAATCTTCGTCCTTTTATTAAGGACCATTCTAAGCCGGTTCCCTTGGTAAAAGAGATTCTGAAACGACCTGTATCATATACTGATGACACTCATATTATGTTTTCTAATGTGAATCATCGAAAGGTGATTCATGTTAATGAGACTCATGGTCAAGTGAAACCTAAGTTTATTCCAACTGCACCGTTATGCAAGAATGATAATTCAAATGTGGTTCAAGCAGCTTACTTAAGACGTAAGTCTAGAAAGCCTGTAACTTATTCACAAGTGGCTGAACAACAGTTGAATTCTGTTAAAGTTAATGATCAAAGAGAAAACCAAAAGGTGCCCAAGACTGAGGCCTGGGCTGCCTTTTTGAACTTATCATCTTTATTTTGTGTGTAGGGTTCATCCAAGACTGTGTCTGGTGAAAACTGGATAATGGATAGTGGATGTTCTCGTCATATCACTGGGAATCTCGACCTATTAACCAACGTGAGAAATATTCAAGGGGGTTATATAGCATTTGCTGGGAATTCTGGGGGCATGATCACACAAGAGGGTGAAGTTTCAAATGGTCATATTACGTTTGAGAAAGTAAATTATTGTGACAAAGTGGATCATAACTTATTATGTGTATCGCAGATTTGTGATAAAAAGTACACAACGATATTTACTGACAAATAATGTCTTATCTTAAAACTGGGTTATGTTATTCCCGAGGACATGGTTGTCATGCGATCACTACGATCGAATGATATTTATGTCTTAAACATGAGATCTAAGATATCCACATCGATCGAAACATGTTTTGTCTAGAAAGAAACCGAGAAAGACTCGATTCTATGGCATCGCAGAATGGGTCACATACATGTTAGGAAGATGAATTATTTGATGGCTAATGATTTAGTGGAAGGTGTCTCGTTGAAGAATTTTAAATTATCCGATCACTGCGTTGCATGCAAAAAGGGCAAGCGGAAGAAGAAGACACATCCTTCTAAATTATTGAATTCCATTAATACTCCTCTTGAACGACTTCATATGGATTTATTTGGTCCTGTGAATCGTGGGAGTATTTTTGGGGATTGGTATTGTCTTGTGGTGACTGATGATTATTCAAGATACTCATGAGTGTTATTTATGATTTTGAAAGATCAAACACCGGTTTTGGTACAAAACCTTATCACCAAGATCGAATCCCTTTACAAACAAAAGGTGAGGAGAATTCGAAGTGATAATGGTACTGAATTCAAAAACACTGTATTGGATTCCTTTTGTGTTCAAAAAGGAATTTATCGAGAATACAGTGCACCTTATGTACCTCAACAAAATGGTGTTGCTGAACGAAAGAATCGAACCTTGATTGAAGCTGCACGTACAATGCTCGCTGACTCTAAGCTTACCGTCCAATTCTGGAATGAGGCGGTGAATACAGCTTGCTATACTCTTAATCGGGTTCTAACCGTTAAAAGACTCAAAAAGACAAGTTTGAGTTATTGAATAATCGAAAACCTAATTTAAAGTACCTGGAACCTTTTGGGTGTCCGTGTACGATGTTGAAGAAGGATGCGGGTAAATTTGAAGAAAAAGCTTTCGAAGGGTATTTCTTGGGATATGCATTTCCAAAGAAAAGGGTTTTCAATTTTACATCTAGTTGTATTAAAGAGTGGTACCATGTGGACTGTTAAAAGTATACAACTCCTCCTCAAGGGAAAGGTCCCGATTGGATTTCAAACTACGATACTTTATTTAATTCATTTACTCCATCAACTGAACACATAGACGAAGACCTGGTTCGAGCATACTTTGAAGATCATTTGGCAATTCCAAGATTTTCAAGTTCTAATGATGTTGAAGCTCAATTTGATGCTCCAACTGAGGAACCTCAAGTTGCTTCTGCAGTTGCTATCGATTATGTTTCCACTTCTTCTGATGATGATCAAGCTGTAGATCAAGTTATTAACCTTGATAGTGATAATGTTTCATCTCCTGAACTTGGTGAACATTACACTAAATTATTTGATAATGTTGTTGTTTTTGAGAATCCAACTCTTTGGATTCATGGATATCATCCACAGGAAAACATCATTGGAGAACTTGATGTGGGCATTCGTACACGTCATCAAGTTGCTTCGTCAAGTGATAATAACGTATTGTGTGCATATGCTGATTTACATTCATCGGGTATTGTAAATCTTTCAAAATTCACTTGCTTTCTATCTAAAGTTGAGCCAACGACGGCTCGTAAGGCACTTGAAGATCCTTCTTGGGTAGAAGCTATGCAAGAAGAATTACAGCAATTTGCACGTTTAGGTGTTTGGGATTTAATAGACAAGCCTGCTAGAGTCAAGAAAGCGATTCCGACTAAGTGTGTATTTAAGTGTAAGAAAGACGATCAAGGGATGATTGTCAGAAACAAAGCATGTCTAGTGGTGCAAGGTTTTCATCAGCAAGAGGGTATTGATTGTACAGAGGTATATGCTCCAGTTGCAAGATTAGAGTCGATTTGAATCTTCCTGGCATATGCAGCTTATAAGAATATCAAGGTCTATCAAATGGATGTTAAAAGTGCTTTTCTCAATGGTGAACTACACGAGGAAGTGTTTGTTTTATATCCTCCTGGTTTTGAAGATCCTGATTATCCGGACCGAGTTTACCGATTAAACAAGGCCCTATATGGTCTACATCAAGCCCCGAGAGCTTGGTATGGCCCGCTTGCAGACCATCTGACTGATAATGGCTTCAAACGAGGGACTGTCGACTGCACTTTATTTCATAAAACTGTTGGTGATGATCTTCTCCTAGTTTAGATTTATGTTGACGACATTATCTTCGAGTCAACAAACGACACATTGTGTAAGGAGTTCGAGAAGTCCATGCAAACAAAGTTCGAGATGAGTTCGATGGGAGAGATGAATTTATTTTTAGTGTTGCAGGTTCATCAGTCTGCTAACGGAATCTTCATTCACCAGACTAAGTATGTGAACGACGTCTTGAGCCAGTTCAAGACATCTGCCGGAAAAATCCCTTCTACTCTTCTTCCCGTGGGTCACAATTTATCACCGGATGAATTGGAGGATACCGTTGATCCTACCCTCTATCGTGCCATGATCGGTTCTTTTATGTATCTAACGGCTTCTCGCCCTGATATTATGTTTGATGTTTGTCTTTGTGCTAGGTATCAAGCAAGTCCACGATTGACTCACCTAGCTGCAGTCAAGATAATTCTTCAATATTTGAAGGGAAATCCAGACATCGGGTTGTGGTACCCCAAGGATGATACATTTGATCTTACTGCTTATTCCGACTCGGACTATGGAGGTTGCAAGATCAACTTCAAATCAATGACTGCAGGATGTCAATTTTTAGGAAACCGGCTTGTTTCATGGCAGTGTAAGAAGCAGACAACGGTCTCTACTTCAACAGCCGAAACTGAGTATGTTGCAGCCTCGAGTTGCTGTTCCCAGGTTTTGTGGATAGAACAACATCTTCGAGATTACGGTTTGAAGTTTCTTACTACTCCTATTCTGATTGATAATTCTGCCGCAATTTCTATCACAAAGAATCCCGTACAACATTCGAAAATAAAACATATCAAAATTCGATATCACTTTATACGGGATTGCTTTGAGAAGAAGTTGATTGACATTGAGAAAGTACATATTGACTTTCAGAAAGCCGATCTGTTTACCAAAGCTTTTGACAAAACGCGTTTTCATTTTTTGCTTGGTTTAAATGGATTGAAGACCCTCGCTGATATCCTTAAACAAGGATGACTATCTTTATTTTCTGTTGATTTTTCTTTTAAAATTTATTTTGGTTTTAGAGGGTGAAAATTTAGAAAATACAAAAAGATTGTGTTTTTTAAAATTTAAAATTTAAAATTTAGAAAACTCAGAAAAATCTAAAATATTGTGATTTCTTTTCTTTAATGTTTCCCTTTAAAATCTTTTGAAAAACCAAAAACATTTTAAAATTTGAAAATCCAAAAAGAATGTATTCTTTCAGTTTTGTACAGAAAAATCCAAAAATCCAAAAAGAATGTGAAGTTAATTTTGTTTATAAGAATATTGAAAAAGATAAAAATATTGTGTTTTTAAAGTATGTATAGAGAAAAATCAAAAAGATTTTTGCATGCGTTTGCTGAAAGTTATGTCAATTATCTACATTTGACGGGCATGTACGTGTATATGTTTGGTCCTGACATTTACTTGTAAATGATCAGGTTAGCCATTTACCTAATAATGGAAAATAGTTGGGGCGTTCGTTATGTGTTTCTAGATTATTTTCTCGCTGAAAAATAGGTCGGTTATTTAAGTATGTGAAGCTTGCTTGCATGTCTTGGTCCTATTATTCACTTGTTGAATTGATAGAACAGCCATTTATTTATAGACTTAAGTTAACTGGGGCGATTAAATTTATCTTTATTTGTTCTTTGTTATGCTCCTCAAAATTTTGAGTTTTTAAAGCAAAAAGAGAAAATGATAGTACATTGATTATCTTGACCCCAAGTCCAGCAAGAAGTAAGCTTAAAAGACTGTGTGCTTAATTGCATTGGTGCATTGGTAGGTTTTAAAACAACCAAGTAGAGTAAAGTATGTGATATAAACACAAAGCAACGCCAAATTGAAAGGGGTGTTAGTCTCTAGGAAAAGTCTTGGTAAGGATGGCAAAAATGTAATAAGCTGTCATACTCAAGCCTTATACTTGTTTGATCATCCAAAAATAAAATAAAGCAAATAACAAGCTTTGAGGTTCTGGACACTGTGAGTCTTTATGTGGCTTAATCATCTGGGTATTCATATGCATGAATATTTCATTCGCTTTTAGAGCAAACCCAAAGTCATTAAACTTGATCACTGCTGTACCTCGTACAAATCCAAATTACTGACTTGATCAAAATCCGCTATTAGTCATACATGGTTCTTCCCTTGCGCGCGTCTTAATACCATTAAGAAACGGACCCTAGGGGATACAATGTATGTAAGCCGACAGATGAACTCGTGCATATTCACTCATAGTAACAGAAAATCAATGCATTGCTCATAAATTTTTTTTAAAATTAATTTTGATCAACAATATAATGGTTTAAGTCAAGTTAGGGTGATATGGCAAAAATAAGCTTGAACCGAGATTAGAGGCTGATAGTTTCTGATATTCTGTGCTATAATTGAATCAATTAATCATATCACAAAAACATTTGAAAGTTTGCTATTAGATTTAAGTGGACAACAATACCAATGACCGACTTAACGCCAGTCATAATATCGCTGAAATATAAAACTGTGATAGAAGGGCACTATGGTCAATATGATTCTCTGCTCAAACTCAACAAAAACACAAAATATGTACTGCTTTTGTTAAAATAATAGAAAAACACAAAAAGATTGTTCAATTTTAATTAAAAAAGAATTCGCATATTTCTTTGTACGTACATTCTTTAAAATTTTTACAAAATACCAAAAATATTCTATCTTTCGTTATTTACATATTATTAAAAAAAATTTAAAATTATGTTTCGAAAAAGTGAAACGTTTTTAAAGTATTCAATTATCGGGATAAAATGGTCCTTGGTAATGGATTTAAGTTAAATTTTTTTTATTTATTGATTATTATTTAATTCATTTATTTATTTTGGTTAAAATTAAATAAACATTTTTAATTCGTTAAAAGTTATTTCGTTAAGTATGGATAACGAACTAGGTGATTTCTCAGCGAACTAAGTTGTAGTTCGCTCACCTAATTCGCTTCCGCACTCTGTAACGAATCATCTCTATTTCGTTATACATATTTAACGAATCAAGATATAAGTCACGTTTTGTTCGTTATGTTGAGGCAACGAATTAGAATAGCGAATTGTCTAATTCGTTAACTTAAAGTTCATACGAACCGCTTGATTCGTACAAAAGGTACCTTGGGAGACGTGTTTGGCTATATAAGACAGTAAGACGAACAGTCCTTCACTGTTCATCTTTTTTCTTCAACACAAAGTCACCTTTTTCAATTTTTTTCTCTGATTTTCGACCTTCAAATTTTGACATTTCAAGGATATCATTGTGTTACTAAGGTATTAACGATCACAACGATGTGATTTTCGTCAAAAATGATGGTGTTTTAATACACTAATTATGGACTTTTGTGTTCAAAGGGTTTTCCGAGTTCTAAACCCTAATTTATTTATGATATACTATGATAATATAGCTTATTTTTGTTTCAATGTCACCGGAATGTGATTCCGAGACCTTGGGTAGACGTTAATCAACGATTGATTATAGTTTTCTAGGTTGATTGAACATTAATCGGTTTGGGGTTTTAGCCTCTGTTTAGCTTACAAATTAGTTTTGTTTATGTCATGGTGTTAAGCCTCATTCTTAACACCTTGAGCCTCGGATTGCGATTCCGAATTGGACAGATTTGTTGTTTTGATTACTCAACGATAAGCATGAACAAATTGAATCTGGTTTGGCTTAGTTGACCGTCGATGTTCTTAGTGATTTTGACTTTGACCAAAATTGTCAAACATTAAGTCTACATTCTCGACCTTTCGTTAACCTTAGCGAATTGAAAATGCCACGTGTTCAATTCGTTAAGGAAATACACGAACTAGCTTAGTGAATCACTTTCTCAACGAATCAACATATGGATTCGCCAAATCTGTAACGAACTAGACTTTAGATTGCTCATATTTACAGTTAATTCGCTACAGCTAATTCGTTAATGTATTTACATGATAGCGAATCACTTGATTCGTTACTGGATAGTAACGAATCAGAGAGATAATCACACGAATGACATTTACTTTTAATTAATCAATTAAATTTAAATTATCTTTTGAATTCAATAATTAGTTACACCGTCTAAACGTGCAAATAAATTAATTACACATATCATATGAAATTAAATACACCATTTATAAATAAATAGATATATATATGTATATTACATCTTCATATTACTTATATTGATTTATATTCATTCAGTAAAATGGCTGATCAAGTGAATCAAGATCCACCGGCTGCTGATCAAGGGCAGTAAGAACAACCACCACAAGAGCAAACTCCTCAAGAACAGCATGACGATGTTATTTTATTACCATTTGGTAAGAAACATAACATCTGTGCCTATGTTGATCAAGATGTTGCTGATGTTGCTACATTTGGAGATATGTTGACTTTTCTAAGACGACCAGTGATACATTACGCCATCACTGCTCGACCTACGGTGTATCTGAGTATTATCAGGCAGTTTTGGGATACAGCTGAGTATGTGGAGGTGGAGAAGCATATTCGATCCACGATTAATCAAACTCCTATTACAATTGATGTTGAAGTAATTCGGTGTGTGTTTTGATTTGATGATACTGATGACAACCCGAGTGATTTTTTAGGCAACTGGTCAAGGGTTTGTTTACACGTGTGCGTTATGGTGGAGACATTGATAAATCTATGTTGAACAAGAATGGATTATGCCCACCATACAAGTATCTTCTCCATGTTCTTATTCATTGCATGAGTGGTCGTCGTGGTGGCTTTGATGAATGTCGACTCAGTTTGCAATCAGCCTTTGTGGCTTTAATCCTTAACAAGCCATTCAACTACTCCGAGCTTGTCTTCGATCATTTGAAAGAACAAGTTCAGCAAACACTTCAGTCGAAAAATTTTTTAATGTATCCTCGGTTCTTGCAGTTGATTATCCAAGATTTGATACCTAATTCAGCTATTGATCAGACCTTGGTGAATGATATGCTTTCTGTGGAACATATGACGACGAACACAGTACGTAGAATGTCAATTTATCGAAAGGGAAGACCAGTGGATAAACGAATGATTGGTCATATCGTGAATCCTAATTATGTATGTCCTTTCTTGGATCGCTGGATTCATGATGATTCAGATTCTGAGCGTGAGGAAGAAGAAGGTGGGAACGATGGTGATGATGGGAACGATGGTAAAGATGGGAACGATGGTGATGGGGTTAATGAAGGTAGATATGGTGGTAATGGTGATGCATCTCTTCGAGAGCAACAGGCCGCAGTTGAAGCTGCATTAGCTGCCACGATTGCAACTCAACGAGAAAGAAAAAGAAAAGGCAAGGAAGTGGCAACTGGTGAGCCATCAAAGAAGAGACGTGTATCTGCTGGGGCTGGTGTCATCATTGGTGTGCCTCAGCCTCATCAAATCACACCTCAACGCCCGGTAGTGCCAATTACAACTAGCACTCCGGCGATGACTTTGACGACGACGGTTCCACATGAGCAGTTGGGTATGATTCCTCAATCAACGTTAACTGAAATACCTTTTCCGACTGCTAAAGTGGCTACAGCTCCTCCAACAACATCTATGAGGCCTCCTCCTCCTAGTGATATCTCATTCATAAGAATTATAAGGCCTCAGGGACCAATCCTACCAATTCATCCATCCTTGTATGCTTTGCCACCAAATAGTCAGACAGACATGCTTTTAAATCTTTTGCATCTGTATGAGAACCAGATGTCTGCTGATCGATTGAATCAAGAACACTTAATGGAGAATCAGAAGAAACTAATCAGTTATGTTTCTTTCTGTCAAAAAGAAACCAAGGCCCTACGTGAGATTGTTGAGTCTCAGGGGGTGAAACTGAAAGAACAGGAGGATCTGATTTTGCAATTGACTTGCAAAGATGATGCTCTAATGAAGATCAAGAATGATGAGGAATATTCTGATGATGATGAGACTGGTGCTGGTGGTGTGTAACAATTCCGACGAAACCAGGTATACCCTAACCGGTAGACGATAGTTACGTCATATTTAATATCGGGTACATGAGTTACCATAGTAATTATACGAGAATACATGGTTCACTGTATTGATTGTACGTGAATATATAATTCATCGTATTGAATATGCGATTAATCGATCGATAGTTATTGAAACCCGAACGAATCGAGGGTTCAATTATAGACGAGATATATGATATTTAGTGATGTTTACGAAGTACTAAAGCTTCGGGATAAGTGAATTAAAGCACAGAAAAAGAATTTCGATTTAATGGTACGTCGGTACATTAAACGAAACCTTTAATACCAAACCGAGCAAGAGATGATCGATCAAGCCGAAAACGATGCGCGATAATTAATGATATGATGTTTTAAGTTAATAAATGTCATGGTTTAAGTTTTTAAAGTTTTTAAATCGGTTTTATATAAATTTCATTTTTAAGCCGAAAAACGACCGTTTTAACCTCGTTTTAAGCCGAATTAGACATTTAACCGAAAAACGAACTAAACCAGATTATCCAAAACATTATCCGGATATCCGAAATCCAAACATGTGGCCTAGAATGGAGAGGTGGGTCCCACCCCACCCCCCTAAGAGTTCCGATCGGATTGGGGAAAACCCCATAGCCCTTTATTTCTTTTTTTTTCATCCAACAAATCAACATCCATCTCTTCCTCTCAAGATCATGATCCAAAACCGAGATTTTGTAGCAAGAAAACAAGGTAAAGAATCGAGTTAATCATGTTTCCATCTTCGTTTCTTGAGTTTATTTGCAAGAAAATGAGGTTTCAATGATGAAAACCGATTCTTGCATGATCAAGTGATGTATAAGGGTTATACAAGGGATCTTGGTCCAAGAAAGGAGTTAACCGAACCAAAAACGAATTTTTACGGTTCAAACTTTAGTTTTGAAACAATAACCGAAACCATGAAAGAAAAGGCTTGATCATAAGTGTAACTTGCTTGGTATTGTGGTATGTTGGTTGTAGGTTCTGTATTTAGTAGTAGATAAGGCGGAAAGACGAGTTTGTAGCTTGTAGTGGCGGAAAACGAAAGGTATATTCGGTTTATGTTCGGTTTTGGAGATTTGGACAGATTGTGATGT
The DNA here is from genome assembly GCF_021521415.1 of Bidens hawaiensis. Taxonomy (NCBI): domain Eukaryota; kingdom Viridiplantae; phylum Streptophyta; class Magnoliopsida; order Asterales; family Asteraceae; genus Bidens; species Bidens hawaiensis. The sequence continues at coordinate 317,219 of NW_027493445.1, read as the reverse complement.
GTTTAGAGTTAGGTCATGAAATTTTACAGGGATGTTCTACACATGAAAATAAGAGTTCTGTGAATTTTTGGTAATTTTTGGATAAAGGATGAATATTTGGTGAATTTAATGCTCGGTTTTGGCTAAAAATGGTGAAAAATAGTTAAATATCATGAAAAAATCTGGAAAACTGCAGATAAGCTTTATATAACATTTATAAGTCACACACAAAAAATTTTAGGTCAGTTGGAGAAGTCTAAGTAGGCTTTTCGGTTAAACGAGTTCTAGGGTTTTCTAGCTCGGTTTTAGTGAAAATGGCATGTTAAAGAAGATTTTGGTTCTGGAAAAATTACAGGGGACTATGTGGATGGCAGGGGACATCCAGGAGAAATTTGGGATTTTTCTAAGATCGTTTGGTATTTACGACATATTTAGTGTTTAAATGGTGTTTAAAAATAGATAAATAAATTTAAAATATAAAAATTAATTATGGAAAAATTTTTATAAAATTCCCCACTGTCAAAAAGTCATTTGTGCAAAATTTCAAGATCCGAGATTAAACGGATAATTATTTGTGCAAAAACAAACTTTTAAAGCTTAAAACGAGTAAACCGGTAAAGCTCGCTTAAACGAGCTGACTGGTGTATAAAAACCCTAAAAATGGACTATTTTCATATAAATGAGTTAAACAAGTAAAAATAAATCATCCTAAAATAATTCGGATGATTTGAGTAATTTTTGTCCGATTTAACAGTTTCCGGTACGCTAAAAACGGAAACGGGTCCCGCGGCCAATCGGGGCGTCTAAACCGAGTTATAATTTCACATCTCTAATTAAATTATCAGTCAACAACTACTTTCGGGTCGTGTGTGACAAAAATCATTTTTGAAACGTAAAAACGGATAACCGTGCAAGGCACGCAAAACGAGAAAAACGACTAATAGTAATTGTGACCATGGAACTCTAAACTATATCACAATCTGAGTCCGGAAAAGTGTTCTGGGTTAACATTGCCCCCGGAACGGGTACAGTACTGGGTTAACAGTGTCCCCAGATGTACCGGTTGATATGGTTAAAGTTATATTAATATGAGTGTATAGTAACGATCGTAGGGATCATATTACAGATTGGACGTGTTAACTGATAATGATTGTTGTTACGTGCTTGCATGTGCTAAGGTGAGTTTCACGAGCCCCTTTTTCTGAATTGTTTTTAAATAGTTTCTCGGGGCTGAAGCATGTTATTACTGAAATGTTTAAATACATATTGAACGCATGGACTTGCGTGGATTTATATATATTTTATTGTACGGGAATCGTACGGAAATGTACTAAGATGGTAATTGTCTGAGTTGCTAACATTCTAAGGCCCCAGAACACGAGTGATTAACTGAAAGCCGGTAGAGTGTGGATAGTACTATTGGTCTGACAAACCCAACTGGTCCGGCATGGATTTGCTGATGTTTCCCAGCCACTTGCACATGTCTATTTTGTTGTTATTTATTTTGCTATGTAATGTTAGACATAGCGGTTTGGGGCAGTTCCGTGGGCGGGGGATATGCCACGGGGGTTGTGTGTGATAGTCAGAGGTTTAACTTGTGGGCTCAGCATAATTACATCGTGTTTCTGGGTTAACATTGCCCCCGGAATGAGTACAGTACTGGGTTAACAGTGTCCCTTATAATATTATATTTTGATATGGATTTATCATGGTTTACTCAAATTGTGAAACTCACCAACTATTCGTAGTTGACCTGTTTTCTCACATGCTTTTCAGGTACAATTAAGATGAAGTGATTGCTTACGTGCTAAGTGCTTGATGTGTGTAAGATTTGCGTGCAGGATGTTAGGATACATTATAACAAATAGAATTGTGTATCGTATTGTATGATGTGTGTATCACCTAGACGGTAATGAAATACAAGATAATGTAATTTGAAGTATATTAATGTATTAAGTTTTCTTTATAAACAATGTGGTTGATATCAGAGGTGTTTGTTGCATCCCGTTTACGTTTCCGCTGCGGTTGCGGGGTGTTACAGAAGTTGGTATCAGAGCCATTGGTTATAAAGATTTAGGATGTCTTTAAAAGATACCTAAAATATAACCAGTGGCTCAAGTATTATAGGATCTGAATATCAACTAATAATTTATGGTGACGAGGTCTGGATGAACTTGGATGGACAAGTGAGTTATTATGGTCCGGAACATAATAACAGACTTGTCCGTACGAGGGAATTCAGGGGAAGTCACGGGGTACATTAATAGGTAAAAATGACAACATATGTGTAAAGTATATAATATTATTTATACGTGCAAATGTGTGTATATATATATATATGTACATATCTTGTGGGTACATGTATTGAGAAATAGGACCCGGATAGGGAACCGGGGGATGAAATAATAAAAGTACTGAGGATGCTAAAAATTTCTAGAGCATCGGTTGATGATAAGTCTGACTTATCGGGCCATAGTTATGATAGTACCAAGTTAGATCTCCCGTTTGACATTAACCAGAAATATCTAGTAACCGTCACTCCCAACCAAAATTGATGAATCCCTTACCCTACCAACACCGGTACCGTATATTCTAATAACCCCCTATGTTCACCCGAACCGACGACCCTCACGTACGGACGGACCTGTACGTGAACCCATTCTTATTCCATTGAGGTAAAAAAAAATAAAATAAAATAAAATTTTGATAATAAATGAGCAGATAAAAATAATATATAGAAATATATATGTGTATTTCTCACTCTCAAACATATGAGACATACCACCTCCAGATCGAGAATTACCGATTTTAGCGAACCTATAACGCCTGAGGACATTGACTGAGCAAGTGATAGAGTTTCCCATAATATTAATCGATAATATTTGAAGGCAACATGGGTTGTGCGATTACCTTGAACCTTGCAACTCCCTATGTTAACCTTACATCCGTTAGATGCCTATACCCATGTATACTCGAATAGAATGATTACCCATACACAAAGAGGTGTTGGAATCATTATAGCATAGTTGGTTGTTCGTTCGTAGGTGGTATACCGTGTATGCCGAATATACGAATGGACACGGATATTATAACTCCGTGGTACATAATCGTTTGGTGCTCACGGTGAGCATGTATCGGTTATGCCGACATGCAGAAGGATATTGAAATCAAGTATATTAAACATTAATCTTTGTTGAGAAAGATCTATATGTCAGTTGGTGACAAGGATTATGAAACATATTAAAACGTTAACCGACATCAGGTTAAGTCCATATGTTATTATATTTGTGGGACATATATACTAGATATTGGTATGTGTAATATGTATGATAATATTTGGTGTGTATGTGTACCTGCTGTTATGATTGAACTGGTAACGAGTTATACGGTGAGATTAGTATTGATTACTGCGTACGGGATGAGTACGGCAGAATGACATAAAAAGAGTAACTCCAATGATGGAGATTGATATGATTCAGTTGATTGCTCAAAGATAGTAGATGATGATACCGAATGTCGTATCACAGATCACTGCTAGTGTTGATGCAAATGTGATCGCAGAATTATAGATCGAGCAATCACATGATTATGAATATTTCAATTCTTAGTGTTATTACTAAGAGTGATATTGTCCCACCGAATACTATTATGACTACAAGTATTAGTTATAAACTAAACATGAATAGTAGTCGTAATGAATTAGATCCGGTATGAAGGATATGTTTGTTGTTTGTGGTAAGGAAATTATTAATAGTTTACTGATGGTAAAGGGAGGAATGGATTAGCGAGTGGATAGAAAAGATCGAAATGGTTAAGGATATTGGTAAGGGTCTAGAACATTGTGTAGTGAAATATGCCACAGATATGTTGGTAGATTATGTTGTATCGTGATGGAACACGATGGTGCAAAATTATAGTTAGAAAATTATTGCTCAGATGATATGGTCAGGATTTAAAATTCTTGTGCTAGAGCACTTTTATTCGAGTAATTAAGTTCAGAGATTGGAAACTGAGTTATGGAAGATAGAAATGTTGTATGCTGATCACTTAGAAAACGCTAATCGTTTGAAGGAATTGTCATGTCTGGTAACATGGCTAATTACTCCTGAAACTAAGCGAAGTGAGCGCAATATTGGGGACTAACTCCATCGATAAGGAGTATAGTCAATCCTGTAAAATATACAACCTTTGGAAGGGTTGTGTCACAAGCCAGCATTGATATATTTGACTCTATGGGAAGCGGACTGGAAGGACGTTAGGTGAGACATCGAGTATTAAAGAAGAGAAATGATAAAGGTATAGTGCAAGATAAACTTTTGAATAAGTAGGTATGTCCTACAACCCAGAATTATACCAAGACTAGTTCTGGTGTGAAAACATGAACCGCATGAAGGGTCCTTCCCTAAATGTGGAAAATATGGTCATCGGCAGGAAGAAGAATGTCGAGTGATAGTAGGCCACGGGTGTGGTAAAGATGGACGTAATGCCCTAATTGTAGAACCAATTGAAGCCATGTGAACCGGCAACCCCAACCCATTCGTGTACAACCACTCCGAACCCAACAACCTCTATAACAATCCATCCAAAGAAATCAAATTATGCCAAACAGTTGTACTTGCTATGAATGTGGCAGTACAGAACGTTTCAAGAGAAATTGCCCAAAGTTGAACCAAGGTGTCGTTGGAAGACGAACCTCAAGACAAGCATCAACCTCGGATCAAGCAAGGAGCCGTGCTTTTGTGAGTAATTCGAATAAAGCACGTCATGATCCAAAGGTGGTATTAAGTACGTTGTAGTTTTAAATCAATGGGCTTCAGCGATATTTTTACGGTCGTCGATAGAAGTTAGTTCCTGCTAACCTCCTATCATTTGGAAAGATACCGATTAGTGAAACTATAGAACCCCATACGGTAGAATCGCTAACGGTAAATCCCTAATGGTTAACTAAATTGTTCGGAATTGTCCTATTACTCTGAACGATTAATCCTTTCCTTATTGACCTACGACCAGTAAAGTTAAGAAGTTTTGACGTAATAGTTAACATGGATTGGCTAACTCAACATGAAGCTGAAATCAAATATGAAAAGAAGATGATTAGAAGCTCTCATTCGGACGATGAAGCGATTAGATACAGAGAAAAGTGTACGGTATTATGTTACCACTCTAATCTCATCTTGAGATGTTATAATATTTACGACAAGAAGACGTGGTGTATTTAACAAACGCGATTGCCAAAGTATTTAAAAGAAAACATATAGAAGATGTTTCGGTGATACTTAAATATCCAGAAGTTTTCCCAGAAGAACTTCCTGGATTACCGCCAACCCGACAGGTCGAATTCAGAATCGATTTAATACCTCAAGCTGGCCCTGTTGCTAAAGCATCTTACCGACTTGCCCCAACTGAAATGCAAGAATTATTGGATAAAGGTTTTATACGACCTAGTTAGTCACCATGGGGTGCACCAGTGTTATTTGGGAAATGAAGGACGGAAGTGTTAGGATATGTATTGATTAGGGAGAATTGAATAAAGTGACGAACAAGAATAGGTATTCACTTTTTCGAAGTAAATGATCTGTTTAACCAGCTGCAAAGGGCGATTTATTTTTAGAAAATTGATCTTAGATATAGTTATCACCAAATGAAAAAATCCAAGAGGAAGACGTTGCAACAACAACGTTTCAGACTCGTTATGGGCATTATGAATTCTTATCTATGCCGTTCGAGCTAACAAACGCGCAGGCAGTGTTCATGGAACTCATGAACCGCGTCTGTAAACTTTATTTGGACAAATTCGTCATAGCATTCATTGATGATATTTTGATATATTTGCAACGTAAAGAAGAGCACGAACGACGTTTAAGGAAAATTATGGAAGTGTTAAAGCAAGAGGAGTTGTACACGAAGTTTTCGAAAGGTGATTTTGAATACAGAAAGCATAATCCCTTGGTCATGTTGTAAAGCAACAAGGATTTCACATAGATCCAAATAAGATAGAAACCATTAAAATTGGCAGTCACCCAAGACGCCAAAGGAAATGCGCCAATTTTTAGCATTAGCCGGAGACTATCAGCGGGTTATTGAAGAATTTTTAGCATTACCAAACTCATAAACCTTTGTACGACGCAAATGTACAAATTTTATAGATGATAAGAGACCGCAGTCTCATATTCAACGAAGATGGGTCGAGTTGTTAAGCAATTATGACTGTGACATCCGTTATCACCCCGGCAAGGCTAACGTCGTAGCCGATGCCTTGAGTAAGAAAGATCGGGTTAAGCCATTGCGAGTGCGAGCACTGGGGGTGATAGTCCAGTCGAACCTTTCGAACCTGATTCGAGTCGCTCAACGTGAGGCGTTGAAAGAGGGACAATTGGAAAAGGAGGGACTTTACGGCAATGAGAAGAATTTCGAACGACGCATGGACGAAATTCTCTATTTCAAAAACCGGGTTTGGATCCCGACCCTCCATGACCTTCGTGAATTAATCATGAACGAAGCGCATAGTTCGAAATATTCCATACATCCGGGATCGGATTAGACTATTGATGATACGAATATTTGAAAGGATTTTATTAATAGCCGAGTTGGAGAAAGATATGGTTACGTATGTTGGTGAATATTTGAGTTATGCAAGAGATAAGGCTGCACACCGAAAACCCTAGGGAACGCCGCAACGACAGAAAATTCGCCAATGATAGTGGGAATAATTACAATGGGTTTCGGGACGCAAATTCCCAAGATATATCAAAGGCATGAGGTAAATTGGGTAATCGCGGATCGATTAACCAATCCTCGCATTTCATCCCAATCCATGTCGATTACCACAATGAATTCTCGCCCAAATTCATGATGGTGAAATGGTATCTCGTAGTGGAGTACCATTTTCAATTAACTCAGATCGAAATAGTCATCCTACTTCCAATATTGGAAGGCGGGGAAGGAAGCATCGAGAGCTTGAAGCTTTCTATGGGTGAAGTAATTATTACCAATTTGTTAAATTGAAAATGGGCGTCACTCAAGCCATAAGATTTGAATTGATTCGAGAAACAACCAATAGGATTTATAATAATTAAGTTATGTTGAAAGCAGCGCGAGATTGGCAAAGGATTTATGCCAACATTCAAAGGAAACCATTGTCGCTGGAAAGAGGTGACAAGGTATTTTTAAGGCATCACCTTAGAGAGGTGATATGAGGTTTGGCAAAACCAAAAATAGCTCCTTAATATATTGGACCTCATGAGACTATCTCCATGATTGGTCATTTAGTTTATCGATTAAAGTACTCCAGGGGCTAAGTACTATACATAATGTTTTGCCATGTATACGGATTGAAAAGTGCCTAAGCGATGAGGCAACGTAAGTACTAGTAATAGAGGTACTCATAGAAGACATGCTTGATATCATAACTAATTCCGTAGAGATAGTAGACGGGAAAACTAAACAGTTTGGACATACCAAGCTTTATTGATTAAGATTAAGTGGAATTCACAGCGAGGACCAGATTATACCTGGTAACGCGAGGGTGAATTCTGAAGGAAAAACCCCCCCACCTTTCTCTCGAAAGGGGATAGTGGGCGTGTAAAATTTCGAGGACGAAATTTCTTAACGGGGGGAGAATATAACGATTTCGATGAAACCAGGTATACCCTAACCGGTAGACGATAGTTACGTCATATTTAATGTCGGGTACATGAGTTACCATAGTAATTATACGAGAATACATGGTTCACTGTATTGATTGTACGTGAATATATAATTCATCGTATTGAATATGCGATTAATCGACCGATAGTTATTGAAACCCGAACGAATCGAGGGTTCAATTATAGACGAGATATATGATATTTAGTGATGTTTACGAAGTACTAAAGCTTCGGGATAAGTGAATTAAAGCACAGAAAAAGAATTTCGATTTAATGGTACGTCGGTACATTAAACGAAACCTTTAATACCAAACCGAGCAAGAGATGATCGATCAAGCAGAAAACGATGCGCGATAATTAATGATATGATGTTTTAAGTTAATAAATGTCATGGTTTAAGTTTTTAAAGTTTTTAAATCGGTTTTATATAAATTTCATTTTTAAGCCGAAAAACGACCGTTTTAACCTCGTTTTAAGCCGAATTAGACATTTAACCGAAAAACGAACTGAACCAGATTATCCAAAACATTATCCGGATATCCGAAATCCAAACATGTGGCCTAGAATGGAGAGGTGGGTCCCACCCCACCCCCCTAAGAGTTCCGATCGGATTGGGGAAAACCCCATAGCCCTTTATTTCTTTTTTTTTTCATCCAACAAATCAACATCCATCTCTTCCTCTCAAGATCATGATCCAAAACCGAGATTTTGTAGCAAGAAAACAAGGTAAAGAATCGAGTTAATCATGTTTCCATCTTCGTTTCTTGAGTTTATTTGCAAGAAAATGATGTTTCAATGATGAAAACCGATTCTTGCATGATCAAGTGATGTATACGGGTTATACAAGGGATCTTGGTCCAAGAAAGGAGTTAACCGAACCAAAAACGAATTTTTACGGTTCAAACTTTAGTTTTGAAACAATAACCGAAACCATGAAAGAAATGGCTTGATCGTAAGTGTAACTTGCTTGGTATTGTGGTATGTTGGTTGTAGGTTCTGTATTTAGTGGTAGATAAGGCGGAAAGACGAGTTTGTAGCTTGTAGTGGCGGATAACGAAAGGTATATTCGGTTTATGTTCGGTTTTGGAGATTTGGACAGATTGTGATGTGTTTAGAGTTAGGTCATGAAATTTTACAGGGATGTTCTACACATGAAAATAAGAGTTCTGTGAATTTTTGGAAATTTTTGGATAAAGGATGAATATTTGGTGAATTTAATACTCGGTTTTGGCTAAAAATGGTGAAAAATAGTTAAATATCATGAAAAATTCTGGAAAATTGCAGATAAGCTTTTTATATCATGTATAAGTCACACAGAAAAGTTTAGGTCAGTTGGAGAAGTCTAAGTAGGCTTTTCAGTTAAATGAGTTCTAGGGTTTTCTAGCTCGGTTTTAGTGAAAATGGCATGTAAAAGAAGATTTTGGTTTTGGAAAAATTACAGGGGACTATGTGGATGGCAGGGGACATCCAGGAGAAATTTGGGATTTTTCTAAGATCGTTTGGTATTTACGACATATTTGGTGTTTAAATGATGTTTAAAAATAGATAAATAAATTTTAAATATAAAAATTAATTCCGGAAATATTTTTATAAAATTCCCCACTGTCAAAAAGTCATTTGTGCAAAATTTCAAGATCCGAGATTAAACGGATAGTTATTTGTGCAAAAACAAACTTTTAAAGCTTAAAACGAGTAAACCGGTAAAGCTCGCTTAAACGAGCTGACTGGTGTATAAAAACCCTAAAATTGGACTATTTTCATATAAATGAGTTAAACAAGTAAAAATAAATCATCCGAAAATAATTCGGATGATTTGAGTAATTTTTGTCCGATTTAACAGTTTCCGGTACGCTAAAGACGGAAACGGGTCCCGCGGCCAATCGGGGCGTCTAAACCGAGCTATAATTTCACATCTCTAATTAAATTATCAGTCAACAACTACTTTCGGGTCGTGTGTGACAAAACTCATTTTTGAAACGTAAAAACAGATAACCGTGCTAGGCACGCAAAACGAGAAAAACGACTAATAGTAATTGTGACCATGGAACTCTAAACTATATCACAATCTGAGTCCGGAAAAGTGTTCTGGGTTAACATTGCTCCCGGAACGGGTACAGTACTGGGTTAACAGTGTCCCCAGATGTACCGGTTGATATGGTTAAAGTTATATTAATATGAGTGTATAGTAACGGTCGTAGGGATCATATTACAGATTGGACGTGTTAACTGATAATGATTGTTGTTACCTGCTTGCATGTCCTAAGGTGAGTTTCACGAGCCCCTTTTTCTGAATTGTTTTTAAATAGTTTTTCGGGGCGGAAGCATGTTATTACTGAAATGTTTAAATACATACTGAACGCATGGACTTGCGTGGATTTATATATATTTTATTGTACGGGAATCGTACGGAAATGTACTAAGATGGTAATTGTCTGAGTTGCTATCATTCTAAGGCCCCGGAACACGAGTAATTAACTGAAAGCCGGTAGAGTGTGGATAGTACTATTGGTCTGACAAACCCAACTGGTCCGGCATGGATTTGCTGATGTTTCCCAGCCAGTTGCACATGTCTATTTTGTTGTTATTTATTTTGCTATGTAATGTTAGACATAGCGGTTTGGGGCAGTTCCGTGGGCGGGGGATATGCCACGGGTCCGTGGGCGGGGGATATGCCACGAGGGTTGTGTGTGATAGTCAGAGGTTTCACTTGTGGCTCAGCATAATTACATCGTGTTTCTGGGTTAACATTGCCCCCGGAATGAGTACAGTACTGGGTTAACAGTGTCCCCAGATAATATTATATTTTGATATGGATTTATCATGGTTTACTCAAATTGTGAAACTCACCAACTATTCGTAGTTGACCCGTTTTCTCACATGCTTTTCAGGTACAATTAAGATGAAGTGATTTCTTACGTGCTAAGTGCTTGATGTGTGTAAGATTTGCGTGCAGGATGTTAGGATACATTATAACAAATAGAATTGTGTATCGTATTGTATGATGTGTGTATCACCTAGACGGTAATGAAATACAAGATAATGTAATTTGAAGTATATTAATGTATTCAGTTTTCTTTATAAACAATGTGGTTGATATCAGAGGTGTCTGTTGCATCCCGTTTACGTTTCCGCTGGTGTTACATGGTGACCCTAAACAAACTCAAGACCCAGCTTCTGGTACGGGTACGAGTTCTGTTGATGATTCGGAAAAACAGATTGTTGTTTATCGTGATTATTCGGTTGCTAAACCAATTGAGATGATTGAAGCTGACACGGTAATATTTATGGATGGAAAGGGGGTGATTAGGAGCATGGTGAATGCTAATGAGATTGAAGTTGGTGAGTTCGTTGATAGGTCCCTAACACGAGAGCATATTTCCATACTACTAGGGTTAAATGATGAACAATTAACCGTGTTAGAGACAGAGCCAGATGTTGAGGTGGTGAATGAGGAAGGTTTAACAGATGATCCGATTAGTCAAATGAATACGGATTTTATTTACGAAGATGAGGATGTTGAGATGGAAGACGTCACTACTGAGGAGTATCCTGACTTGTATCAACACACGAACATTGATCAAGGTGCTCCGGTATTTAATGAGCAGACTTTTAAAGCAGCTGAGGATGATTTGGAGAAGATGACTAAGGGAAAGAAAGTTGTGGATACTCGTTTTGACTCAATTGGGAACCCAACTGATGAGGATATTGCTAAATGGTTCAGATTTAAAGCTGCGGGTAAGATTATCAAGGCGTATCGATTTGTTGATCAAGAACGGAAAGACAAAGCAGCTGCATGGGTCAAAGAAAATCAAGTAACTACCTTCAAGACAGTATCCAAGGTTCATGGTGATATCGTCTCATGGCTATATGATTCCGAGCTTAAGGTATGCATAGTTAAATGGGAAAAGGGAGTTCAATACTACGAGAAGATAATGGATGTTCTTACACTACAGCGTTGGGATGTTCGTACCCTCGCGAGGCGTTCATTTATCAATCGTGGTGGCATCCGGACAGCTGAGTGGTTTCATCAACACTTGCTGTTAGAAGTTAATCATAGGTTCAAGTTCTTCAAGCCCCAGGTCCCGATACGTAAACGTATTGACGAGATTGATCCAAATACTGGCTGGGAGAAACTTGTTCTTAAAGTAAATCCGCCGAAGACGATGAAACGAGTGCCGGTGAAGACGATGCCCCAACAAATGCATCTCTCATTCAACCGCTGGTACTATGACAATCGTACGGGCGAGGCCGTCATTGTACTTGGTAAAGGACTGAAGACTGAGCTTATCAAGATAATCGACCTGATGTGGTTGGTTAATTTATCTGAAACAAACAATGACGTGCTACACAGGAAACAGATTCTGATCGAGCGCAATGAAGACTACGACCTGGCTATGCAATTTCAACGTGTTGTGCACGTTTGTCATGAAAATGGAATTCATAGTTGCAGAGACTGGCGGTCCAAGCGCTTCAAGTAACTTAAAGACAAAGAGCTCAAGACGAGGGGGTGTCTGTTAGTGCACGGTTTTGCGTCTTGAGTATTTGTAATTGACGTTAACGTATTTGTCGTTTGTTTAATGTAATAAACAATTATTATATCTTGTAGTTCGTTAAGGTATTAGGCTAGTTCGCTAAGAATGTTTAGCGAACTAGACCTTAAGTTAAGTCTCTCCTGATTCGTTAGGAGATGTTAACGAATCAGGGGGTGTTTCGTCTGATTTATGTATGTAACGAAGTAGCGTCTGGTTCGTTAGGGGATGTTAGCGAACCAGACCTATCTTCTATAAATAGTGAACGTTGTTCACAAATAATTTAAGTTTTGAGAGTTAATTAACGAATCCCTGTCCAAATATTCTCTCGATCTTCATCCTTAATATTATACAATTACTGATATACTTATACTAATAATATATAAACATATACAACACTTAATCATACGTAATTATGAGCTAGACCTATAGTTAAAGTATTAATCGATTATACACAGATCTGAGATCTGTTATTGTTATTGTGATTGATATACACAGCGATTGCATCCCCTAAACCGGTTAGCTTTGGCTAGTCGCAACCTTTGAATGACTTGTAGTTACACCCACCTTGGACCCTCTTTCTTTCATCAAATTTCACAGACCTAACCTCACTCGAGTCACCTTTCTCTCTCTCATCATCCTTCTAACCATTCTCCCCTGCCCTCTCGGCGGTCCTGACATGGCTTTTAGCAGACTTGCTAGGATGCAGATTCTTCACTACAGCAGCTACAGCTTGAGAAATGGCGGCTTGAACAGCAGGATCCAGTTGATACCCGTTATTGTTGCTTCGTCCTCGCAGAGTTTCACTCCTTCCTTCTCTTGTTTTAGTAACTGGTTCTACAGAAGGTTCTCGGACAATACGTGACCTACCACTACGTCCCGTATGACCTCCCTGACCAACAACTTTCCTTGCTTCAACCATTCGTATTCTATAAGGAAACATAAACGTCATCACTCGAGGAAATATTTAGTACAAGGATACTAAGGCTAACATGTAATAACAGTGGCTGGCTGTGATTAGCTGATCACGTTACTTTCCATGTCCTATACACTTCCCTTTGTGAGTCCACTTGTGCTAGTTCTACTTTTAACAGTTAGATAATCAAACAGTTCACATAATCATATACTCCTATCTCTAGCAATTAAGCTAAATTCCTTACACATTCTTACATTACATGTGAAATTTATAATGTATTTTACCTTTACTTAGCTTGCTTGAGTGACACATGACTTTCTTGAACTGGCATCTTCTTTCTTTTCTTACTTAAGTCCAATTCTCTGTTCGAATCGAAGCATGTAGGATGCTTATTTCTCTCGAGCGTATGTTCTGATTACCAACTTGTAAGGCCCCAGTCCCGGTGCCCTACTTTGGCGTTGGATTTACTCATAAACACAATTCTAAATATCAGAGTGAATTAAAACTTTCACGGAATATAAAAAGATCAATCATATATTACAAAATCATTCAAATATTCTTAACAATTAAATTATTGTCTTTAAACATAATTTAAAAAGTCATTTCAAAACATCACAACATTCTTCTCAAGATGCCAGTATCTTCAGTCCAATGCCATGTGCCTTCATTCAAGCAAGCAGCCTTAGCCTATTCACATGCATGCATACTAAAAGTCAGATACGCTGAGCGAGTTCTAGTTAATCGGGCAACATACAATACGTTCAGATATTACATACTTAACCTGCTTTACTTTCTTTAATACATACATAAGTATATACCTTCATTCTTACTTTCATAATTTCTTTCGTACTTTCATATTTTATCTTACTTTACATACATATTTATACGTTTTAAAGAGTCTTTCGCCCTATTACCTCACATATATTATTAGGGTCCACCACCCTTAAAGAGCCTTTCGCCTTATAACCTCACAAATATTATTAGGGTATGCCACCCTCATTGACAGATATTATTAGGGTCTGCCACCCTCCTTAACAGATATTATTAGGGTTTGCCACCCTACTTCACAGATACTATTAAGGTCTGCCACCCTTTACCGTCAATTCATACGTACAATCTTTTTCTTTTATATTTATATACTTTCATACATAGTCTTAACCTTTTCTATATCATTCATACATCATTAATATACATTCATGTATCTTACATACATCATTCATATACATTCATATATCATACATACATCATTCATAAACATTCACACATATCATACACTTAACACTTAAGGTAAGTGTATTAACTAATCACATTGAGTATGCATACAGCCTTGAAAACATAACAAGGAAATGGGGCTAGAAACTCACCTGTATCCTTTGCTTCTCAAAGTTAACTGTAATATCCCTCCTAAGTTGTGCAAGGCTAACTGTGTAATAATTATAAATATTAATTAACTACATTCATATATCTATATCACTATTATATATTAGTGTAACCCCTAGCTACGGGGTCCAGGGCAGCGCCCCTAGAAGCGGGGTCTAGGGGCAGCAGCCCCTAGTAGGGTCCAAGGGGCAGAGCCCCTGGCTGGGTTCAAGCTGCCAGGTCAGCTTGGAAAAATTTTATTTTCTTTAACATTACTTTACTAAAATCCCATCGGACTTAAGTCTGTACTAATCTAATCGAATGGCAGTTCTAATTGAATGACAGTTCTAATTGAATGGCAGTCCTAATCGAATGACCATTCAATTCGATTACAATTCCATTTGATTACCTTCTCATTCGATTCGATTACATTTCCATTCGATTCGATTACACTTCCATTCCATTCCATTTCCATTCGCTTACATTTCCATTCGATTTAATTACGTTTCCATTCGATTACATTTCCATTAGAATACATTCCAATCGAATACCTTTCTATTCGACTACCGTTCTACTCGATGGATTACTTTTATTTTGAGTTATTTTTCTTAAGGGCTTGATTCTCATATAGTTTCATTCTTATCACTTCATCCTTTCCCGTCTTTCACAAGAAACGAGCCTTGGTCTTTAACGACATCGTTTTCCTTTAGTATCTCGGTCCAACGTTACCGTTTCTCCCGTTACATTCTACAACACCTCGTTTACATCCAAGTTCATATTTTTCTTGCATAAAAATTCCCGATTTGCCTTAGTATCAAATCTTAAGGCAAACCGACCTTAAAAACATGACCTTTAATCTAAAGCGTACCTTTTTAGCTCACTTTTATCTATGGTGTAGCTTCAACACGTGACTAAGGACGTTTCTCTTGCTTCTTTGAGAAAGATCTAGCACAAACCCTACATGGTTACAATTAAAATCTGATCCGTAAAGGGTAAGAGCGTTTGTGTGTGTTTTTGAGTGTGTTATGGAGGCTAGAAGATGGAAATGAGGGTTTTAGGGTTTTAGGGAGGTTTAAGGGGTTTATATACTATTAAGCCCATGGACCTAAGCCCCATCACCATACCATGTTCCATCTTTTACTGCCCAAACCCACACCTTATTATTTTAATTTAACATAGCTAAATAATAACATACTATTAAATAAACAAAACTCTTTTTTATTTATTATTATCAAAAATAGGATGTTACAAGTCTATACCCCCCCCCCCCTTAAAAGAGGTTTCAGCCCCGAAACCTAACTATTACTTAAACAAATCCGGGTAAAACTTGTGCATCTCTTATTCAACTTCCCAAGTGGCATCCGATCCATTACGATGTTTCCATATTACTTTCACCAAGGGGATAACTTTACGAAGAATCCGTTTTTCTTTGCGGTCGACTATCTCTACAGGATGTTCAATGTAGTTCAACTGTTCATCAAACTCGATGTCTATTAATGGAACATGATATGTGTCATCAGCTAAGCATTTTCTCAAGTGAGAAACGTGAAAATTAGAGTGAATTCCTTCTAACTCTTCAGGTAAATATAATTTGTAATCTACTTTGCCAACACGATCTATAGTTCTAAACGGTTCAATGTACCTTGGACTCAACTTTCCTCTCTTTCTGAAAACGAATAATCCTCTTCTAAGGCGAGACCTTGAGCATCACATTGTCACCAATGTTAAACTCGATCGGTCGTTGTCGCTTGTCAGCATAGGATTTCTAGCGATCCTGAGTAGCTTTTATTCTTGCCTTGATCTGATCAAACCTTGAATAGGTTTCTTGCACAACTTCCAAACTTCCAATATCTTTATGACCAATCTCACCCCAACATACATGGTTTCTACAACGTCTACTATGCAACATCTCAAATGGTGGAATACCAATACTCGAATGGTAGCTGTTGTTATAGGAGAATTCTGCAAGAGGCAGATGATCATCCCAACTTCCTCCAAAATCAAAAACACAAGCACGTAGCATATCCAATAGTCCTTTTAGAATTCCCATCTGTTTGAGGATGATATGTTGTACTGATGTTTAGTCTTTTCCCATAGCTTCATAGAACTTCTTCCTGAATCTAGATGTAAAGCGAGTATCTTTATCAGACACGATCTACAACGACACTCCATGCTTAGCCACAACCTCTTTTGTGAACACAAATGCTAATGTTTCTGATGAGATGGCCTCTTGTATTGGCAGAAAGTGAGCACTTTTCGTTAAACGGTCCACTATCACCCAAATGGTATCATGATGTTTAGATGTACGTGGTAGCTTTGTTATGAAATCCATGGTGATGTGTTCCCATTTCCATTCTGGTATCTCTAAAGGTTGCATCTTCCCATAAGGTTTCTAATGTTCCCCTTTGACTTTCAACCAAGTTAAGCACTTAGTGACATTATCTACCACATCGTTCTTCATTCCGGCCACCAGTAGTCACTCTTCAGATCCTGATACATCTTGGTGGATCCTGGATGAATCGAGTATCTCGACTTGTGATTTTCATCTAAGATTCGACCTCTAAGATCCCCATGGCGTGGAATCCACATACGGTCAAACCTAGTCTTCACACCATGAGTGTTGTACATCAGCACGCCTTGCTGTTAGAAGACTCTTTTTCACAAGATCCCAATGGCATGGAATCAACATAAGGTCAAACCTAGTCTTTACATAATGAGTGTGATGTGTGTGGTAGTAAAATTATAACGAGTTGGATATTCAGCTTTTGCATAAGATCGTGTTTTAAATTTATAAAAGTGATTTCTACTAAACCTAAACACACATAAAATAGGCAAGTGTACCTATCGTATATGTAGGATAGTATTGGTAAGAACCAAGTATCGATCCGTGTACACAAATGTTTCTAATAATGAATCGTCGTTTTACTTTAATCGGAGGTTTTAATCATATTGGGATTGATTTTTGAACTTTTTATAAAATATAAATACTCATATATAATATATAGGTGACCAAGATGAGAAATTCTAAAAAAGTAGTTCAATTATATGAAGGTTACCATCTAAGATCAAGAATCCACTCCATTGTTCCTTGATGATTATTAAATAAACACGTGATAAACTTGCCGTAATAATATATGATAGAATAGCCCCTCATTTCTAAGTTAGAATATCCTATAACATAAAAGAAAGTAGCATGCATATTTTAAAGTCAGCCCTTTCCTATGTCATGCTACCACGAGAATGTCAATTTGAGTTGGCAAGTAGTTTAGTAAAGTAGAAAGATTAAGATTGACTTCAATTTTTCAAATACCAATTCTAACAACTCTGGGTGGTTATAGTTTAGTCACATAACCTCCCCTTAGTTGATTTAAGTAAGTTATAGTTACACATTCCTTTAACATATGATTTAATTAACTAGCATGATAACCTAAGCAATCGTGTTAATAATGTTATTTCAAAATTATCAAGACTAGAGAAATAGATCATAGCTTATATCTCATCATTTCTAAGTACAATATAAGGATCCATGTTTCAACAAATTATCAAAGTATTTCTATATTTCAAGAACATGAATCGATCATGAATGATTGTCAATCACCAACTTTGAATTGTTGAATTAAGATGGTGAAACATTTCTCATCAAAAGATAATTGCAAGATAACCATGTACTCTACTAAACTAAATCACATGTTTAATATAATCATCAAGTAAAACAAAGCTTCTTCTTATATTTTAGATGGTAAATGGAGTTTAGCTCATAATGAGCATTGTTATGAACATTAAAAGAGATGATGACAACAAACACATGATTAAATTAGAACAATCTAACCAAATGTGGATGAATCTCCCTTCTTAATGATGATGACGGATTGTGATGATGTTGATGATGATGGATGATGATGGTAACCTCCAAGCCTTCAAACTCCTCAAAAGATCTTCAATATGAGTGTTAGTGGAAGTTTTTATAATTGAAAACCGTATAGAACTCTCTTCAAGGCACATTTCTCAAATGACACAAGAGCCTCTATTTATAGGTTGTCTGGAGGCAGAAGCACGGCCCCGTGCTTTAGTAAGCACGACCTCGTGTCTACGTGTCCCAGTTGCATGTTGTCAGATCGTACATGATGACTCACCACGGGGGTGTGCTTTTAGAGGCACGCCCTTGTGCTTTTATTGACATGTGCTTCAATTGTTTTTGTCTTTTTCTGGAGGTGACCACGGCCCCGTGGCCAAAGAGGCATGGCCTCGTGCTTCTATCAACATGTGCTTAATTTATTGTAGAATTTTGTCTTTTCTTGTTTCCAGAAGCATGGGAGCGTATTTCTTGATTTTATTGTTTTTTCTTCTGTTTTTCCTCGTCTTTCCGCTTGTTTCTTCGTTTGAGGATTGGGTTTACCTGAAATTACATTTTATTAATATAAGTAGCCTTCTGTGCTATGTTATTTGATAGAAGTTGCAGTTGTTAGAGATTATTTGATGCTTAAAAGATGTATAATTTTATATACAACAACAGACAACTAAATCCTCGTCACCATCGGGTAGAGCAAGGATTGGAGATTGTGTGAGTCTTTTCTTCAATTCCTCAAAAGCTTCCTTCTGAAACTTACCCCGATTGAACACTACATACTTTCGGGTACTACCGGTCAATGGTGCAGCTATCTTGGAGAAGCCTTCGATGAATCTCCTATAATAGCCAGCCAACCCTAAGAAGCTTCGTATATTATTCGGGTTTTGTGGAGTCTTCCAATTCGTTATTGCCTCAATCTTAACTGGGTCCACAGAAATCCCTTCAGGATTTGATTACGTGACCTAAAAACTGCACTTCACGCAACAAGAATGCACATTTTGAAAACTTAGCATATAGCTTCTGTTCCTTCAAAATCTCCAATACACCCCGTAGATGTTCTATATGGTCTGACTCACTCTTTGAATAAATCAATATATCGTCAATAAAAATGATAACTGACTTTTCTAACATCGGCTGACACACCCTATTCATCATGTCCATAAATATTGCGGTAGCATTCGTTAGACCTAATAACATCACGAGGAACTCGTAGTTTCCTTGTCGTGTCCGAAACTCTGTCTTAGGGATGTCTGCCTCTTTCACCCTTAGCTGATGATAGCCTGATCTAATGTCTATTCGTGAGAACCAACTTGAACCTTATAGTTGATTAAAGAAATCATCAATCCGTGGAAACAGGTATCGGTTCTTCACCGTAAGATTGTTCAACTTAGGATAGTCTATACACATTCTCATACTTCCATTCTTATTCTTAACAAACAACACCGGTGCGCCCCAAGGGGAAACACTCTGTCTTATAAAACCTTTATCAAGGAGTTCTTGCAGTTAGGACATCAATTCCTTCATCTCGGATGGCGCCAGGCGGTAAGGTGCTTTCGCGAAGGGTTGTGCTCCTGGTATTAAGTCTATCTAGAATTCTACCTCTCGATCCGGTGGCAACCCTGGAAGATCCTCAGGGAACACTTCTGGGTAGTCGCGCACAACAGGAACAACTTTTACTTCTCTCGTCTTGGCTGTAGCTTTGACAACATACGCCAGGTAGGCACCACACCCTCGTCTTAACAAACCTTCGATTTTAATCATCGAAATGACATTAAGCCCTGAACTTCAAGTTTAAATGGTAAACTGAAAGAAATCGAAACTGAATTGAATCCAGAGCGATGGTGCCTTGGTGGTAAGGAGACGAGAATATATTGTGGAGATAAAGGAATCAAACCACGACACCACCCTAGTTACTTTGGGACACGTTATTTAGCTCCCTCATGTTGGTCGTGGGACCAGTCTGTGAGGGATGCCCAATGGTGGTGTACTGTCATACCCCAACCTAAGGTGTAAATGTTGGGGTGTGAGCTGATTGCTCACAGCTCTTAAGGTACTATCATGTAATATTAAAGGTGAAAATATCTATTAAATTTAATTAAAAAATCAAATACATCAAAGTAAACAAAGTACATAATTTAGAAATAAAGCAAGTGAAACAAAATCCAAAATTTAATTCTTGTATCTTCTTCTTTAGCATGCAATCCTAAGTTTCTTCAAACAAATCTTGATAATCATATCATATGTTAAGCTGCATATGCGTTAAAAATACAATAATTTTGTCAACACTAGGCTGAGTAACACACCAGATAAGTGAATATATATATATATATATATATATATATATATATATATTTAATAAGTATAGAAAAGTGAAAATTGTATCAAGTGAGATAAGCAATTTAACCGATAAGCAAGTAAATAAGTTGTCGATGAGCTCGATGCAAGATGAACTGGGCAATGGCTATTACGACGATATAACCAAATAAGCAAGATAATAAGTTGTCGATGAGCTCGATGCTAGATGAACTGGGCGATGGCTACTAATATGGTACAACCAAATAAGAAAGTAAGCATCTAAGACGTTAGTCATAAATTTTTAAACACACATGACTAACAGTTGCAAGTTGAGTATTAAATAATAATAAAATATTTAGAAACGCATGTCCCCAACACAGTTGAAATGAGTTAAAAGGGTGAGTGAGATAATCACCTGATTAGATGAAGGAATTACAAATGAAGATAATGTGAGAAGGATAAACCCTTGGGGATACACCGACAAGGATTCCTAGTTAAATATAATAATATAAATTAATTATAAATGATATAACATAATTTAATGAATTAGGATTTCGATGTGATTTGAGTGTGATTTGGGGATTGTAATGTTAGTGATTGAACGATTGATCTCTACGGATTATTTGTTATTACGAAAACAATATTATTAATCATCATTTAATTAAGAGAGTCAGTTGTTTATCACATAGTCGAATTTATGAATACTTAGTTTAAATAAATATAAGTTGTGATATAGTATAATAATAAACGTTTAAATAGTTTATTATAATAAAAATCTATATTTTAAAAACTTTAATGAAACCCAATGGTAAAATACAACTAGTTCGTTTTACACGTTTAATACATTTTATTATATTTTTGTTTAAAAATAAGGAATAATACATTTTAAATTTTTAACCTAGAATGTATATTGAATTAGGTGTGAATTTGTTTGTTGTTTAGATCTGTAACAACAAACAAATTAGCATAAGCTATTACTAAGATTTTTTTGATTTGAAACAGAACGTGCTTAATGTTCAATTTTGTTTAGTAAAAAGTGGGTGAGTAAATTTGAATTATCAACAGAACGTTTTAGAACGTTTAAGTTTAAAAATGCATAGGTGTTTAAAGCTTGGAATAATAGAAGTTGAAATCATGAGAATGTATTAAGGAGCAGAAATCATGAATTAGGTGTGAATTTGTTTGTTGTTTTGATTTGTAACAACAAACAAATTAGCATAAGCTATTACTAAGATTTTTTTGATTTGAAACACTGATCATATTTTTTTGTAACGAAGATGTTGAAAAGAAAAAAAGAATTGCAGAACCAACTAAGGAAAATGAGCATGAACCTGCAAATAAGAAGTTAAAACAAAACAAGCCGAAGAATGAAATTCCGACTCCGACTTTGAAACACCAATCAAATCATTGAAATTCAAAACGAAAAAGGTGGAACACAAGCAACATGATAAAAAGAAAAAAAGGAAAATCAGAAGCCGAGTTTCACAATTCTGATTCAGACTTTGAAACCCAAATAAAAAAGCCAAAAGGCCAAACCCTCAAACAACACGTTGTAGAAAACCTTTTCAAGAATATATAGATACAAAGCTTTGGATGAGGTGTGCACCAGGTAACATTTTTGAAGCAATTAAAGTGATGAATGAAAAAGAAAAACAATGGATTGAAGAAATAGGATTTGGGTCATTGTTAACAATGAAGATTACCTTTATACCTGGTCGATTGGCATATTGGTAGGTTATGAACTATGATCCTGATCTAAATGAATTAAATATGGGAAACTATATTGTTAAGATAACACCACAATTAGTTCATGAGGCTTTTCGAATACCAATTGGTGAAGAAATAGTGGTAGAAAAAAACAGACCAAGATTGGGCTCAAGCATTTGTGCAGACATGTTTATAAATCAATTTGACCATTCAAGGATAAGTATTCAAAACGTCTTGGATAGAATGAAAAAACATAATGGAAAAAGAGATGAGTTTAAACTGAATTTCCTTGTGTTGTTCAACATATGTATTAGGTTGATAACAAAATCTACAATAGTCAATTTAATATTCGTCGCATCGATTGATGACTTTTTAAAATCTCAAATATGAATTGGTGTAGCTACATAATTCATAATTAGAAGAGATCAAAAAATGAATGGAAAGGTATAAAAGAAAATGTAAAACAAGAACAATTCAATGGTCCGACAACATTGCTTGCAGTGATTTCCACACATGAGTATCAGTAACGTCATGGAGCATTTGAGAAGCCAATCAGAACACCAGCAGTTAGCTACATTACCACAGCAACTCTTGTGAGCATGGATAGCTACGTGTATAATAATGGTCCATTAACTGATACCGAGGAGGACAACGAAGACTCAAGTAAGTAACTATAGCTTACTAATTTTAAAAATATGACTACTAATGCTATAATAATTTAATCTTTGAAAATACCTAAACAGTGAATCATGGTCCTTCAAATATTGAACCAACTGAAAAGGGTAAGGTTCTGATGATCACTGCATCTTGCAATGAAAAAGTGAGTGAACATAGAACAAGCCATGTTCAATTAGTGCAAAAAATGTGACTGAAGTGGATAATGCTATGATGAACACTGTTGCTGCAAACAAGATGAAATAGTTGAAATTGATCATGGTAAGTAACTATAACTTTATAACGTTAAAAAATATTACTACTGATTCTATATTAATTTTATCATTGAAAAAACCAAAAACAGTGAACGATAGTCCTTCAAATATTGAACCAACTAAAAAAGGTAAGGTTCTGATGATCACTGGAGCTTGCAATGAAAAAGAAATAAACAAATGATCAAGTAAGTGAACATGCAACAAGCAGTGTTCAAAAAGGGGGGGGGGAATGTGACTGAAGAGGATATTGGTATGTTGAACACTAGTGATGGTAAGGATACTGAAAAAGAAGAAAATGAAACTGCAAAGAAAAAAAAAACAAAATGAAAAAAATTATGAAGATTATTTCCAGATGCCTATAGGAACAGCAACTCAAGAAATAATAGACTACTACAATACGCAACCAGAGTTTTCTGGATTGTCTGCATATCTGCCAAAAGAACGTTTCACCAAAGAGGAAGAGGTAACAGTTCTAAACATATAAAACATTTTTTTGTAAAAATATTAAAAAAAATATTTATTGCAGAATTGGAATAAAGAAATGGACAACAAGTTAGAGGAATTTGATGAAATTGTCTCTGAAATCAATGAGTTGGTAAAGAGAGGTAAAGAAAAACATGGAACAAACACATGGTTATTTGATAGGTGTTGTGCTTGGGAAGCTAAATTCTATCAAAAAGGTTGTTCAAAAGAAACATCATTTGGATCTCAATCTGAATGAGGAGGTCTAAATGAATTAGGTAAACACCATTTTAATAATTTAATTGTATAATACAATACCTAACCAACACCCCTGTATAAAATTGTAGTTGCAGCAGTTGATCTTTCAATAAATCAAAACAAAGCTGGTTTGGAGTCATGGTATGCTAACAAGGAAGACAATGAAGGTAAAACTAGAACGTTCTAATACATTCTAATACGTTTTAATACGTTTTAGACCTTTACATTTTAATTGTTTTTATTTATTATGTAATTATATCAAAAAGATGATGTGAGCCAAGACAATGAGGTAGAAAATGATGTTCAGAATCAAGTTGAAGTAATCAAGGGGCAAGGGGTAATTCAAGGTAAAAAATACCATCTTCTTTATACATTCGTATGCGTTCTGCTCATTTGTACTTTCTTATACGTTATGCTCAAAATTTTTATATTTATTATGTGTGTAAGTGACAAAGATGACGTGAGCACCACAAATATGAGCCTTGACCATGAGAAAGATGTTCAGAATCATGGCAATGTAACAAATGAAAAAGAAAAAGATGATGGTAAAAAACTTGCTTTATACGTTCTACATCTCTACATTTTTTTTTATTTATAAGGTTTTTTAAATGACAAAGATGAGGAATTAAATGATGTTGAGAATCAATTTGAAGTAACCAAGGGGCAAGGGGTAATTCAAGGTGAAAAATACCATCTTCTTTATGTGTTCTGTTGGTACATGATGTCAGTAGTTCAGTGTCTAGTGTCTGTAATCGAGTCAGTTGGATTTGTATTTTGTTTTAAGCGAAGTTAGCTTACAAGTTCGCTGATATAGGCGAACTTGTGAACCAAGCGAAGTTAGTGACAACTTCGCCTAAACATGTTAGGCGAAGTTGTCGTGCTTTATAAGTGTTTAGGTTACGGCTTAGAACAGACTAGATAGAATCAAGTATTGTACGAGTTTACGAGTTTGTGTAATCAGTGATTCATATCACGTGTTTCAAGTTGCAATACAACGAGTCTTTGTTTATTGTAACGTGTGTTTGATCGTGTTAACATATATCGTCTTCTACGCTCGTAACGTCTTACGTAGGGATTCCGAACCTACGTAGAATGAGATATTCCGTGTAGATCCGGCTGGGAACCTACAATTGGTATCAGAGCATTTGCTCGTGATTGTGTGGTTCGGGATTATCACGCGGGTGTAGAAATCGTTCCGTTTGACTATTCGCGGGATGAGTTTACCGAGTTTTTGTGTCCTACTCACCTCCCACCATCATAAACAACCCATAACACCTTCGCATACCTCGAAAAATCCAGAAATCAAACCTGCAAAATCATCGTGTTCATCAGGCGAAGTTGCCGTCACTGTTTGTAGGGTTTAGGCGAAGATATAAGGTTAAGCGAAGTTATCCACAACTTCGCCTACCTCTCAAGTTCGCTTATCTCAAGCGAAGTTATCCAGAACTTCGCCTACTTCACAAGTTCGCTTATCTCAAGCGAAGTTATCTACAACTTCGCCGAATCAGGCGAATTTAAAAGGGGGAGCGAAGTTAAGAATCAGCGAAGTTAAGACTTAAGCAAAGTTATCCACAACTTCGCCTGCAGTACTGTTAAGAATAAAATTTTTATTTTTCGAGTTTCTTTGTGTTTCGTGAAAGATAACTTCAATAAATATTACGGAACTGGTGAAGATGGAAGTGGAAGCGGGTTCAGCTACTAAGGCACCGAAGATGCTTAAGGGTACCGATTTCGTGGCTTGGAAGGATCGGTTTGAATAGTATGTTAAATACCAAGATGCTAAGATGTGGGTGTGCATTCAAGATGGTTACATTCCACCAACTGCCTTGTATGAGGGTCGTGAACAGATAAAGAAATACAATAAGATGGAAGAAGAAGAAAAGAAAATGTATGAGGCTGAAAGCAAAGCTCAGGCAGCGATAACTATGGCTCTTCCACAAGAGATTCTTCACACCTTCAGGAAGTGTAAAAGTGCTAGAGAACTTTGGGAAGCGCTTGAAAGCCGATTTGAGGGTAATGTGGGGATTCGTGCATCAAAGATTAAACTACTTAAAACCCAATTCTCGGTGTTCAAGTACTTGAAGAATGAATCACTTGATGATATCATCACTAGATATTATCATCTGATGACAGAACTAAGCAATTATTCCATTGCTTACAAAGAAGATGAGATCGTGGAAAAGCTTCTTGATGCTCTCCCACCGAAATGGGAGATGTACACTGTCTTGATGAGAGAAGACAAAGAGTTTGCCGACTATGACTTGGAAACAGCAGTCAACAAACTACGAACTTTTGAACTTAACAAGGTTCGAAAAGAGACACCAACTGATCAGGTTCAGGATCCAAGAATGTATAGTGCAAAAGTTAACTCAAGTTCAAGTTCGAAGTCTGAATCATCTGCTTATTACTCAAAGGGAGACTCGGGCGCTAACTCAACACATGAAGGTCATGTATCTCTCAACATGAATGGTGATATGTGTTTTGTAGCTGGTGGATCAAATGCTTCTAAACCTCAAGCAACCAAGAGTAGTTTTTCCCCAAGTGTTTCGAACAACAACTACTCAAAGATGCCCATGAGTGTTAAATCTGCTGAACAGCAGTTTGCTCTCTATGCATCTTTCATTGCTTCATATGAAAATTACATTAAGGGTAAGATTGTTGATCCTGCAACTTTGGACGAAGACTATGATCAGATCGATGCTGATGATCTGGAAGAGATGGATCTGCAGTGGCAGATGGCGATGATTGTGAGAAGAGTTAAGAGGTTTATGAAGAAGACAGGTAGAAAGTTTGTTTGTGAAAGACCAGGTTTTGACAAGTCAAAGGTGCGATGTTATAACTGTCAACAAAATGGACTCTTTGCTAAGGAGTGCACAAATGAACGAGTTGAACGTATTCAGAACAGGTCTACACAACAGAGTGGGGGTGGTAATGAGAATAGAGCCATGATATCCATACAAAACGGGGAGTACAACTGGAATCTGCATGTTGAGGAAGTGTTCGAACAGGCCAATTTAGCGAACATCGAAACTGCAGGAAGTGAGAAAGTAACTGGAGAAAATGAAGCTTACATGGCAGAAGTGGCAGACCAGCTCACCGAGGTAAGTACTAAACTCCCTTGTACGAAATGTGAAAATCTGTCTGAACAATTGACAACTATAACTGATCAGTTTGTTAGTTTGGATGCTCAATTTAAAACATTAAAAGAAGATCATCATTTCACTAAAGCTAGAGAAAATAGTTACAAGGTAAAAATAAAAGCTAGTGAGAAAGATATCAGAAGTCTTAAAGCAAGTCTAGCTGAAAAAAATACAAGTAATTGATCTTAGCTATGAAGTGTTAGAAGAGAAAACCAAACTAATAGCTGAAAGGGATAAACAGATAGCTGATCACCAGGTGAAAGTGGTGGAACTAAACAGAAAACTTGAGCAATTTAGAAATTCCTCCGCTATACTTGATCACCTCGTTAGTGATCAAGGTTCCCCAGTTAAAAGGGGAGGAATTGGATATCATGAAGGTCTACCACCTTACAATCATAACTATACTTAAGATCCTAGTAATCAGAAATCTGTTGATGTTGATTTTGGTCAGACAGTTCCGGTTAAGGTTACTATTAAAGAACCAGAAGTTAGTAAAGGCGAAACAAGTAAGCCTGTTTCGAGTGTTAAGATTTCGGTTCCTAGTCCTGTCTCATCAAACTCGGACAAGTCATCCGAGTCGAGTGAGACAAAAGAAGAGGCAGTATTACCAAAACGTGGAGAGGAACATATACCAAATGAAAAGAATTCTCCACTAAACCCGTATGTCCCACCATATGTGAGACAAACGGGCAGTAATGCAGCCTCAACATCTAAACCAACTATTGAAAAGAAAGTTGAACACAGGAGTTGTTTCAGATGTAATCAATTAGGACACCTAATTGCTGATTGCCCTCTGAAGCAGAGATTCAGAGGTATGAGGCCTTCAAAACTGAGAACAGAACTAATAGTAAGTACAATAATGGTAAAAATGAAAACTCATCAAAGTTTAGAAATTGGACTAATCCAGGTTTTCAAAGAAAACAATCTCAGTTTTTCACTGCTAACAACCAAACCATAAGTAATAATTCATTTAATTCACGAAGGTTTGGATGGCCTCATAGTCAATCTACAAGAAGGTATCCTTTTAGGACTTACAGAAATTATTATGATACTAACTTTGGACAGCCAAAGTACGGGATGTATCGACCCAAGACCAATAGGTCTTGGGTCCCCAGATTTTAATCCTCTGCTTTAATCGTGCAGGAACAGTTGAACAGGGCTGCAAACAATCTATGGGTTGTGGATAGCGGCTGTTCCCGGCACATGACGGGTAACAAGAATTTGTTACATGAATGGAAACCTGTTCAGGGAGGAAGAGTGAGTTTTGCTGGAGAAAGTGGTGGAAGGATTACTGGAATTGGGACGGTGACTAATGGTAAAATGACGTTAGAGAAAGTGAATTTCGTTGAAGAACTGAAGCATAATCTGCTGAGTGTATCGCAGATCTGTGACAAAGATTACACCGTGCACTTTACCAAGAATGAAGCGATCGTGCTGTATCCTGGTTTCAAGATACCAGAGGATTGGATAGTAATGAAGGCTCCAAGGGAAAAGAATACGTATGTTATGGATATGAGGTCGACTGAGATGGCAACAGAAGAATCTTGTCTTCTGTCAAAAGCAACTGAATCGGAGTCCGAGTTATGGCATCGAAGAATGGGGCATATTCATCTTCGGAAAATGAACCACATTGTCAAGAATGGGCTGGTGCTGGGTATTCCCTTGAAAAATTTCAACTTCGAAGACCAATGCTTATCGTGCAAAAAGGGAAAGCAACACAAGAAATCCCATCATACCAAGAAGGTTAATTCAATAGTCAGTACCCTAGACCTACTTCACATGGATCTCTTCGGTCCCGTGAATGTAAAAAGCCTAGGTGGAACATCATACTGTTTGGTGATCACTGATGATTTCTCTCGAATACTTGGGTATATTTCCTGAAGACAAAGGATGAAACGGTGCAGATGGTAATAAATTTGATTACCAAGGTTGAGAATATTATGGGGAAAAAGGTTAAATACATCGGGAGTGACAATGGGACTGAGTTCAAAAACTATCAGATGGAGATCTTCTGCTTACAGAATGGGATAGAACACCAGTACAGCGCTCCGTATACTCCGCAACAAAATGGGGTGGCTGAGAGGAAGAACAGAACGCTAATTGAAGGAGCCAGAACCATGCTGGCTGATTCGAAACTTCCTGTGGTGTTCTGGGCTGAAGCTGTTGCTACAGCCTGTTATATCCTTAATAGAGTTTTAACTGTTAAAAGATTGAATAAAACATGTTATGAACTTATGCATGGGAGAAAGCCTAACTTGAGTGGTCTCGAACCATTCGGGTCCCCGTGTTCGATATTAAAGACGAACTCAAAATTTGGTGAAATAGCCGACGAAGGTATTTTAGTCGGATATGTTGTTGGGACTCCCAACAGACGAGTCTTTAATACATCGACCAGCAAGGTTGAGGTGGTGTGTAACACTGATATCACAAGTTACAAATCACCAAAACCAAGCACGGGACCCGCTGGGGCTTTCGACTATGATAGGCTTTTTAAATCTTTTAACATGCCTTACGGGATTGTGCTGAGAAGAAACTGATTGTGCTCGAAAAGGTTGATACATTAGATAATTTCGCTGACTTGTTTACTAAAGCGTTTGACAAAAATCGTTTTCAAAACCTTGTTGAGCTAAATGGGATAATCAATCCCGAGTAATCGTGTTTTGTGTTTTTGTTTAAAAAAAAACAAAAAAAAAAAAACAAAACAAAACATCACTATCGCTTAGAATTATGTCGGTTGCCTCAGTTTGAAGGACATATCTTCGGATATGTTTGGTCCTCATTTCTACGTGTAGACTATGAGGATAGCCATTAACCAGATGACTGAAAGTGACCGGGGCGGTTTATGATGTGTTTTTATTCTTTCGCTGAAAATTAGTCGATCATACTTAGTTAGAAGGACACATACTTGTATGTGGTCGGTCCAGCTGATCCATTGGATCTTCAGGATAGCCGTTTACCTGAAAACTTCAATTTGATCGGGGCGATAGAACTTAAAATTTTTTTTTGGGAGATGAAATTATTTTTCAAGTCTACTACTTCGTAAGAAGTTCCTTTACTATGTTTAACAGAAAATTGATCCAACCTTGGAAAGTGATAGATATACTGATTCTGTGTGCTTAACTAGTGAAGTTATTAGGCCTAAAAGACTTTAGAACAGTCATTGTATGTCATGGTAGCTTCTTATGGTGCGTAAAAGTAGAAGTGATACTAACTAAATCTACTCGATTTTACGTGGAAACTCCTTAAGAGTTGTGTATGTCTCCATATATATCTTTCCGAATGATAGGCAGAAAAGCGATTACCCAGTCATACACGAGCCCGTGAGGGTTCTGATTCCCGTGAAGATAGCGTGTCAAGAAACTGCAGTGATCCAGATTCGGGACTTGCAGTTGTTTACTACTCTGAGTTCATAATGTTCATACTTCTCAATCAAGATGTAAGAAAGAGAACGGGATGAAGAGTCTAAAGATCGAAGAGTACTTACTATTTAATCAGACACTACGGGTCGAGGTCAACTCGGGGTGACTTGGGGAAAGCCAAATACGCTTTGAGAATAGATAGGAGGCATCATAATCTCTGAGTTGTTGCCCATTTAAGTTTTGAGCTTAATTGAACCTAACCCGTATCACAAAAGCGATGAAAACCATTTTAAGTTATTTACCTGCTTACAACCTGTTTCTTTATGTCATAATACAGCTGAACACGGATCTGTGTGACAGTCACTTAATTAGTATGATTCCTGTTCGGATCTTTTCTAAAACATAGTGGTCCCTGTTGAGACTGAAATTTGATCTTGTGTACTTTATTGTTAAAATTCTTTTTTACTTATGTAGTTGTATGATTTTATACCTGGTTACTTGGTCTTGATCGTATCATTTAACTTTTTAAAGGATGTTTTAAAACTTAATTGCAAGTTGTTCAAATTATAGGGTTTGTTTTGTAAAGTTTAATATCGGCGAACTTGTGCATAACTTCGCCAGCAATAGGCGAAGTTATCCATAACTTCGCCGGTATAACTCTGACCCTATATAAAGAAGTTTTAAGGTCAAACTGTTCATTATTTTCATAAACCGGCGAACTTATCTTCAGAAACCCTAAGCGAACTTATATCTCGTTTCATCTGTGTTCATTTTTCCAGTTCTAATCCTTGATTAAAGGTGTGTCGGGTTGTAGTTTCGTATAATCACGTTCATTAAGGTTAATCAAAGGTCGTTTCGACCCGATACGCGACCCTGTTTATTCGAAACCTTAACACCCGATTTTCAAACTTGTTATTACGTGGTCGTAATCAACTTGGACGTCTAGATCGTCTTAAAAACATGTTCTACGAGATCCGTAATCTCCAAATTCACCAACTACACGTCGAATTGAAAACCTTAACTGTTGCCGATTCATATTCGGCGAAGTTACAATTTAGGCGAAGTTATCCGTAACTTTGCCTGAGGTTTAACTTCGCCTGACAATTAATTATGTAACAGTTTATGAGGCGATGTTGTGGTTAGGCGAAGTTATTATTAACTTCGCCTGGCGAAGTTACTTAACTGTTAACAGGCGAAGTTCAAGTTGAGGCGAAGTTGTTCCCAACTTCGCCCCACCTCTAACTTCGCCTATACAGAATAAATCATAACTTCGCTCATGGTAAGAGGCGAACTTGTGATTTGCCTTGACGTTTATCTAAAAGGCTGTTGAGATCGTTGAATACATTGCCTGAATGTGAAGTGAAGGACTTAGCCAGATTGGGGTTGATAAACAGGAGTGATGATAACATGGCTAGGGTCATTGGAAAGATTGTTTGGAAGGAAAGTATAAAGGAGAAAAAGTTCGAGCTGTTGAAACCACAGAAAGGAAAGCTCATTGAAGATAAAGATAGAGGGATGAGAGCAGATGGCAAGCCTTGGATGATCATGAAGTATAAGCCGATCCGGTGTTTAAAAGAAGTGCCGATGAAACGAATGCCCAAGGATGTGCTCAAAGATCTGAAGTGGTGGTACGTTGATTGTGAAACAGCTGAAGCAGTAATGGAGAATGAAGATGAACAAGAGCTGATGAGAGTATATGATCCTATGCATTTAGTGAACTTGTCTCAAGCTGATCTGCAGGTGCTGAACGAGAAGAAAATATTTTATATTCCTGCTTGGAAAGAAGAAGCGAAGAAATATCAAAGAGTTGTTTCGGTTTGTGTACGAGAAGGCGTTCATGCTTGAAGATGAAAGATACAAGATTGTTGAAGATTACAAGACACGTGCTTGAAGATAGAGATATGAAGCTACTGCCAAGGGGGAGTCTGTTTGTACATGATGTCAGTAGTTCAGTGTCTAGTGTCTGTAATCGAGTTAGTTGGATTTGTATTTTGTTTTAAGCGAAGTTAGCTTACAAGTTCGCTGATATAGGCGAACTTGTGAACCAAGCGAAGTTAGTGACAACTTCGCCTAAACATGTTAGGCGAAGTTGTCGTGCTTTATAAGTGTTTAGGTTACGGCTTAGAAGAGACTAGATAGAATCAAGTATTGTACGAGTTTACGAGTTTGTGTAATCAGTGATTGATATCACGTGTTTCCAGTTGCAATACAACGAGTCTTTGTTTATTGTAACGTGTGTTTGATCATGTTAACGTATATCGTCTTCTACGCTCGTAACGTCTTACGTAGGGATTCCGCACCTACGTAGAACGAGATATTCCGTGTAGATTCGGCTGGGAACCTACATGTTCTTATACATTCTGCTCCTTTGTACTTTTTTATACGTATACTTTCTTATACGTTCGGCTCCTTATATGTTTTGACAAAGATGATGTGAGAAACAAAAATATGAGCCTTGTCCATGAGAAAGATGTTCAGAATCAAGGCAATGTAACAAACGAAAAAGAAAAAGATGATGGTAAGAAATTTGCTTTATACGTTCTACATCTCTACAATTTAATTTTTTTTATTTATTAGGTATTGTAAATGACAAAAATGAAATAGAAAATGATGTTGAGAATCAAGTTGAAGTAACCAATGGGCAAGGGGTGATTCAAGGTAAAAAAATACCATCTTCTATATACGTTCTTATACGTTCTGATCATATACATGAAAAAATTTTAGATTTATTAAATGTGTATAATGAAAAAGAAAAAGATGATGGTAAGAAACCTGCTTTATACGTTCTTATACGTTCTACATCTCTACAGTTAGTTTTTTTTATTTATTAGGTATTTTAAATGACAAAGATGTTTAGAATGTTATCCAAGACAATGAGAATCCAAGAACCTTAGCCAATGAGGTAGAAAAAGATGTTCAGAATCAAGTTGAAGTAACCAAGGAGCAAGGGGTAATTCAAGGTAAAAAAATACTATCCCCTTTATACGTTCTTATACATTCTATCCCTCTGCATTTAATTTTTTTTATTTAATATGTATGTAAATGACACAGATAATATGAGCAAAGAAGATGTTAGCCAAGTCCATGAGAATCCAAAAAATTTAACAAAAGAAGTAGAAAAGGACGTTGAGATTGTTGATGCCATGAGAAAAAAGGAATTGGAAGAGAATTTCAAGAAAATTTCAAAAAAAATAAAAGGTGGTAAAACGTTCTGATACGTTCTAAGATCATAACCTAATTTTTTATTGATTTTTTTTATCAAAGAAAAATGCTAAATACTTTCCAATACGTTCTAATTAAAAAAAATTCAATTGCAGAAAAAAATCAATTGACTAATGTAGCTGACAAAGGATGTGAGGATGATGTAGGTTCCCAGCCGGATCTACGCAGGAGTATCTCGTAACACGAGGGTGCGGAATCCCCACGTAATACGATACAAGCGTAAGATGGATAATACGTTGAACCGATAAACAAACACACGTCACAATACTAATAAACACGATTGTATTCCACACTTCAACACGTGATATCAATAATCACCAATACACGTTCGAAAAAAAAACCTCACCAAAATAAACCGAAGTGAGGTTTAAATAGACCTCGACAACTTCGCCTAACATACTAGGCGAAGTTGTCATAACTTCGCTTATCTCCAAGTTCGCCTACATCCCAGGCGAACTTGTGTAAAACAATATTCAAAACCAAAACAAACAATCTGACACGATTACAGACACATACAAAACACGAGATACTGAACTACTGACATTATGCACCAACAGACTCCCCCTTGGCAGTAGCTTCATATCTCTATCTTCATTCTCGTGTCTAGTAATCCCAAAAATCTCGTGTCACCCGTCTTCAAGCATGAACGCCCTGTCTTACACAGACAGAGACCACCCTCTGGTACTTCTTAGCTTCATCTTTCCACGCAGGAATGTAGAATATCTTCTTATCGTTTAGTACCTGCAAATCAGCTTGAGACAAATTTACCAAGTGCATGGGATCATACACTCTTAGAATCTCCTGTTCGTCCTCATCTTCCATAACGGCTTCAACTGTTTAACTATCAACGTACCACCACTTGAGACTCTTTAAAACATCCTTGGGCATTATCTTCATCGGCACTTTTTTCAAACACCGAATCGGCTTATATTTCATCACCATCCAAGGTTTGCCATCAGCTCGCATTCCTCTTTCCTTATCTTCAACTAACTTCCCTTTCTGAGGCTTTAACAACTCAAACTTCTTCTCTTTCACACTTTCTTTCCACACAATCTTCCCAATTATTCTAGCCATATTGTCATCACTCCTATTAATCAATCCCAATTTAGCCAAATCCTTCACTTCACACTTAGGCAAGGTATTGAGCGATCTCAACGTCCTCTTAAAATACTGAATCCCATCAAAGTGTTTAATCACAAATAACTTTAACTGCTCATCATACAGCCAGCAAATAATACCCTTCTTTGACTCAGCATACCCCTTGATATTGTAACTCTTTTTGAACATCGTTGGAACCGCTGGCTTCTTTGTCTTAACAAACCACTGAGTGTAGCCTTCTTTCCATCTCGGCTGTTCTTCCCACTCAGACTCATCAGACACATCCATATCTTGACTCACATTCACCTTGTCAACATCTGGAATATCATGTTCTACACTATCATCCACAATCTCACCTTCTTCTATCTCACTATCAATCACAATCTGTTCTCCTATCTTTTCAATCTCCTCAATAGTTAACACATCATCGGTTAAATCATCATCATCACCCAACATTTCCTCATCATCAACAACCACGACATTTTCACCACCTGATCCACCTTCCGTACCAGTTGACTCCCCCTGAGATGTGGAAGTCCCAAGAGTTTGTTCAGTTCTTGGCAACTCGCCACCTGCACCTTTCGATGCATTGGGATCATCGTCTCTATATTGTCTCTTCTTGGTTCTCAACTCGTCGCCCTTGCAGCTCGTCTCCCCCTGAGATGCTAAGAACTGTTTTAGAGCATCAAATAGTTTATCGTGTTCAACAAGGAGGGACGATTGGATCTGATTTTCTGCTACAAGTCGTTGGATACCTTGAGTCTGGATTAGATTGATTCTTGACTGTTCAGCAACTACTCGTTCAAGAGCAGCTATCCTTTCAGAATCAGACAAGGTAGCAACAAAATCAAAACGCATGTGAGAAACGTCTTGAGCATAAGGTGGAGGTATTCCCAAACTAGCTGGAGTATCAGAAATAGTCTGAAAAGTAACTGCGGGTGGTATTGAAACAGGCAACCTCGCAGTAGCAACCAACATTGACTCAACAAATCTTGCAACAACCTCCGATGGAGTGACAGTAGGAGGTGGCAAAGAGACAATCTCTGGTGCTGTAAACTGAAACGTGGTCGGAGGAACACCAAAGGATGACGGTGTGGTCACCACGGGAACACTTGAGGTAATCGGTACTGTCACAGTCATAGAAGCAGGAACCATAGTCATACCAGATAACGAGGGTGGAGAGAAACGAACCACCCTTGAGCTTTCACCAACTCCTGAACTTTCACCAGCTCTGACCTTCTTCGAATCTTCGTACCAACTTGTCTAACTCCTCCTCATAGTCAGATTCACTGTCATCCGAGTCTTTCTTTCTCTTGCCATGTATTCTTTCTTGTCTGACCAGAATCTGTTGTGCTTCAGCAATATCGTCAAGTGGAGGAATCAGAGTCGGTTCTCTCATAATCCGCCACAGACGTAGCGACCATAGAGACATGCACACCAGATGCCTCAGCTACTAGGGCTCGAACCTCAGCAGCAAGATCAATTTGTTCCATGTCAAAGAACCCTTGCCCTCCAAAGGCGACTTCAAGATCGACCTATTCTTCCGGAGCTGCAACAGGATCAGCAGGCAGTGCTTGCTGTACCACAGGTGGTGGTAGAACCACAGGAGGTGGTTGAGGAACATTAGCCTGTTGCGGTGACGGGTCACGAAATTCATCTCCTGGAGGAGCAATATAAGCAGGATTCACCAAATAACCAAACAATGCAGTGTGCCGCGGACGAAGCTCTGGTTTGCTACGAGCACTTGATGACCTACATTGCGCAAAAATTCTCTTACTTACACTCTCAACATAACGGATAGGATGTCGTTGAGGCAGCGTAGGGGCTACATGATTCAAAATCATCTGTAAAAATCTCGGGTACATTAAAAATCTTTCCCTGGCGACCGCGCGTCTCTGACGATCAATTTCATAAAACACCATCTGACTAAAGCTGTATGGCTTGTTGTAAGTCAGGGCTATCATTGCAGATTGCATCGTTGCCCCCATACCGTCTGTACCAGCTTTACGACCAGACATGCACACTATCATCACGTGCATCAGAAAACACCACTGATCTCATAAAAATCCCTTTCTCCTTTGAGTGTCACCCAACGGACCCGAATAACCCATACGTAGAAACGCACCATCTCTGAATGGAGCCGGAAAATCTGTTGGATAATCTATAGTTTCAACCCCGAACTGCAAAGCGACTCTGATTTGATCGACCGAGAACTGTACCACCTGATTGTTCACTGTAGCGCGCATAACCGGAGGATCAACTCTACAGTCATATTCTACCGTTCGCCAAAAGTCTTCAATATTTGGTAGAGAAATGGGAAGAGTAGTAGTGATGGCGTGAAAAATACGTGAGCGAACGAGGAAGGAGATGATCTCGCGATAGTCGTCGATACCACTCGCATCCGGATCCAAAGTAATATACATGTTGTGACCCGGAAAGAACTGTCGGTTGTTGTCACCACCTTCGTCACCACCAGCCCCTGCCACAGCAGCCATATCTTTAACACGGACAAGAAACAGATAATAATGAGGTTCGATTCAAGTTATAAGTTCACCGAGGGTAGAAGTGTGGGTATAAGTTCGCCGAGTGTTTGATAGTTTGGAAAGTGTTTAACCAAGTTGACCCCTTATATAGGTTTGAAAATACATGGGCGAAGTTAAGGTTAACTTCGCCCCTGTGACAACTTCGCTGGTCAACTTCGCTGTGATAATAACTTCGCCTGAACCAACTTCTTAATAAACAACATCGCCTTAAATTAGATTAAAGAGAAAGGAATCAAAACTAGTAACCAAGTGTTTATTAAAACGTACCAAGGTATAAAACATAAAATAAAGTAAAGATAATTAATTAAACGGGATTATATTTCAGTCTTGACGAGGACCTGCATGCTTTAGAAAAGATCCGAACATGAATCATACTAATTAAGTGGCTGTCACATAGATCCATGTTCAGCGATATTATGACATAAAGAAACAGGTTGTAAGCAGGTATAAAACTTAGTATGATTTTCATCGCTTCTGTGATACGGATTAGGTTCAATTAAGCTCAAACTTTAGATGGACATCACATGAGAGATTGTGATGCCTCCTATATATTCTCAAAGCGTATTTGGCTTTCCCCAAGTCACCCCGAGTTGACTTTGACCCGTAGTGTATGATTAAACAGTAAGCACACATCCATCTTTAAAGTCTTCTTCCCGTTCTCTTTCTTGCCTCTTTATTTATATGTGAGACAACACAAGCTTCAGAAGGCTTAACAACATATATGTTTTTTTTTTTTTTTTTTTTTTTTACTAAAGACATTAATACAGCTTCAAATTATAGACAACTGCAAGTCCCGAATCTGGATCACTGCAGGTACTTGACACTATCTTCTCGGGAATCAGAACGCTCACGGGCTCGTGTATGACTGGGTAATCACTTTTCTGCCTATCATTCGGAAAGATGTATATGGAGACATGCACAACTCAGAATGATTCTCCACATTAAATCGAGGAGATTTAGTTTGTATCACTTCTACTTTTACGCACCATAGAAAGCTACCATAACTTACAATGGCTGTTCTAGAGTCTTTTAGGCCTAATAACTTCACCAGTTAAGCACACAGATTAGTTTTTCTATCACTTTCCATGGTTGGATCAATTTTCTTTTAACATTATATTGAAACTTCTTACGAAGTTATAGACTTGAAAAATTATATCATCTCCCTAAAAAAAATTTAAATTCTATTGCCCCGATCACGTCAAAGTCTTCAGGTAACCGGCTATCCTGAAGATCCAATGGATCAGCTGTACCGACCACATACGAGTATGTGTCCTTCTAACTAAGTATGAACGACTATTTTTCAGCGAAAGAATAAAAACCCATCATAAACCGCCCCGGTCACTTTCAGTCATCTGGTTAATGGCTATCCTCAAAATCTACTAGTAGAAGTAAGGACCAAACATATCCGATGATGTGTCCTTCAAACTGAAGCAACCGACATAATTCTAAGCGATAGTGATGGTGTTTTTTTTTAATCAAAACGAAAAACAAGGTTACTCGGGATTGATCATCCCATTAAGCTCAACAAGATTTTGAAAACAGGATCGGTCAAACGCTTTAGTAAAAAGATCGGCGAAATTATCCAAAGAATCAACCTTTTCAAGCACAATTAATTTCTTCTCAGCACAATCTCGTATAAAATGATGACGAATGTCAATATGTTTAGTTATGCTGTGTTTGACGGGATTGTTAGTTACTGAGATTGCAGCAGTGTTATCAATGCAAATAGGAGTTTGAGTGAAATTCAGACCGTAATCGCGCAATTGCTGTTGTATCCAGAGAACCTGGGAGCAGCAGTCTTCGCAAGTGGAAATGACTACTGAGATCTGCTTCTTACACTGCCACGACACCAATCTTCCTCCCAGAAACTGACATCCACCGGTTGTTGACTTCTTGCTCTGATTGCAACCTCCATAGTCAGAATCTGTGTAAGCTACCAAATCCAGTTCTCCCCCTTTCGTGTACCACAATCCCAACTTAGGCTTGCCTTTGAGATACCGCAATATTCTCTTCACTCCCTTCATGTGAGATTCCTTCGGGCTTGCCTGAAAACGAGCACAAAGACAAACTGCAAACATAATATCAGGTATAGATGCAGTTAGATACATTAAAGAACCTATGATTGCTCGATATTGGGTGGGATCAACGTCTTTATCACTGTCAGAATCAGCACCCAGTTTGTGGTTGACGCAAATTGGAGTATCAAATGGGGTGCTATCGTCCATCTTGAAGCGTTTGAGCACATCATGGACATATTTTGTTTGATGAATAAACATCCAATCTTTCTTCTGATCTACCTGCAATCCCAAAAAGAAAGTTAATTCGTCCATGGCGCTCATTTCAAACCTCTTTTTCATGACTGCTTCAAATTCCTGACACATGGCGACTTTTGATGCAGCAAAAATGATGTCGTCCACATAGACTTGAAATAGTAGATAATCTCCCCCTTTTCTCTTGACAAACAGCGTGCTATCGATCTTTCCTCTTTCGAACCCATTCTCAAGCAAGTAATCGGACAAGGTTGCGTATCAGGCACGAGGGGCCTGATGTAGCCCATATAAAGCTTTACTCAGTTTGTACGCATGATCAGGAAAATCTGGGTCAGGGAATCCCGGAGGTTGTTCAACATACACCACCTCATCGACTTTACCATTTAAAAGGGCACTTTTCACATCTAATTGGATCACTTTCATCTCTTTGTGTGCAGCAAATGCCAAAAATAGTCGAATTGCTTCCAATCTTGCCACAGGAGCAAACACTTCGTTGTAATCGATTCCTTCTTGCTGATTAAACCCTTTTACTACCAGTCTTGCCTTGTTCCGTATGATTATCCCTTTCTCATCCCTCTTACATTTAAAAACCCACTTTGTACCAATAGCATTTACATTCTGTGGTTTTTCAACTAATTTCCATACTTCCATCTTCTCAAACTGTGCTAATTCTTCTTGCATGGCTTCGACCCACGAGCTATCCTTTAGAGCCATTTGATAATTCTTCGGTTCAATCTGGCTGATGAAGCAGGTGTACAAGCATTCACTTATGATACCCGTGTCTTTAATGCTTGCGTAAACACATGTGTGTTCATCAAAACTTCTTCTTGTTTGAACACCGTCAGACAGATTACCTACCACGTTCTCCAAAGGGTGATTTTTATGAACTCCAGTAGTCTGAACTGGACCGACTTCCAGATTTTTTTCTAAATTCGAAGAGAGTTCATCAGTGGGTGATTGATGTTGAGAGTGAAATGGATTGTAGAATTCTTCTTCAGTAGAGGCAGCAGGAGTATCAACGGCACTTGACGAGGAAGGTTAACTTTCATCGTATCGCGGACGTTGCATAATATTTTCCTCCTCGTCATACAGAATCTGTGAAGCATTTTTCTCATCAACTTCTTCTTGGAGTGATGAGGCTTTTTGTGTTGCTTTCCTTTCTTGCACGACAAGCATTGATCTTCAAAGTTAAAATTCTTTAAGGGAACTCCAAGTACCAGCCCATTCTTGACAATGTAATTCATTTTGCGAAGATGTATATGTCCCATTCTTCGATGCCATAACTCTGACTCAGACTCAGTTGCCTTTGACAGAAGACATGACTCTTCTGTTGTCATCTCAGTTGACCTCATATCCATTACATACGTGTTCTTTTCTCTTAGAGCTTTCATCACTACCCAGGCCTCTGGTATCTTGAAACCAGTATAAAGAACGATTGCCTCATTTTTTGTAAAATGCACCGTGTATTCTTTGTCACAAATCTGAGATACACTCAACAAGTTATGCTTCAACTCTTCCACAAAATTCACCTTCTCTAACTTCATTCTTCCATTTGTCACAGTTCCAATACCACTGAT
Organism: Bidens hawaiensis; assembly: GCF_021521415.1. Taxonomy (NCBI): domain Eukaryota; kingdom Viridiplantae; phylum Streptophyta; class Magnoliopsida; order Asterales; family Asteraceae; genus Bidens; species Bidens hawaiensis. The sequence continues at coordinate 276,083 of NW_027493445.1, read as the reverse complement.
TCTACCTCCACTCTCTCCAGCGAAACTAACCCTTCCTCCTTGAACGGATTTCCAGTCACGTAACAAATTCTTGTTACCAGTCATGTGCCGGGAACAGCCACTGTCAACAACCCACAGATTGTTAATAGCCCTGTTTGACTGTTCCTGCACAATTAAAGAAATAGATTAAAATCTGGGGACCCAAGACCTACTAGTCTTGGGTCGATTAAATCTGTTGACCGGCATCCAGTACTTTGGTTGCCCAAAGTCAGTTTGAGGATGGTTTCTGTAAGTTCTGAAAGGAAACCTTCTAGAGGACTGGCTATGAGGCCATCTAAACCTTAGTGAATTAACTGAATTATAATTGTTGGTTTGGTAGTTAACTGGGAAAAAATGAGACCGATTTCTTTGAAATCTTGGATTAGTCCAATGTCTGAAATTTGGTGTGTTTGCATTCTTACCAGTATCATAATTAATATTCGTTTTATTCTCAGTTTTCGGAGGCCTCATACCTCTAAATTTTCTCTATTTTAGAGGACAGTCCACAATAAGGTGTCCTACTTGATTGCATCTGAAACAACTTATGTTTTGAACTTTCATCTCAACAGTTGTTGCAGATGTCAAGGTTGCATTACTACCCATTTGTCTAACATATGGTGGGACAAACGGATTTAGGGAAGAATTCTTTTCATCGGGCTTATATTCCTCCCCACGTTTTAGTAACATTACCTCTTCTTTTATCTCACCCAATTCGGATGACTTGTCCGAATTTGATGAGACAGAGATAAGGACAGAGATCGCAACGTTAGAACTTGACTTACTCGTCTCGCTCTGATTAACTTCAGTTTCTTTTGTAGAAACTTTGATTGGAACTGTCTGACTGATCTCAACATTCGCAGATTGCTGATTACTAGGATTATTAGTATAGTTATTGTTATACGTTGGTGGAACTTCAGAAAATCCAATTCCCCCTTTGTTAACTGGGGAACGTTGAACACTTATGATGTGATCTAGCATTTCTGAAGAATTTATAAATTGTTCAATTTTTCTGTTTAGTTCCACCACTTTTACCTGGTAATCAGCTATCTGTTTATCTTTTTCAGCAATTAGTTTGGTTTTTTCTTCTAACACTTCATAACTAAGATCAATTACTTGTATTTTTTCAGCTAGACTGGCTTTAAGACTTCTGATATCCTTTTCACTAGCTTTTATTTTTACCGAGTAACTGTTTCTCTAGTTTTAGTATAGTTATGATCTTCTTTTAACGTTTTAAATTGTGTGTCCAAACTAACAAACTGATCAGTTATTGTTTTCAATTGATCAGACAGATTTTCACATTGTATACAATGAAGTTCAGAACTTACCTCAGAGAGCTGATCGTTCACTTCTGCCATATATGCTTGATTTTCTCCCGTCTCCCTCTCACTTCCTCCAGTTTCGATGTTTACCAAATTAGCCTATTCGAACACTTCCTCAACTTGTATATTCCAGTTGTATCCACCATTCTGTCTAGATACCATAGCCCTATTCTCACTACCTCCCCCATTCTGTTGTGCAGGCCTGTTCTGACTTCGTTCGACTCTCTCATTTGTACATTCCTTAGAAAAGTGACCATTTTGTTGACAGTTGTAACATGGAACCTTTGATTTATCAAACCCTGGTCTTTCTCCAACGAACTTTCTACCCGTTTTCTTCATGAATCTCTTTACCCTTCTTACTATCATAGCCATCTGCCACTGCAGGTCCATCTCTTCCAAATCATCAGCATCAATCTGATCATAGTCTTCATCCAAAGTTGCAGGGTCGACTATTTTACCTTTGATGTAGTTCTCATAAGATGCAATGAAGGATGCGTATAGAGCAAACTGTTGTTCAGCTGATTTAACACTCATGGGCATCTGTGAGTAGTTGTAGCTTGAAACATTTGACGAGAAATTTCCAGTTGTGGCTTGAGGTTTTGAAGGATTACTACCTCCAGCTACGAAACATACGTCGCCATCCATGTTAAGAATCACATGACCATCCCGAGCTGAGTTTGAGTTTGAGTTTGATTCTCCCTTTGAGTAGTAGGCAGAGGATTCTGATTTTGAACTTGAGCTTGGAGTGACTTTCGCACCATACATTCCCGGATCCTGAACCTGATCAGTTGGTGTCTCCTTCCGAACCATGTTAAGTTCAAAATTTCGTAATTTATTGACCGCTGTTTCCAAATCAATCATGGCAAAGTCTTTATCCTCTCTCATCATAACCGTGTACATTTCCCATTTCGGTGGAAGAGCATCAAGAAGTTTCTCTACTATCTCTTCTTCCTTGTATTCAATGATTCATTTTTCAACTAATTACTTAGTTCGGTCATCAAGTGATAATATCTTGTGATGATATCGTCAAGTGATTCATTTTTCAAATACTTGAATACAGAGAATTGGGTTTTGAGCAGCTTTGTCTTGGAAGCACGTATCCCCACATTACCTTCATATCTATTTTCTAGTGCTTCCCATAGCTCTCTAGCAGTTTTGTACTTCTTGAAGGTATGAAGAATCTCTTATGGAAGAGCCATTGTTATTGCTGCATGAGCTTTACTCTCTGCCTCATACATTTTCTTTTCCTCCTCTTCCATCTTACTGTACTTCTTAATTTGTTCACGACCTTCAAAGAAGGATGTTGGTGGAATGTATCCGTCTTGAATGCAAACCCACATTTTAGCATCTTGATACTTCACATACTGTTCAAACCGATCTTTCCATGCAACGAAATCGGTACCCTTGAGCATTTTTGGAGCTTTAGTTGCTGAACCGGCTTCAACCTCCATTTTTACCAGTTCTGTAATGTTTATTGAAGTCATAGTTAGAAGAAACACGACTCGAAATACAAAGAAAGTATTTTTTTTTTTTAAACAGTGATCATATAGCGAAGTTAATATAACTTCGCTTGGACGTAACTTTGCTTGGACTTAACTACGCTTGTACCTTATAATTTCGCTTATAAGTTGTACTCAACTTCGCTTTTCGCTTGTTCTTAACTTCGCTTAAACCTTATAAGTTCACTTAAACCCTACGTAAGATGACGGCAACTTCGCCTGATGAACACAAGGTTTTGTAGGTTTTAATTGGATGTATTGCGAGGTATGCGAAGGTGTTTTGGGGTATATTTGATGGGGGGAGATGGGTAAGACACAAAAACTAGGTATTTCAACGTAAACTCGTTCCGCGAATAGTCGAACGGAACGATCTTTACACCCGTGTGATAATCCCGAACCACACAATCACGAACAAATGCTCTGATACCAGTTGTAGGTTCCCAGCCGGATCTACGCAGGAGTATCTCGTAACACGAGGGTGCGGAATCCCCACGTAATACGATACGAGCGTAAGATGGATAATACGTTGAACCGATAAACAAACACACGTCACAATACTAATAAACACGATTGTATTACACACTTCAACACGTGATATCAATAATCACCAATACACGTTCGAAAAAAAAACCTCACCAAAATAAACCGAAGTGAGGTTTAAATAGACCTCGACAACTTCGCCTAACATACTAGGCGAAGTTGTCATAACTTCGCTTATCTCCAAGTTCGCCTACATCCCAGGCGAACTTGTGTAAAACAATATTCAAAACCAAAACAAACAATCTAACATGATTACAGACACATACAAAACACGAGATACTGAACTACTAACATTATGCACCAACAGATGACGATGGTATAAGACAAACAACTGATATAATTCAAGGTATTTTTTTAAAAAAACTATTGATTATAATACATTTAAGGTAAAAAAAACTTAAAAAAAATTATAGTGACAGAATTTTAAGAAATGAATGAAGAAAAGAGATATGGTCAAGGTACATTCAAATTTTAGAAAAAACTGTATTGAAGGAAATGAGAAAGTAGGTAATGATACACTTGATTTTGAGAATACAGGTACATCAACACAAGAAAATGCTGAAAGACAAACGGAAGAACCCATTCGAGGTAATTAATTAAAAATCGTGTTCTTTTAAAATATTATTTAAAAAATATTCTAATAAAAAATGGTATGTAGTTACAGAAGTGGAAGAATTAAATGCAGAAATTGGTGACAAAGAAAGTGTCAACAACTCTACTCAAGGTATTAAAAAGTTTTATACATACTATCACAGAAACACACACAACAAAAAAATGTATATTATAACTTAGTCGTATTATAGGGCTGGTTGATGTTAATATTGAAGAAAATTTTGAATACGACAGTGAAGATTCGGATTCAGTGATAATGAAAACTCTGTTTTACAATCAATCAACAGAATTTAGAACTTCTGAATCTAAATCAAAAAAATTGCCCCTTGTTGCTACATCTCCTACACCAGCTGCAAGTTATCATAAAATAGATAAACTACAGCAAGAAGAAAGAGAAAAAAGATTAGCACCGGCCTTGAAATCACCTTATCTAAACCGAGAAATTGGAATGACTGAAAAAATAACAATAGATGAGCGGATTGTTTCAAGATTTGTTATTGGTGATCTTTCTGATAAACATAAATTTGAAGTGATTTACAAGTCAGAATCCGCCACTGCTTTCGAATTTGTGTTTAAATGCTTTTGTCCGGATATGTACATCTTGTCTGGTGCTATGGACATTTACACAGAGTTGTTGAATCATGAAGAGAGATGAAAAATTATCCCCGTTAAGATTTTTTGCTATATCAACGCTTATAGTAAGTATTACACCTTTATTTATACGTTAACAAAAATGTATACATATATTAATTATATCAAATTTTATTTTTTATACATGAAGCCAAGTGATTACTATTTGAAGGGAGCTAACGTCAGCGAATATAAAATACTGGAAGTCACTCGAACCAGTTACACTATTTGTTGTGCCAGTACTTTATGAATACCATTTCTATGTGGTTGTTTTCATGAAAATAGTTACAATTGAGCTGATTGACAACATGGCTAACGGCGATATATCAAAAACTGCTCGCTTTATATCAGCTCAAGAAAAAGCAGATGTTCCAAAAAAAATCTTTGGAAGTAAGATATAAGGGTGTCCTAGAAAAACTGGTAAAACATTTAAACATTCTTTAAAAACTTATTTAAATAATATATAAAAAAAATTAATAGGTTGATTGCCCGTAGAGGGATATTTTTTGCACCTACTTATCGAGAAAGAAGCACCCAATTGCGCCGAGGTTGGAGATATCAGATATCAAGAGGCTACAGATGGATTGGAGAACAAAAAACAACGAACTCGATTGTGGTGTCTTTTCTATAAAACACATGGAAACTTACAAAGGGAAGAATCTGTGGACATGCGGATTTTATAAAGAGTGTCCAAGACAAAAACGACAACTAAACAATTTGAGGATAAAATACTTGTCAAAGGTGTTACTATCCGATATCAACAAAGCCAAATCAGAGTTAATTAGAGTGGCAAAGAAATATGATGCATTACCTGAGAAAAAACTGTTCAGTAACAAAGATTTAACTGCTAAAATTGATGAGAGGCAAGATAATTAGGAACTGGCCTTTATTATGTTTTTATGGAAATGACCTTTATTTTTCTAATACGTTATAGTTAGATTTTGTTTGTACGTTCAAGTTAACAGACCTTGTATGGAAAATATGATGGAGTTTAATTAGATTTTGCTTATACGTTCTAGTTAACATATCTTATTTTTGCTTAATTGTTTATAAGATAACATAGAGTTATTATTTTGCTAATACGTTCTAGTCAGATTTTGTTTGTACGTTCAAGTTAACAGACCTTGTATGGAAAATATGATGGAGTTTAATTAGATTTTGCGTATACGTTCTAGTTAACATATCTTATTTTTATTTAATTGTTTATAAGATAACATAGAGTTATTCTATTTTGCTAATACGTTCTTGTTAGATTTTGTTTGTACGTTCAAGATAACAGACCTTGTATGGAAAATATGATGGAGTTTAATTAGATTTTACTTATACGTTCTAGTTAACATATCTTATTTTTTGCTTAATTGTTTATAAGATAACACAGAGTTATTCTATTTTACTTATACGTTCAAGTTAACATATCTTATTTTTGCTTAATTGTTTATAAGATAACATAGAGTTATTCATAAAAAAGGTAAAAACATAAAAATACCAAATAACATAAAACACATAGAATGTTATCAAAACCACATAAAACATAAAAAAAAAATACAATTAACAGGCAACAATTATTGGGTAACCAGAAACATACTGCCTAAAATCCATTGATTACATGATAGATTTAAGAAACTCGGTCTTCAAATCAATAGAGCAGTTCAGAAGTTTAATCGCCTTACACAACTCTTTCAATTCATCTACTTCCTTTTTACCTGTGTCAATCAAAAACAAAGCACACAAATAGTTAATAGTACTACCAGGCATGTTTGCTAGCAACTTTGTTATTTCATCCCTCATATCCATGTTTACACCAGCGGTGATGATAAAATCATGTTGTAAAGCAGCCCGATTTTTTGTATCTTCAAGGATTTGTGCTGGAATCTGTTTCAACAACAAATTCTTAGCTGATGAAGAACACGATGAAGATGAGGAATCCATATCTTGTTGTACTGAGTTTTATGTGGTGACATGAAAGGTGTGGTTGTAATTAAATAGATAAAATAAAGATACATAAAAACAAAAATAACTAAAATGAAATAAATTATTGGGAAAAAGTGAATCTTTTGTAATTTAATAATTTAAATATCTGACACCTATGAAACTATGAAAGACAATTACACGTTCCAATACATTAAATATCTGACCACTGCATGTAATACGTTCCAATACATTATCAAACTGCATGACCACTGCATGTAATTAAATATCTGACAAAAATACGTTCTCATACGTTCTAATACCAAAGCATTAAAAGATTGGTCACAAAAATAACCCTACTGAAGTGACAACTTCATGTAATTAAAAAATTATCATCAGATTTTAGTTTAATAATGATATATGTTAAATCTCCAACCAATTAAAACACAAAGAAAAAAGAAATTACAAATTTCATTAACACGTTCAACTACTCACTTTGAAAAAATTGGCAATGCAATCATGCCTACTAAAATGTTAAGATGCCTAGATATAATTGTACTCAGTTCAAAAATATTTAAGTAAAAATTGTAATAACTTCATTCACCAACCAAAAAATCAAAAAAATCTATAAAAAGAGAGCAAACGCATCCCACAAACACACAACAAAAAATTGAAAAAATAAATGGATTCTGGGAATGTTACTGTTAAAATCATTTTCCGAGCAAGAATCTACATGGAGCTTGAAAAAGACTGCAATCGGCTATGAGTAGTTGAAGATACAAAGAGGTGTGTGACAGATGAAGCAACAAAAATCGATGCTCTTCACCAAGAAATTCTAAAGCAACCAGATAGCACATTCAAGACAGAGGCAATAACCTACCTGGAAAAGCAAGCTTCATACTATGGTCAGCTTCAAGATGTGCTAGAGAGAACAGCTCACAAGGTGACGGTGAATAAAAGAGTAAAGCGTGAAGGGGCCGAAGAGATCTTCGACAACAACTAGGGTTTCCAGGTGACTGCTGGTGTGGTGGTGTGGTGATGGTGTGGTGTGGTGGTAGAATAAAATAAGTTTGTGAATAGGTTTGATGTGATCCTCTTTTGTAACCTCCTTTTTCAGCCGGATTTAATATAAAATCTATTTAGTATCAATTTATTTACACGTTCTTATACGTTCCATTACACAACTTGCAGGTTCCATGAAATATAAAACACAAAAAGTGTAAAAAAAAAGAAAATATAAACAAAACCATAACGCTAAAAACTATTCTTCTTGAAGTTGAGGACAAGTTCGACTGTTATGACCTTGTTTATGACAAACTTTGCATTCCCTATATTTCTTCCCAGACCAACTTATAGCAATCTCTTTCTGAGATTTAATCCGTTTATATGACCCGCAACCCTTATTCTTAATACCACTAGGCACACGGACAGTGACCTCTGATGGTTGATTATACCCTAGAATAGCAGCAAACATATCCCTTTTTGATATATGAGTTCTTTTGTATCTTGTCTCATCGGCTTGTTTGATCATAATATTCATTTGATCCCTGACTTTAGTTAGTTCATCAACATCAGTTGCACAGCTATTTATGAGATACTCACCAGCCAATGTTATTTCCCTGAGATCTCTTTGACTTTTAAATATTTGTCATTACCAAAAGTTGAAATTGAAGCAGTTCTAGGATTAACACCAGCATTTCTCTTCCAACAATCGACCATGTATTTCTTTGGAAATCTTGTAACTCTAAACAAATTTAAAATATAAAGGCTGTGACGACACAATAACCCATAATGTTTAAATCTTTTGCATCCGCATGAAATCGTCGAATCAATTACTTCCTCACCTTCCTTTTTAAACAAAACCTGACACACAAAAATATATTAAATACTTTAAAACATTCTGTCAAAAATCATATAAACTTACAAAAAAATGTTTTAAAACGTTCTACAACATTCAAGCAAAAAAAATAGAATCTTTAACTAATTCATACCTCCAAACAGCCTGGAATATATGCATTAAAGTCAAATACTGAAAACCTCACAAAATCTTCTTCTCTTAATTTCAAACATGCTACACCGCTTCTAATATGATACATTTCATATTGAAAAACATTAAAAATAGCCTTTGTATACATCAGTTCTACTTCCTTCTCAAAAGGATTTTCACTAATCGGATCTGGATGGGTGTACCTTGTATCATGATCATTTTTCCTACCATTGTGCCTTTGGATCTCCATACAATGATCAAAATGACTAAAGAGCTCAACTAGTGATAACTGTGAGTTAGAAACTTGACAAAAAAAATGATTTTCACTTTCTGATCTCTATGTAGTTCTCATAAGACCAGACAACGGTTCATCCATAATAAGCAGGAATCCAATCATATCTCATTTCAAACATGTCACACAACCATTTATTTGTTTCAAGATCATATTCCTTCACTATAAGTTCCGATTGCGTTTCGAATTTGGATTGAGAAATTGCATCCGTCCAAAAAATGTCACATATTTTACGTTTGAAATCTTCATTGTTACAAATGGTAGCACCAACCTGATGTAACAAAAATTAATAATTTGGTAATAAGGTCAACCTCAGTAAAAAAAATGTTCTTATACGTTCTTACACGTTAAAAATATGGACGGATATAACACGTTCTTAAACGTTAAAAAACACACACTTAAAACACACTGATGCATGCTAGTTTGTTTTACATGTTCTAAAACGTTCTAACACGAATACAAATATGACCTAAATATACTAAAACAATAATATGTTTATACGTCCTTAAACGTTCAAACACATTTAAAAAATATGCAGCTATCAAATAGTGATGGATGCTAATATGTTTATACATTCTAATACGTTCTGAAACATATGCATAGTACTTTGAATACATTAAAAGTTACCTTATCAACAAGTTTTTTCATAATGTGCCACATACATAACCGATGTCTCAAGTTTGGTAAAACTAAGGAGATTGCTTGCTACATTCCTGGATCTTGATCAGTAACAACCACCTTTGGGGCAATACTGAAAGAATCAAGAAAAACTTTCAAAAGTCAAGAATAAGATTCAATAGATTCAGATGATAATAACGCAACACCAACTGTAACATTACGACAGTGATTATCAATGGCAGTAAATGGTAAACCACATTGTACCTGTAACAAACAAATTTATAGGAAACGAATTAAAAAAAATATGTACAAAATATTAAAAAAATTAAAAAACAAATGTATTAAATTGACATACTTGTTGGTCTTAAATGTGGCATCAAATGATATAATATCTCCAAAAGCCAAATAATTTTTCTTTGAAATTTCATCCGCCCAAAACAAACGATCTAATTCACCATTAGAATTAACAGTATACTCAAACGAATAACCAACACAACAGTTTTTCTTCCCACTTAATCTTTGTAAAACCATTTCCGCATCATACTCCCCAATATAACAAGTTAAACTCTATTTGAAATTCTTACAATCTTATTTTGTAGCCCCAACTTCCTCAAATCCTCCATACTTTGTCCTCATAATATGAAAATCCTTAACAGGGCCCATATTCAATGTTGACAACTCATATATAATATCTTGTTGTACATGAGTCAACTTCCTATTTGATAGAACACAATGCATATCTTTTGCATCCACCAGTTCATGATTATGTCCTTCGACAAAATCGTTTATTTCAAACCTCAAACCGTCATCATATTTTAGAAATATTTGAGCTAGACAACCACACTGAATTGTTGGTCTCTTCCTTCTTTTATAATACGGTCTATTGGAACCATCTTTTTCAGCCATAAAGTCATAACTGTTTGCAAGTTTATGACCTTCTTTCGAACAGGTAAAATATTTAGACTTTAATAAACCGTCATTCATATACGAACCTCCTTTATGAACACAAAAACCAGCTTTCTTTGCATATTCACAATAGAAATCATATGCATGATCAACAGATTCAAAAATCATTCCTTTTACAGGTTTAGAAGATGCATTAACTTGCGGTATAACAAGATCTGATGAAGGATCTGATAAACAAAAAGCAATTTAAGTCAAAAAAATTCGCCTAAAAAAACATCTAATTAAAGTTTAGAAAATACATACGAAAATAAATATAATTTACAATATAATCAAACGTCAAACATAAATTAATACGTTCTAATACGTTATAATATGTTCTAACCGAATCACAACTACTAACCAAACTATACGTTCTAAATAGAAAAACAACAATCCTATCAACGATTTGCTATTAAAACACATAATTTGAAGTCTAATCGAATCACAATTAGTTGACAAACTATAAAACACAATATCGATCATAAATTCAATAGAAAAATAACCTAAAAATCAAAAAAATGTATTTATCCGTCGATTAAACCTACAGTATACAGCTAAATAAATAACAAATTATTAGAATTAAACCTACAATTACTTACTTTGATGATAGTAATACATGACGTTTAAAATCAACGAAGACCGTCAAAGTTAATCGAACAACAAAACTCGCCAATTGTTAAGCAGTTTTTGGATACAAAGATCAAATTGAATAAAACAGGGTATATGCAAAAACCGTTTAATATACTGGCGCGATTAACTTTTAAAAGTAATGTAAAAAGACAAAAACACCCTTCTGTTAACTTACGCGATCAAATTAATCAAATTGGTAATCAAAGATAGGAAGCCTCGTGTACGTAATGTACGATAACCAAATTTTGTATTGGATCATTTATCTATATATATATATATAATAAATATAAGAAATTTGTAAAAACGATTAACGACAAGAAACGTCAATAATGATATTCGGGTTTTAATAAAGTAACGATAATTTATTATTATTAAAATATACTTAAAATACACACACACACATATATATATGTGTGTGTGTGTGTGTAGGGAAAGGATCAGAAAGAACTAGAAAACTAATAATAGAATATTTTTAATTTAATAAAAAAAAAATTAAATTGTTTTTTCATCCTTCTTATATGTTGTTATTCTTCAGCACAAAAAAATATAAAAATTAGAAAAAGTTTAAAAAACTCGTTGTAATGCATATATGAAATACATCGACTTTTTCTTAATGCATATGTGCACAAGTGTGCTTTTTTATATGTGCAATATTGTTGATTAGCATATATGCAAGTGTTTGTATTGTATTTGTGCAATAGTGTTATATTATATACAAAAATTAAAAAAAAATCGATATAGTGCATATGTGCATTAGTGTTGTATTACATATATGCGATAGTGTGTTTTGAATACAATTATTAGTTTTGTATTTGCATATATTCAATATATATTCAATAGTGTGTATTGTATAATGCAATTGTGTTGTATTATATGCAATAAAACACTATTTTATATATCCAATAGGTATTAGTAGAGGTGCACAAATCGGTTTTTTTAAAAAAACCGGTTCGGTTATTAACCGGACCGGTTTTTTTTCACCTGGAAAAAAACCGGTTCGGTTAATAACCGGACCGGTTAATAACCGGTTTTTTTATCTGAAAACCCTAACCGGTCTAACCGGTTAGGATCGGTTTAGAAACCGGTTCATACCGGTTAATAAACCGGTTTTTTTATTAACCGGTTTTATAAAAACCGGTTTTTAGGTTAACCGGTTTTTTTTTTTTTTAAATAACCATTATTTTTTCACAGTATAAACAAACCGGTAACTACAAGGCAAACCGGTAACTACAAGGCAAAATGGACTCACTCCATTCTTTGCTTTCGTTGTTAGGGTTCTTTGCTTGGAAGATTAAAAACACATAACTTTCATTTATAGCTTTTACATTAAAAATACAAAAATTAAATCGTTATCTCATATTCGTATCTCAAAAATACAAACATTAAAGAATGCTTAGACACGATTACATTAACAACTTGCTGTTTCTTACTCATTATTTGCCTCCATGTTTGCTGTTTCTTTAACTAATTTTCTTCGCTACCCGATCCCGAGCTATTCCTTAGGTAATCGTCGTACGCGGCTTCTTCATCTGTCATTGGTTGAGTGTGTCCTTGATTGACCTCGTCTTCATACAAGCCCGCCTCATACTCCATTTCCCCCTCGAGTGAGCGTTGATGTTGTGCCCTATCTAAAGAGTCCAAGTAATCCTTGTAGCAAATCGACATCTCTACAGCTGGTGGAGTGAGTCGAGTCCTCCTAATCGATATAACCCTGCCAGAAACAGAAAAAGCAGACTCCGAAGCTACCGTTGAAGCTTGGACCGTTAGTAAATCTTTGGCCATGGCGGCGAGGATCGGAAACTCATCCTCCTTACCTCTCCACCAAGCCAGCAAATCAAGACTTCTAAATTCATCCGGAGTCATGTGTTTCACAAAGTTGGTACCACCATACCTTCCAAGTTCACTGCTTGGGGTGTTTACCTTTTGACGTTTACCGGCGTCTTCCCAAATCATGTAGTACATCCCCATTTCAAGGTCGGTTTGGGATTGGGATTGGGCAACAGCTCTTAACGAGTCATGAATTTGGGAAGACGACCCGTATTTTGTAAGGTAAACATCATACATGTTTGACAAGGTGGTGTTGAAAGATTTTACTTTAATTTTAAATGGCCAACCGCGGCCGTATTGTTGGACGCGTTATCAAACGAAATTAAAAAGATTTTATGTTCAATCTTGTATTGTCGAATGACTTTATCCAAGAGTTTAAAAATATTTCTACCCGTGTGCGGGTAATCAAACAATTGAAACGCAACGGTTCGTTTCATCATTTGCCACGACTCGGGGTCAACCCAATGAGCCGTCACACAAATGTATGAGTCGGGCGAACCATTAGGTACCGACCACACATCCGTTGTTAAGTTTACACCAGTTTGTAAGTTTGAAAAGTATGAAATTAGTTCGGATTTAGCGTTTTTCCATGCTTTAAGACAATCTCTTCTAAGGGTCGAACGACTTACGTGTTGGTAGCGTGGTTGAACATACTTTTGCATCATCTCCGTGAATTGAGGGTTGTCGAAGTGGTTGAAAGGAAGTGTTTGTTGAATCACAAAGTTTGAAAACTGTTGACGTACCGCTTCAAGGTCGTACGTAAACACCGTTCCTTGATTCGTCATCTCCGGCTGCGAACTACTTCCCGATTCGTCCTTCAAGGCCTTGCAAAAGGGCCTTTGTACATGCGCTTTTAAAGTGGAGTTTGCATCTTTGCCATAAAACTTCAAACAATGTTTGCATCGAGCTTTTTGGCTACCGTTAGACATTTCGCATAGGTCGAAATGTTGCCAAACATCTTGGTTTCGTTTCGTGGGGATGACCCGAACGACCGTTTCTCCGGTGTTCGAGGCACCCATGTTGACGGATGAAGCAGCACTTTGGGAGGTCATGATAATCGACTACGAAATAAGAGCGTATAGAGTGGTAATGTGGTATAATTGAGCGTTTGATAACAAAATAATCGCGTATGAAATAAACGTTTAGAGCGTTTGGAGCGTTTGGAGTTGTATAATCGAGTGTGATCTAACCAATACCCAACCTAAACTATATATAGATGTTTGTGGGGGTAAAATGGTAAAAAAAAAAAAAACGGTCAAAAAAAAAACGGCTATATAGCCTTTTTACAACGGAAATAAACCGGTTTTTAACCGGTTAACCGGTTACTTAAAAACCGGTTAACCGGTTTTTCTATAACGGTCATAAACCGGTTTATAAAAAAACCGGTTAACCGGTTTTTTAGTAACCGGTTATTTAAAAAAACCGGTTTTTTTAAAAACCGGTTTGTTAACCGGTTTGGGCTCTAAAAAGTGTAACCGATATACAAACCGGCGGTTTGTAAACCGGTCAAACCGGTTTTAAAAAAACCGGTTTTTTAAAAAACCGGTTTCCGGTTTAAACCGGCAAACCGGTTCCCGGACCGGTTTTTTTGACCACCTCTAGGTATTAGTGCAAAATGCATTACAACGACAAGTTTATTTTTAGTAAAAATGTCATCTTATTAGGAGGAAAGAAAAAAAATCACATAATATTTTTTCAAATAGTAAAAAATAATTACTTACTAGTTCTCTAGTTCTCAGTTCTCTCTATATCTCACCTATATATATATATATATATATAGAAAGCTTCTAATGAGATTTATGGGTAAGAAAATGTAACTTAGTGATGTCGGTTTAATAAAATAATGTTTATTTAATACCTAATAATTACTATAATTAATTAATTAATTAATCAATTTAACCTTAAAATTTATTAACAAAAAGAAATAGAAAACTGGGTTCAATGAGGTTCGAACCCGCGTGGTGGTCGGCACAATAGTATAACACACACAAGCAACCAACTGTTCCAGCAAGTCAGTTGAGTCACAAACGGAAATGATTCATTATATCCAGACACGAATAGAAACCCCCAAAACTTATAAACCCTAAAATTTGAAATTTGATAAATTGTTATTTGTTTGATAAATTGAAGTTAGGGTTAACAATATATGGATCAAAACGATTACAGTTCATGTTTTACTTACCTGATTTGACCACGAATCGATGACAAATGGTGCCATTACAATCGCGGACAAACACGCACGGGTTAAATGTGTTGCATAAGACTATCGACCAATTAAGCTTAGGGTTTTGATTGCGACGTGAAGATGAATGTATAACTGGGTTTAATTGAATTTGGGTATACGAGTTCTATAATCGGGTCACGGGTATGGGTTTGGATCTTGGCAGATGGGTTAAGATGATAATAATGATAATATTTGCATTCCAGTCCCTGAAGATTGAATATGGATACATAAAGTGGTAATAGTTTTAGTTTGGGTAATTTTTGCCAAAATATGATAGTTATATATATAATTTAAATATATAAACAACAATATTATAATAATTTGTTTACTCGATAAACACGATAATTTTTTTGATAATATTTCCCGAATATAAAATGGGTCAGGTAACTAATATAAATTATAAGTTTGAAAACCCGAGTTGTTAAACGTACTCCATAAAAACACAACGGAAGTTGTTATTGAAATGAGAAAATCGTCAAAGTATTCTAATTTGAAGAAATAAAGAAACTTGATAATCAACTATATGATGCTCAAATATAATCTACATTGATTGGTTAAGAAGATGACAACTAAAGAAGTCAAATGCCATGATAACGCAATCAGACGCTAGTCCAAAACCGTGCAAATAAAACACGATCTCAGTTGTGTTCTCTCAAGGTCATCAATCTGAATTGAAACAAACCGACCGAACTCGTGGCTTGTTCACTCTTACGACTAGGGGTTTTCATCGGATCAGATAATGGATTATTCGGTTTATTTGGTTAGGATTGTTCGGATTTAAAATTTTTAGCACCGATCCGATCGAAATTAGGCATGTTCCTATCTGATCTGATTTCAATTCAGATCGGATTCGGAAATTTGAAATAGTCTGAATAACCAGAAATAAACCGTATAACAAACATTTAAACATGTATGATTAAATGAAAATACAAAATCTGAAAAATTAAAATAAAACATACACAAACAAAAGTAAAACTTCAAACAAAAGTCTAATTAAATCCATGATCCATCTTAGTTCTAAAAATTAAATCAGTACACAAATAAAGTCAAACCTTTAATAATTAATAATATCGTGTTATTCGGATATCCGAATAATCCGAACTATTAGAAGTGTTTCGAAATCCCAATTCGAAATAGATCTGATTCCGAAGTACTTATTCGAATATTCGGATCGATCCAGTCCAAATAAGAATTCAGATCGGGTTATTTGGGTTTTAGTTTCGGTTCGAATTTTGGTTTCTTATTCGGATTTCGGATTTCTTGAACACCCCTACTTACCACTGACGACAAAAGGGCGGCGCAAAGGTGGCTTGCAACAATTAGTTATCGATGACGACGACTAGGGTGGTTCCTGTTTGGTATAACGTCAATTAATCACCCCCGAATAGCAACAATATGATGTACGCTACGCGACTCAAGGCCTCGAAACTTGGATTTGGTTTGGCGATTCATCAAGCGAGTTCTCGATCAAGTCCGTGAAGAAACTTTTTATTCAAAACAAAGACAATAGCAATAATTATGTTATGAGATGGTGTTAGTGGGTTCCGGCCAAGTGTAATATTTGTAACAACTCGAGTTTTTTGAATTAACATTTTATATAAATACCCAACCCGTTTCGATGTTCGGGTTATTTTATATCGCGATTATCGAGAGGATTAATTATTAATACATTGTTGTTTAATTTTTTATATAAAATATATTTAAAACTTTCAAATTTTGGCAAAAATGACCCAAACATAAACTCTTATCTCTTATTACATCCATTCTCAAACCCTAGGGTCTAAAATGAAAATTTTGATTATAACCCTTTAACAAACTGGTTAACCTGTTTACCCATGACCCGTATAACAAACCGTAGACCCGATTCCTTGGCTTGCACCTCAATTCTCAAAGGATTTTGGAAATTGAATCAAAGATTGTATCATACCTTCTAAAATCGGCCTAACCGACGTTTGTATTATGTTAATTGAATCAAAACGGATTAGTTTTCTTATTTTACCTAGCCGACACCAAAACCTAATTCGTTATACATTTAAACGATCATAATTATTCAATTAAACTTGCAAATTAATCACCTAACCCTAGTGATCCTTAACCCTCTACTTTATTTGATTTTCATTGCTGTTTTATGTTCATCATCGTGTCTGAGCCGGCCGTTTAATTAACAATTAACCATTCATATATTGTCATACAAGGTAATTAATCATATGGTTTTGCTCGTCATGATCTGTTCTATAATAACCCTATGCTTAATCGATTAAGATCGTTATGGTTCTTAGTCGGAATGAATTATTGTGCTTCTAGTTATCTAGTTTTCTGTTGATGTTAATATCAATTGCCATGGTAGCTCAGTTGGTGGTGCGTGTGTTGTGCTGGGCTGGAGGTCACGGGTTCGAACCCCCCTCCAGACCCGTTTTATTTTTGTTTCTTTCCTTCTTGTTTTGTTAAACAATTTTAAACCTTTTATTAATACATAATCAATTAGATTTATAAATATTTTCAAATAAATTAATTAAATCGGTATTTTATAAACACCGGCATATTAACCTCTTTTCCAAACCTTGATTAAAATGATATATATATATATATATATATATATATATATATTAGTTATAAAAAATTAATAAATGTTTTATAATAAAGATTTCATTTAGTTTTTTAAATTAAAATACATAATATAATCTTGATAATTAAAATATATATTATTAAGTATTTTATAAAACATGTTATTTTATTTAAATGGTTTATCATCTATTATATATTATTTATTATTTATAACATTAAATATCTCTATCATTAATAATAAAACATAATAATCTATTATTTCACACTACCGACAAACCGCAAATCATTATTTACATAGTATTTACTTCAACTTTAATATTTATTAAGAAAAAAGTATTTATGTATAAATACTAATATAATTTTTATAACTTTTATATAATAACCTATTGTAACTCTTGAACAATAGGTTATTATATAAAACATGGTATTTTTGGGTCGGTTTTAGGTGTTTAACGGGCTACCCGAAATTTTCTCACCCCTAATCACAACATGATTGTTTTCCCTCTTGACCATCATCACCATCGTCCTTCTAAGAACTCACTAGAGGATTATCATGTAATAATATGGCCTCCACTTTCAATAACGAGGCTTTAATTTAACTTTTCCACTTATCACATTTAACCCTTAAAACTTTATTCGATTGAACAAACTTCTTTTAAGTTTTGAAAGTATTATATCCACACACCATAGTTTAACTAATAGTTCAAATCCTCCTATTTAACTATAACAATTGCTTAATAACAAAAAATGCATAAATATTTTTATTTATGATTTAATGATTCTTTTTTCTATTGTATA
Source organism: Bidens hawaiensis (assembly GCF_021521415.1). Classification (NCBI taxonomy): domain Eukaryota; kingdom Viridiplantae; phylum Streptophyta; class Magnoliopsida; order Asterales; family Asteraceae; genus Bidens; species Bidens hawaiensis. The sequence continues at coordinate 257,671 of NW_027493445.1, read as the reverse complement.
TAAAAAACAACCTAAAATAGGGTTTTACAATTGTGATCAAATAAATAATTACTCTCTGTCCAACACATAATCAAAGGTCTTAGTCCCTTTGAGATGGCCAACAAAGACGTGAGTTGTCACACCCGACTTAGGGCTTAGAAGTGTGACCACAAGTTGGTGCTAGTTTTGAAAATATATTAGAGTTTATGAGTTAATTTTAGCAGAAGACTTTAGGTTGAATATAATATTAATTTACATTGAAAATTTACTTGGGAATTAAATACCCAAGTATTCATTTACAAAATATAAGTTTATATTACAAGGATTTTAATCTTTAAAAAACTGAGCCATCACGTAACGCGCATCTATCTCCATGACGACTTCAATCCTTGATACTTCTTATCATACTTAGTTACCTGCATTGGGTTGGAAAAATACGTCAGCTATGTGCTGGTGAACACGTATGACTCCAAAAATAATTGAATAACAGTTATAATAAAAATATAGTTTTCTTGACAAGCTCAGCGGAAATATTTCTACTTCCGGTTAACTCAATTAATTAAATAATAAACAAACATAACTTAATAAAACAATTCAAAAGAAGAATAAAATTAATTAACTAACTCGAACCATAATCTTCTTTACTCGGACGTGATTTGGTTGTTCGATTACGGTTTCTATTAGTAATAAACGGAATACATAAATGAACAATAAACAATCGATCCATAATAGTTAGAATGACAACAATCGATTAGGGTCAACAACTGATAATTTTAGTGGCTAAGATTAAGCCTAATATACCTAAAAATATATTTAATTTTAAAACTAAAAGTTTATTCGGGTTTTTCGGGTTGACCCGAAACTTATAAATCAAAACCAACCTGAATTACTTTAGTTCGGGTTCGGGTTAGTATTTTCACGGGTTCAGGTTTTTCGGCTCGGGTTAGTTCGGGTTTGAATACGGGTTTTTCGGGTTGGGTTTCGGGTAAAAGTGACAGAGTTTTCGTGTTTATGGGTAAAAGTGACAGCGTTTAGGGCCTAGAAGTGTGACCACAAGTCGGTACCTGTTTTGTAAATATATAAGAGTTTATGGGTTAATTTTAGCGGAAGACTTTACATTGAATATAATATTAATTTACATTGAAAAGTTACTTGGGAATTAAATACCCAAGTATTCGTTTACAAAATATAAGTTTATATTACAAGGATTTAATCTTTAAAAAACTGAGCCATCACGTAACGCTCATATATCTCCATGACGACTCCAATCCTTGCTACTTTTTATAATACTTAGTTACCTGCATTGGGTTGGAAAAATACGTCAGCTATGTGCTAGTGAACACGTATGATTCCAAAAATAATTGAATAATAGTTACAATAAAAATATAGTTTTCTTGACAAGCTTAGCGAAAATATTTCTACTTCTGGTATATGTACCACTGCCCTAAACACACAAAAGTGTTCCCCGAGCCACGTATCCCTTAATGGAGAACTAGTTATGACTGTTAACTTACGGCCACGTAGCCTTTCACTACTAGAAAAAGGGTACAATTGCTACAGAAATTTGTGACGCGATTTTTTGCGTCGGAATTTGCCACACATTTCCGACACATTTTAGACGGAAAGTGAAATCCTAATTTTATGTCGTACGTTATGGCACATTTCTGACAAAAACTAAATTGCGTCGGAAACGCGTTGGAATTTCAGACCCAATTACGACACATCATTTTAATAGTGTATTCTATTTCTTATATTTACATAATAATACAACTTGTGCCGGGAATGCATCGGAAATTCCAACTTATTTATGACACAAAATTTAAATTTCGTAATATTGTTTTTTTAATAAGTTAAATTAAATCGTAATCGATTTCAGGTGAGTTTCTAGCCCCACTTCCTTGTTATGTTTTCGGGGCTGTGTGCATACTCGATGTGATAGTTAATACACTTACCTTAAGTGGTAAGTGTATGCTTGGTATGATTTATGTATAATGATTTCTTAACGGTGCGTGAACGATCTTCGGATATTGCATGTACCATCAGGTGGTAGTTAAAGATATGATTGATATATATATATATATATATATATATATATATGATGTATGAATGATGTATGTATGTTATGTTGATAGTACATGAACGATATTCGGATATTGCACGTATTATTAAGGAAGGTATGTAAAGACAGGTATGATACTGTTGCACGAAACAAAGGGACCAGACCCTACTATTATCCGTGATGATAGGGACCAGACCCTAATAACATCTGTGAGGATAGGGACCAGACCCTTATAATATCTGTGAGGGTAGGGACCAGACCCTAATAATATATGTGATGTCAGGGACCAGACACTTATAATATCTGTGAGGTTATAGGGCGGAAGGCTTTTTAAGTAGTATGGATAGTTATGCATGTAAAATAAAGTACGAATAATGTACACACCCTCGGGCATGTGTGCAAGTATGTGAACAGATTATATGTAATATGATTAACTAGAACTCATTCAGCGTAGCTGATTTTTAGTATGCACGCAAGTGAGTAGAATGAGGCAGCTCGCTTGAGGGGAAGCACATGGCATGGAATTGAAGACACTGGTATCTCAATGAAATGTTATGTTATCTTAAAAGACAATGTTTTATGTTTGAATGATTTGAATGCTCATTAAGACATGAATTAATGGTTATGTAATGCAATGGTTTGAATGTTTTAATATTCCGCGAATGTTTTTATTAACTCTGATATTTAGAACTATGTTAATGAGTAAATCCAACGTCCAAAGTAGGGCACCGGTAACGGGGCCTTACAAGTTGGTATCATAGCAAAGTTCGAGAGATTTAAGTATCCTACATGCTTAAACTCGAACAGAGAATGGGATTTAAGTAAGAAAAGAAAGAAGATGTCAGTTCAAGAATCCCATGTGTCACTCAATCAAGCTAAGTAAAGGTAAAGTATGTAATTAATTTCGCATGTAAAGTAGAATGACGAATGAATGCTTGCTTAATTTCTAGAGAACAAGGTATGATGTTAGCTTAATTGCTAAATAAAGATGTATGAATCTAGCTTAAACGCTAGGGATAGGAGTGTGTGATGATATGAACTATTTGACTGTCTAACTGTTAGAAGTAGAACTAGCACAACTGAACTCACAAAGGGAAGTGTATAGGACACGGAGATTAACGTGATCAGCTAATCACAGCTCGCCACTGTTATTACCTGTTAGCCTTACTATCCTTTTACTAAATAGTTCTTTGAGTGATGACGTTTGTGTTTTACCTTCCAGAATACGATGGCTGGATCTAGGGTAGTTGTTGGAGCAGGAAGTTGCACTAGACGACGTGGCAAGCCTCGTCGTGTTCAACAACCTTCGGTAGAAGCGGCTTCCAACACAAGAGGTGAAGGAAGCGCTGCTGGACGAAACCCATGCAACAACGAAGGGGTCCAACTGGATCCCACAATTCAAGCGCCATTGCTCAAGCGGTAGCAACTGCTATGAAGAACATGAATCCCGAAAAGTCTGCTGGAAGTCAGGCTGGAACTGCAGAGAAGTCGGGGGAAAAGAGTAAGAAAGATGATGAGAAGGAGAAAGAGGAATCGAGTGTCGTTAATTCGGTAAAGATTGATGATAGGAGGAGAGGCCGAGGTGGATGCAACTATAATTCTTTCAAAGGTTGTGATCCACCGAAGCTAACTGGCTTGGGAGACGCAATCGCTACTCTCCACTGGATAACCACGATGGACAAGGTTATCCGAATTAGCGAATGTCGTCATGTTAGTGCACGGTTTTGCATACAGAGTCTTTGTATTTATCGTTAATGTTTATTTGATGATTAATGTAATATTTAATGTTTATTTTGAACTAGTTCGTTAAGTTTAAGTCTAGTTCGCTAGGGATGTTAGCGAACTAAGACTAGTTCGTTAACGTTAAGTCTAGTTCGCTAGGGATGTTAGCGAACTAAGACATTATTATGTATTACCTCCTGATTCGTTAGGGGATGTTAACGAATCAGGGGGTGGTTCGTTAAGTTAAATTATGTAACGAAGGGGAAGCTGGTTCGCTAGGGTATGTTAGCGAACCAGGTCGCCTTCTATATATAGTGAACAACTGTTCACTTGTAAAAAGAGAGTTTTTGAGAGATATAACATTATTCAGAAAAGTTTTAAAGTATTTTACTCTCTCTCTCTCAAGCTTCACATTAACTTTATTACACATACATAACATTAAATCAAGGTTAATTATGAGCTAGATCTATAAACGTATTGATAGTATAGATTCGGATCTAAGATCTGTTGATTGTTATTGATACGGGTAACAACAAGTGGTATCAGAGCTGTTGGTGCTCGTTTTACACTTGATTTGGTGTTCTATTTATTTCATTTTTGTTAGTTTTCGATTTTATTTGATCTTGAATCAATTTGTGTTTATTTTGGTTGAAATATGGACGAATTGGATTGAATTCGTGTTGATTAAGGTATTGTAGAGTTTTGGTTAAGAGGAATTGATGTTTGATTTGGATTTGTGTGGTTTGGTTTTGATTTCGGTTTAAGTCCGAAACAGGGTGTGGTTTTTGGTTAATTTGGATTGGTTATCGAGGATAATTGATTACGAGGTTTTGTGTATTGGATTCGGAATTGGTTTACGAGAATTTTGATTGGTTATTTATGAGATTTGGTTGAGTAACGAGGTTGTATTACGAATTTGGTATTTCTGGGTTAATCTTCATAATTTCTTGAAATGAGTTTGAAGATTTGAAGATTTGAAGATGAGGGTGATTCGTTATCTTCTTCATGGTAATTCGCTATATGTTTCACTGTGATTCGTTATCAACAGTGCTAATTCGTTATCTTATTCGTCAGCCAATTCGTGTGAGTTATTGATTCGTGTTATCTAGTTCGTTAACTAGATTAACGATTCGTGTGACACGTGTTCTTCTTGGGATTTGTGTCATAACAACCTTTGCCACGTGGCATAAGGTGTCAGAGTTTGTTACAAACGGTTGTAACAACCTGATTCGTTATAGTATAATTCGCTATAGTGTTGATTCGCTATCAACTATAGCTGATTCGTTATCTTAATTCGCTAAGCACTTCTTAGTGATTCGCTAAGTTGACTTGGTCAATTAGTTTGGTCAATTCGTTAAGTTGACTTGGTCAATTCGTTTGGTCAATTCGCTAAGTTGACTTGTGATTCGTTAAACCTTCATCTCATTCGTTATCTGTTTCACCATTTGAGTGATTCGTTAATCTTATTTTTAATTCGTTAAGTTGACTCGTTCGGTTGACTTTTGATTCGTTATGATAATTCGTTCGTTACTATTCACAGTTCGTTATATTTGTTTATTGATTCGCTACACTTGATTCGCTATAAATGTTCACATTCTTTAAATTTTTGAATCGTTTCAAAAATGGCTGGTATGTATGCATTGGCGTCTCAAAACATGTTGATGCAACAAATGTTACAATTTGATACCGAGATAGGCTCACATTCCAAATGTCCGAAATTGATGAAGTTCAGTGACTTTGCCAAGTGGGAACCTCAGTTTGGTGCACATTTGGGATCTGTTCATCCTGACTGCTCATATTGTCTTGATGAAGTTTATGTTGCACCAATGATTGGTGATGATACTATTGGGTATACTCCTAAAGCCGTTTCTCAATACTCACAAGAAGAAAAGAAAGCTTTAGAAATCGAGATAAAAGCATATTCTACTTTGACTATGGCATTACCAGAAAATATTTTTCATCAAGTTGGTAGTATCAAGAGATGTGCATCTTTATTTCAACATATGCGTATGAGAAGCATGGGAAACACAGCGGAGAGTAAGAAAGTGATGCTCAAGTTTTAGTTTCGAAACTTTAATTTATTAAAAGAAGAAACAGTTGAAGAGATTACTACAAGATTTAGTCATTTAATTGCTGAAATGGACAAAATGAAAATGGAAATTTCTGAAAGAGATAAAATTGACACTATTAAAAGTGTGCTTCCAAGTTCTTACTCAACATTTCTAATGGTTTTGAAAGAGAATGATTATTTTCTGAATGAAGACTTGACGGCACTTGAATTCCTACAAAAGATCGAAGCTAGAGAATATGATCTTAAGTGTCAAAAATCCTCCAAAGAAAATCAAGATCCTGCTTTCTATAGTGGAAGTATGCCTCTTAGTTCAACAATATCTCCAATCACTGCTTTTCTTACTCATGCGGCAAGTGAAAAAGAATCAACAGTGTTTAATGATCCAAAAGTTTGTTTTTACTCTGCTGGTAATTCGGGTGGTTTCGGAAGTTCGACAAGTACCAATCCATTTGCTACACCACCTAGTGTTAATATGAAGGAAGCTGAGCAAAACTTTGTTGTTCTGACGGCTTTTATGTCTTCATATGAAAACTTAGTGAGTAGTAAAATTGCCACAAGTGATTTAACAGATGAGGACTATGATCAGATAGATCCAGATGATCTAGAAATCATGGATTTGAAATGGAACATGGCGATGATCGTTCGTAAAGTTAAAAGATTCATGCAGAGAACTGGAAAAGATCTTCCAGCTTTAAACAAGAAGTTGGGTTTTGACAAATTAAAAGTAAAGTGTTATAATTGTCAAGAATTTGGGCATTTCGCGAAGGAATGTGATAAACCTAAGAAAGAATACACGGGTTCTCGTGGTCCAACATCAAAATTCTTCTACACCACGAGGAAGTGATGATGAAAAGAAACTATTTTCTTCTACAACACAAGCAATGTTAGCAGATGGTAATGATTGGTCACAACGATTACTATGCAATGATGTTCAAGCAAAATTGGCTATGTTTGGGTTACATAAAGACTGTCTAGATGCTGCTGGTAGTGAGATGTCTTCCCATAATGATACTGGATCTGATTCTGACTACTCATGCGACAAGCCTTCTGAATCAATGTTTGCTTGCATGGCCAAGATCAATGAGGGTTCATCCAAGACCATTTCTGGTGAAAACTGGATCATGGATAGCGGATGTTCTCGTCATATCACTGGAAATCTCAACCTATTAACCAACGTAAGAAATATTCAATGAGGTTATGTAGCGTTTGCTGGGAATTCTGGGGGCATGATCACACAAGAGGGTGAAGTTTCAAATGGTCACATTACATTTGAGAAAGTGAATTATTGCGACAAGGTTGATCATAACTTATTGAGTGTATCGCAGATTTATGATAAAAAGTACACTACGATATTTACTGACAAAGAGTGTCTTATCTTGAAACCGGGTTATGTTATTCCCGAGGACATGGTTGTCATGCAATCACCATGATCAAATGATATTTATGTCTTAAATATGAGTTCTAAGATATCAACATCGATCAAAACATGTTTTGTCTCGAAAGCAACCGAGAAAGACTCGATTCTATGGCATCGTAGAATGGGTCACATACATGTCAGAAAGATGAATTATTTAATGGCAAATGACTTAGTTGAGGGTGTCTCGTTAAAGAATTTTAAATTATCTGATCACCGTGTTGCATGCAAAAAGGCAAGCAGAAGAAGATGACACATCCCTCTAAGTTATTGGATTCCATTGATACTCCTCTTGAACGACTTCATATGGATTTGTTTGGTCCAGTGAATCGTGCGAGTATTTCTGGAGACTGGTATTGTCTTGTAGTGACAGATGATTATTCAAGATATTCATGGGTGTCATTTATGAGTTCAAAAGATCAAACACCAGTTTTGGTACAAAACCTTATTACTAAGATCGAATCATTGTACAAACAAAAGGTGAGGAGAATTCGAAGTGATAATGGTACTGAATTCAAAAACACTATATTGGATTTCTTTTGTATTCAAAAGGGAATTCACCGAGAATATAGTGCACCTTATATACCTCAACAAAATGGTGTTGCTGAAAGGAAAAATAGAACTCTGATTGAAGCTGCACGTACAATGCTCGCTGATTCAAAGCTTCCTGTTCAATTTTGGAATGAGGCAGTGAATACAGCTTGTTATAAGCTTAATCGAGTTCTAACAGTGAAACGACTCAAGAAGACAAGCTACGAGATCTTAAATAATAGAAAACCTAATTTAAAGTACCTGGAACCATTTGGGTGTCCGTGTACAATGTTGAAGAAGGATTCGGGTAAATTTGAAGAAAAAGCTATCGAAGGGTATTTCTTGGGATATGCATCTCCAAAGAAAAGGGTTTTTAACTTCACATCTGGCTGTGTTGAAGAATGGTACCATGTGGACTGTCAAAAGTACACAACTCCTCTTCAAGGGAAAGGTCCAGACTGGATGTTTGACTACGATAGTTTATTTAATTCTTTTACGCCTTCGACTGAACACATCGATGAAGATCTTGTTCGAGCATACTTTGAAGATCATTTGGCAATTTCAAGATTTTCAAGTTCTAATGAAGTTGAAGCTCAACCAGATGCTCCAACTGAATAATCTCACGTTGTTTCTCCAGTTGCTATTGATACTGTTTCTACTTCTTCTGATGATGATCAAGCTGAAATTCAAGTTATTGATCTTGACAGTGATAATGTTTCATCTCCCGAGTTGGGTGAACATTACACTAACTTATTTGATAATGTTGTTGTTCCGAAAATCCCACTCTTCGGATTCATGGATATCATCCACAGGAAAATATCACTGGAGAACTTGATGTGGGCGTTCGTACACGTCATCAAGTTGCTTCGTCAAGTGATAATAACATATTGTGTGCTTACACTAACTTACATTCTTCGGGAATTATGAATATTGCTAAATTCAATTGCTTTCTATCTCAAGTTGAGCCAACGACAGCTTGTAAGGCACTTGAAGATCCTTCTTGGGTAGAAGCTATGCAAGAGGAATTACAGCAGTTTGCACGTTTGGGCGTTTGGGATTTAATAGACAAACCTGCTAGAGTTAAGAAAGCCATTCCGACTAAGTGGGTATTTAAGTGTAAGAAGGATGATCGAGGGGTGATTGTCAGAAACAAAGCACGTCTAGTGGTGCAAGGTTTTCATCAGCAAGAGGGTATTGATTACACAGAGGTATATGCTCCAGTTGCAAGATTAGAGTTGATTCGAATCTTCCTGGCTTATGCAGCTTATAAGAATATCAAGGTCTATCAAATGGATGTTAAAAGTGCTTTTCTCAATGGTGAATTACACGAGGAAGTGTTTGTCCAACAATCACCTGGTTTTGAAGATTCTGATTATCCAGACCGTGTTTATCGATTAAACAAGGCCCTGTATGGTCTACATCAAGCCCCAAGAGCTTGGTATGGCACGCTCGCCGACCATCTGACTGATAATGGCTTCAAACGAGGAACTGTTGACTGCACTTTATTTCATAAAACTGTTGGTGATGATCTTCTTCTAGTCCAGATTTATGTTGACGATATTATTTTTGGGTCTACAAACGACACATTGTGTAAGGTGTTCGAGAAGTCCATGCAAACAAAGTTCGAGATGAGCTCGATGGGAGAGATGAATTTCTTTTTAGGGTTGCAGGTTCACCAGTCTACTCTTGGAATTTTTATTCACCAGACCAAATATGTGAACGACGTCTTGAGCCGATTCAAGATTTCTGCCGGAAAAATCCCTTCAATTCCTCTTCCAGTGGGTCACAATTTATCACCGGATGAATTGGAGGATACCGTTTATCCGACCCTTTATCGTGCCATGATTGGTTCTTTAATGTACTTAACGGCTTCTCGCCCTGATATTATGTTTGCTGTTTGTCTTTGTGCTAGGTATCAAGCAAGTCCACGAGTGACTCACCTAGCTGCAGTCAAGAGAATTCTTCAGTATTTGAGGGGAAATCCAGACATCGGGTTATGGTACCCCAAGGATGATACTTTCGTTCTTACTGCCTACTCAGACTCAGACTATGGAGGATGCAAGATCAATTTCAAATCAACGATTGCAGGATGTCAATTTTTAGGAAACCGGCTTGTTTCCTTGCAGTGTAAGAAGCAGACAACGGTCTCCACTTCAACCGCCGAAGCTGAATATGTTGCAGCCTCGAGTTGCTGTTCCCAGGTTTTGTAGATACAACAACATCTTCGTGACTACGGTTTGAAGTTTCTTACTACTCCTATTTTGATTGATAATTCTGCTGCTATTAGTATCACCAAGAATCCCGTACAACATTCTAAAACGAAACATATCGAAATTCGATATCATTTTATACGGGATTGCTACGAAAAGAAATTAATCGATCTTGAGAAAGTACATACTGATTTTCAGAAAGCCGATCTGTTTACTAAAGCTTTTGACAAAACGCGTTTTAAATTTTTGCTTGATTTAAACGGTTTGAAGACCCTTGCTGATAACCTTAAACAAGGATGACTATCTTTATTTTCTGTCATATCTTTCTTTTAAAACTTATTTTGGTTTTAGGGGGTGAAAATCTAGAAAATACAAAAAGAGTGTGTTTTCGTTTGTATAGATAAAATCCAAAAACATTAAAAATTTCAAAATTCAAAAATATTGTGATTTCTGTTCTTTAATGTTTTTCCTTTAAATATTTAGAAAAACCAAAAACATTTTAATATTTTGAAAAACCAAAAAGAATGTGATTTATGTTTTGTACAGAAAAATCCGAAAATCCAAAAAGAAAATTGAAAAAGACAAAAATATTGTGTTTTTAAAGTTTGTACAGAGAAAAACCAAAAAGATTTTTGTAGACGTTTTTAGATTATTTTCTCGCTGAAAATTACGTCGGTTATTTAAGTTTATGAAGCATGCTTGCATGTCTTGGTCCTATGATTCACTCGTGAATTGATGGTTAGCCATTTATTTTAAACTTAAGTTAACTGGGGCGATTAAATTTATCTTTTCTTTATTTTATGCTCCTCAAAATTTTTGAGTTTTTTTTTAAGCAAAAAGAGAACATGATAGTACATTGACTATCTTGACCCCAAATTCAGCAAAAAGTAAGCGTAAAAGACTGTGTGCTTAATTGCATTGGTGCATTGGTAGGTCTTAAAACAACCTAGTAGAGTAAAGTATGTGATATAAACATAAAGAAACGCCAAATTGAAAGGGGTGTTAGTCTCTAGAAAAAGTCTCGGTGAGGATGGCAGAAATGTAATAACCAGTTATACTCAAGCCTTATATTTGTTGATCACCCAAAAATTAAATAAAGCAAATAACAAGCGTTAAGATTCTGGACACTGTGAGTCTTTATGCGGCTTAACCATCTGGGTATTCATAAGCATGAATATTTTACTCGCCTTCTAGAGCAAACCCAAAGTCATTAAACTTGATCACCGCTGTACTTCGTACAATTTAAATTACTAACTTGATCAAAATCCGCTGTTAGTCATACAATTGTTCCTCCCTTGTGTGCGTCTTAATACCATTAAGAAACGGACCCCAGGGATACAATGTATGTAAGCCGACAGATGGACTCGTGCATACTCACTCACAGTAAAGGATACTTGATGCATTGCTCAAAATTTCTACAATTGGTATCAAAATTTTAATCAACAATATAATGGTTTAAGTCAAGTTGGGGTGATTTGGCAAAAATCAAATTAAGCTTGAACCGAGATTAGAGGCTGATAGTTTCTGATATTCTGTGCTTTAATTGAACTATTTAATCATATCACAAAAATACTTGAATGTGTGTTATTAGATTTATGTGGACAACAATACCAATGACCGACTTATCGCCAGTCATAATATTGCTGAAATATAAAACTGTGATGGAAGGGCAATTTGGTCAATATGATTCTCTGCTCAAACTCAACAAAAATACAAAAATATGTACTGCTTTTGATAAAATCATTGAAAAACACAAAAAGATGGTCTATTTTAAAGGATTAGATATTCTTCTGTAAATACATTCTTTAATTCTTTAAATTTTTACAAAATACCAAAAATATTTTCGTCTTCTTTATACAAAATACATAAATAAATTTTTAAGTTATGTTTCGGAAATCTGAAACATTTTTTAATGTATCTGGTTGTCGGGATAAAAGGATTTCTCGATAATTTTATTTATTTATTTATTTATTTAATTTATTAAGTTATTCAATTTATTATTTAATTTAAAATTAAATAAAAGAGTTTAATTCGCTAAAATACAATTCGTTATGTATGGATAACGAACTAGGTGATTCTCTAGCGAACTAGCTTCTGGTTCGCTAACCTAATTCGCTTTCGCACTCTGTAACGAATCATCCCTTCGTTATGCATATTTAACGAAGCATGACACGAATCGTGTCTTGATTCGCTACCTTTAATTTAATGAATCAAGTAGCGATTCGCCTACATAAGGTAACGAATTGAGTTAGCGAATGGGCTAATTCGCTAACCTTAAGTTAAACGAATCGTCTGATTCGTACAAGTTGTACCTAGGGTTACGTGCATTGATATATAAGACAAGAAAATGAATAGTATTCCACTGTTCGCCTTCTTTCTTCATCTTTAAGAAACCTATTCAAATTCTCTCTGAAATTTCGACCTTTTCGTTTGGATACTTCAAAGATCTATTTGAGTTTCTAAGGTATAACTGATCTTGGCGATATCATTTTCGTCAAAAATGGCCATGTGTTGACTGCTAAATTATGAAATTTTAGGGGTTTAAGGGTTTTGAACTTTTGAAACTCATTTGTGTATAATTTATGTTCATAATTGTATGATTTTGATGTCATTATGATCGGAATCACTTTCCGATACCCTTGGTGGACTTAAATCTTAATTTGATTGTTGTTTGTCGGGTTAATTATTGTTTCGTGTTATTGGTGTTTACTGTTGGTTCGTTTAATCCTTAGTACATCTAGGTATTGAGTCTCAATCTCATCCACCTAAGCTTACTAGTGTGATTCCGAGCTCAACGAGCTGATTATCCTGATGTTTCAACGATAGTTATGGTCCAATTGTATCTGGGTTTACCATGTTGACTATTGTTGTTCATTCTAATTCTGACTTTGACTTTGTGAAGTCAAAGAATAAGTCTTATTTATGACCATTCGTTAGTCTTAGCGAATTGGAACTGTTTCGTGTCCAATTCGTTAAGATTTTACACGAACTAGCTAAGCGAATAAGATATTACACGAATCAGAGTTTGATTAAAATATAACGAACTAGAGTTTAGTTCGTTAAAATTAATTAGTGATTCGCTATGTTTAGTTCGTTAAGATATTTATTGATGGATCGGGGGTGGTTAGAAGTGTGGTGAACAGAGATGAGATAGAGGTCGGTGAGTTTGTGGTTAGATCTTTGACACGGGAGCAGATTTCGATTCTGCTTGGGCTGAATGACGATCAGTTGACTGCTTTAGAGACAGAGCCCTATGTCGAAGTGATCAATGAGGATGAAATGGAAGTTGATCCGTTATTTATGGATATGAATTTTATTTATGAGAACGAGGAGATTGAGATGAAGGATGTGACAGCTGAAGAGTACCCGGACTTGTATCAACACGCAAACGTTGATCAAGGTGCTCCGGTATTTCATGAAGACGTAATTAAAGAGACTGAGGATGAACTGGAGAAGATTGTGCAGCGAACAGTTCCTTCACTCAAAGAAGTTACTGATGATGACATAGAAAGATGGTTCAAACGTCAGAAAGTGGGTAAGATTATCAGTGCTTATCGGTATGTACATCAAGAAAGAAAAGATACCGCTGCTTCTTGGATTGAGGCGAATCAGGTGACTACCTTCAAGACTGTTTCTAAGGTGCATGGTGATATTGTCTCCTGGCTCTATGATTCAGACCTTAAGTTATGTATAGTAAAGTGGGAAAAGGGTGTCCAGTATTACGAGAGGATAATGGATGTTTTAACTCTACCGCGTTGGGATGTACGTACCCTCGCGAGACGTCCATTTATCAATCGTGGGGGTCACCGAACGGCTGAGTGGTTTCATCAACACTTATTGTTCGAGGTCAATCATGGCTTCAAATTCTTCAAGCCCCAGGTCCCAAGACGTAAGCGCATTGACGAGATTGATCCAATGACCGGCTGGAAGAAACTTGTCTTGAAAGTGAAGCCACCAAAGACAATGAAAAAGGTTCCTGTGAAGACAATGCCTCAAGATATTTATCTGTCTTTCATCCATTGGTACTATGACAATCGTACTGGCGAGGCCATTATTGTTTGTGGTCGAGGACTGCAGACAGAGCTCATCAAGATAATCCACCCGATGTGGTTGGTTAATTTATCAGAGACTGACAACGACGTGCTACAAAGGAAACAGATTTTGTTTGAATGTCAAGAAGATTACGACCTGGCTATGCAATTCCAACGAGTTGTTCGTGTGTGTCACGAACATGGAATTCATAGTTGCAGAGACTGGCAGTCCAAGCGCTTCAAATAAGTTGAAGACAAAGAGCTCAAGACGAGGGGGTGTCTGTTAGTGCACGGTTTTGCGTCTAGAGTCTTTGTATTTATCGTTAATGTTTATTTGATGATTAATGTAATATTTAATATTTATGTTGAACTAGTTCGTTAAGTTTAAGTCTAGTTCGCTAGGGATGTTAGCGAACTAAGACATTATTATGTATTACCTCCTGATTCGTTAAGGGATGTTAACGAATCAGGGGGTGGTTCGTTAAGTTAAATTATGTAATGAAGGGGAAGCTGGTTCGCTAGGGTATGTTAGCGAACCAGGTCGCCTTCTATATATAGTGAACAACTGTTCACTTGTAAAAAGAGTGTTTTTGAGAGATATAACATTATTCAGAAAAGTTTTAAAGTATTTTACTCTCTCTCTCTCTCAAGCTTCACATTAACTTTATTACACATACATAACATTAAATCAAGGTTAATTAAGAGCTAGATCTATAAACGTATTGATAGTATAGATTCGGATCTAAGATCTGTTGATTGTTATTGATACGGGTAACAACACGTCCCGACCAAGCTGTGGGTTACGCTACCCAATATTTTGGTGATGAAGTCATGTACTGGTGGGAGTCGATTGATCAGAGAAGGAGTCGATAAGAGATAAAAGCGATGAGGTGGGATGATCTGAAGGAGTTAGTGATGAAGCGATTCTATGCTGATGCGGAGGTTGAAAGAGTTGAAATGAAGTTTCTGAGTCTGAAAGTGGGCAACATGACACACCGTGATACACCACTGAATTCAACCGTATGTCCAGGTTAGAGCCAAACTTGGTGAACACTGAGGCCAAGCGGATCAAGTGTTACCTTAGAGGGTTGCCGTAGAATGTTCGCGTCTTGGTCAAGGCTGGTAGATCGGGTACTTTTGATTCTGCTGTAGGGTTGGTAGAAATGGTTTATGATGACTTGTCGACAGATGAGGTGGTAGTTGTAACATTCGTCAAATTTAAAACCCGAAAACCCGACCCGTTTATTTTTCTTTTACCTCATTTATTATTCGAACGGTCGTTACTAAATAAATTCCCGCCCTCGTTTATGGTTATATATTTCATTTATTTATTTATTAATAATAACTATGAAAAATATGCTATAATACCCCCCTAACTAACTTATTACCACTTTTGGATCCACACCTAAAGAGCAGGGACTAAATTGCAAAATTTCCCAAAACCTTTCTCCCTCCCTTCTCTCCTTTCCGTCGTCACAAGCCGACCCCCCCCCCCTCCCCGCGCGATTTTGACCCATGGATTAAGGCATAAATCACGGGATTTTGTTACACGTACACGTCAATCGTTAATTTACGCGTCCAAATCATGCCTTAATTGTGTTAATTGACATCTATTCACACCCTAACGAACTGCGACCTAGACTCGTCCCTAACCTCTATATATACTTTTCTATTATACAATTAACTAGACACACACAATCCTAAGGTAGTCACCAATCTTTCCCCTAAGTCTAATTATATAAACGAAGTCGCAAGGTATTGTTTCTGGATCAAAGTTTAGCCGTCAACCTTGGTTCGTCGTCTGCCCTGTTCCGGTCATCGTACAAGATAATTAAGTACATCGTGTTGATCGCGAGTTGATGTTCTTCATTAACCCCATGGTTGATTTGATCAAATATATCAGGTTTGATCAAATCAGTTTCTAGGGTTTATATGATCAAGATTGTTCATATATGTATGTGTATTAAAATTATAAGAACTGGGTTTGTTTGCATGTGCCGGATAGCCCAGTTGGTAAAAACGCTTAAGTTATGGGGTGGAGGTCACGGGTTCGACCCCTGCATCCCCAAAATTTTAGTTATATTTTGTTAAAATGCTTTTTAAATCAATTAACAAATATTAATAAATAATAAGGATTATCTTGATAAAAACGACTTAGTAACACTCGTTTAATTTTCATTTTCATTCATGTATGTGTTAACTAAAAGGTATAATTATATGTATATATAGTATATATTATAAATTAAATATTAATGTTTTAACATATATAAAAATCAAGTAAACTAATTATATATATATTTTTAAAACTACAAATAATAATTAATAAGTTATGTTTTTCTTAAATCAAAATGATTATTCAATATAATAAGACCATATATATATTATTATATTTTTTAACTAGTTGTCGTAATAAATATCGTACTTAAGCGCATCTGTTACTCTCGTTTCTTTTAGACTTTAACGTTCTCGCGTGATCCACTTTCGTCTTGTTCTCTTTTCATCTTTTGTTCGTCTTTGAGGTGAGTTTACATATCCCCCTTTTTCATCTTTTAAATTTTGGGGTGACATGTATACCCTATTTACTCATTTATATTTACTTATCTATTCATAACACAATTCAATATATGTTTATGTGTGATTATTGCATGCTCTATGATAATGTTCTATGTGCTTAATTGTTTATTTTATGTTTGGTGGTTGGTATATCATCCTCATCTATCCTCATCTAGTGTGATCATACACTTACCCAAGTACTTTGATTTCGTATCAATAGGAACGGGTCCACATCTATTTAGTTGTTTACATTTTCATTGGAATTGTGATACTCATCATTTACATATGAATTGTGATTTATCTATATATATATTTATAAAACTAAAACATATGTATCCTCACCAACATTCGTGTTGACAAACTTTATTTTTATACATGTTACAGGTACAAGTAGTTGATATTATTCAAGATTGAAGACACTAGTTTGACCTTAGGATATTTATTCAAACAATATATATGATGTAAATGTTTTGATTATTATAATTGTGTACTTGGTTTGATATTAATGAATTAATAATTATTGTCACTTTAATTAGTGTCTTTTGAGCTACTGTCCAATCAATACGTTACGCCCCGGCATGTTCCGCCTTTGGTCGGGGTGTGACAGTAGTGGAAGAGAAGAAGGATAAAAAGTGGGTCGCCCCTGCTAAACGACCTGTTACTCAGTTGTGGAACCCCAAGAATAAGCAGCCGAGAGTTAGGGAGAAGAGGTCGTGTAAGACCTGCGGAAAGATGCACTGTGGTGAGTGCAAGTGGAGTAGGTTTTCTGATGTTTGTCCCAAATATGGAAAGGCTCATGGTGGGGAATGCAGGATGGGGTCTAATGCGTGTTATAAGTGCGGGAAGGTAGGACATTATTCCAATGAGTGCAGTGCGAAGCCAGCATGTTACAAATGTGGCAAGACAGGCCATATGGCAAGAGAGTGTTCCTGGGTCAGCATGTAGGCTCTAGTCCTTGGCCTTGCTTGATCAACATCTTTCTTCCCACTTCCTCCAGCCTCACCATCGGCACACTCTCTATGCAGGATGGGGTCTAATGCGTGTTATAAGTGCGGGAAGGTAGGACATTATTCCAATGAGTGCAGTGCGAAGCCAGCATGTTACAAATGTGGCAAGACAGGCCATATGGCAAGAGAGTGTGCCGATGGTGAGGCTGGAGGAAGTGGGAAGAAAGATGTTGATCAAGCAAGGCCAAGGACTAGAGCCTACATGCTGACCCAGGAACAAGCTAGATAGATTCCTAATGTTGTGACCGGTACGTTCCTAGTAAACGGTATTTCTACTTCCGTATTATTTGATTCGGGTGCGAATATAAGTTTTGTAGCTACAGCATTTAGTAAACTAGCTAAAATAAAATGTTGTCGAGTGTCTAAAACCCTTATAGTAGAAACCGCTAGTGACACTTCAGTCAAAATAACGAGAATGGTTAAGAACTATAAGATGGAGTTAGAGGGACATGAGTTCCCTGCTACTTTGTATGTTATGACCTTAGGAGGGTTCGATGTAGTTTTGGGAATGGATTGGTTGTCTGAATACGAAGCTCAGATAGTATGTAAGAGTAGGATAATAAAGCTAAAGTCCTTGGATGGTAGTGCGGTGACGGCTTATGGTGATAAGGAAAGTTCAGGGCTTAATGTCATTTCGATGATAAAAGCCGAAGGGTTATTAAGACGAGGGTGTGGCGCCTACCTAGCGTATGTTGTCAAGGCTACGGCTGAGAGCCTGAGACGAAAGAAATGAAAGACGTTCCTATCATGTGCGACTACCCAGAAGTATTCCCTGAGGATCTTCCGGGGTTGCCACCGGAGCGGGAGATAGAATTCCAGATAGATTTAATACCAGGAGTCCAGCCCGTGCGAAAGCGCCTTACCGTCTAGCACCGTCCGAAATGAAAGAACTGATGTCCCAACTGCAAGAACTCCTCGACAAAGGTTTCATAACACCAAGTGTTTCCCCTTAGGGTGTGCCAGTGTTGTTCGTAAAGAAGAAGAAGGATGGAAGTATGAGAATGTGCATAGACTATCGCGAGTTGAATAAGCTTACGGTAAAGAATAGATATCCTTTGCCAAGGATTGATGATTTGTTTGACCAACTGCAAGGTTTAAGTTGGTTCTCACGGATAGATCTCAGATTAGGCTATTATCAGTTGATATGGAAAGAGGCAGACATCCCTAAGACAACGTTTCGGACGCGGTATGGACACTACGAGTTCCTCATAATGTCATTCGGTCTAACGAATGCTCCAGCAGCATTTATGGACATTATGAATAGGGTGTGTCGGCCATTGTTGGATAAGTCAGTTATCGTCTTCATCGATGAAATATTGATCTATTCAAAGAGCGAGTCTGATCAAGCCGAGCATCTGAGAGAGGTATTGGAGACTCTGAAGAAAGAGAAGTTGCATGCTAAGTTTTCGAAGTGCGCGTTCTGGTTACGAGAAGTACAATTTCTAGGTCACGTGATTAATCCTGAAGGGATTACCGTTGACCCAGCTAAGATTGAGGCAATAACAAATTGGAAGACCCCACAGAATCCGACTGATATACGAAGCTTCTTTGGGTTAGCTGGCTACTATAGGAGATTCATCGAAGGTTTCTCCAAGATAGCCACACCGTTGACCGGTATGACCCGAAAGTCGATAGTATTCAGTTGGGGTAAGTTTCAAAAAGAAGCTTTTGAGGAGTTAAAGAAGAGACTCACGCAAGCTCCAATCCTTGCTTTGCCTAATGGTGATGAGGATTTGGTTGTTTGTACCGATGCTTCGTATCGTGGGTTAGGTTGTGTGTTGATGCAACGAGGAAAATTGATAGCTTACGCGTCTAGGCAGTTGAAAGTCCATGAGAGTACTTATCCGACGCATGATTTAGAGCTAGCAGCAGTGGTACATGCTCTCAAGATATGGATACATTACCTGTATGGTACTAAGTGTACTATTTACATGGATCATAAAAGTTTAAAGTACTTCTTCGAGCAGAAGAATTGAATATGAGGCAGAGAAGGTGGTTAGAATTGATAAAGGATTACGACTGCGATATTAAGTACTACCCTGGTAAAGTTAATGTGGTCGCCGACGCGCTAAGCCGTAAGAATGAGGAAGTCCTTGCAACAGTGAAGTCATACCAGTTGATTATGAATTCAAGTCTTTTTGAAGAAATTATCAAAGTGCAGTCAGAGGTGCTGGTAGATGAAGGGCTAGTGAAGAAAGAAAGGATTTTCGGTCAGCAAGACGAGTTGATGGAAAACACTCATGGTGTTAAGACTAAGTTTGACCGTATGTGGATTCCACGCCGTGGAGATCTTAGAGGTCGAATCTTAGACGAAGCTCATAAGTCAAGATATTCAATACACCCAGGAACCACAAAGATGTACCAAGATTTGAAAAGAGATTACTGGTGGCCAGGAATGAAGAAGGATATAGTAGATTATGTCAGTAAGTGCCTAACTTGTTTACAAGTCAAGGCCGAACATCAGAAGCCTTATGGAAAGATGCAACCCTTGGAGATACCAGAATGGAAATGGGAACACATCACCATGGATTTCATAACTAAGCTACCTCGTACAGCTAAGCATCATGATACCATTTGGGTGATTGTGGACCATTTGACCAAGAGTGCTCACTTTCTGCCTATACAAGAGGCTATCACGTCAGAAACATTAGCAAGCTTGTTCATTAAAGAGGTTTTATCCAAGCATGGAGTACAGATATCGATCGTATCCAATAGAGATACTCGGTTTACTTCGAGATTCTGGAAGAAGTTCCATGACGCTATGGGAACGAGATTGAACATCAGTACGGCGTATCATCCTCAAACCGATGCACAGTCTGAAAGGATGATCCAAACCCTTGAGGATATGCTACGTGCTTATGTTTTAGACTTCGGAGGAAGTTGGGATGATCATCTGCATCTGGCAGAGTTCTCCTATAACAACAGCTACCATTCGAGTATTGGTATGCCACCGTTCGAGATGCTCTACGGTAGACGATGTAGAACCCCGGTATGTTGGGGAGAGATTGGTCAAAAGGAGATGGGAAGTTTAAAAGTGGTGCAAGAAACCTCTTCAAAGTTCGATCAGATCAAGGAAAGAATGAAAGCTGCTCAAGACAGACAGAAGTCGTATGTTGATAAGCGGCGATGACCGATTGAGTTTAACGTTGGTGACAGTGTGATGCTCAAGGTCTCGCCTTGGAAATGAATTATTCGTTTCAGAAAGAGAGGGAAGTTGAGTCCGAGGTACATTGGACCGTTTAAGATTATTGATTGTGTAGGTGAATTGGCTTATAAGCTGGATTTGCCCTAAGAGTTAGAAGGAATTAATTCGACCTTCCATGTTTCTCATCTGAGGAAATGTTTGGCTGATGACACGTCGCACGTGCCATTAATAGACATTGAGGTTGATGAATAGTTGAACTACATTGAGCAACCAATCGAGATAATTGACCGCAAGGAAAAGCAGCTTCGTCGCAAGGTTATACCCTTAATGAAAGTGATATGGAAACACCGCAAGGGATCGGATGCTACTAGGGAAGTTGAAGAAGAGATGCGCAAGTTTTATCCAGATTTGTTTATGTAATAGTTAGGTTTCGGGGACGAAACCTCTTTAAGGAGGGAAGACTTGTAACATCCCGTTTTTCTAGTTCGGTTAATAAAATGAAAATATGAGTTATTATGAGTCGGGCTAGTGTTGGGTTAAATGGATATGGGTTATGGACTTGGGTTATGAAGGAAAGAAGGAAAGACCATGGGCTTAAGCCCATGATCCATAATTATATAAACCTTAAATTACCCATTTAATTCGTTTTACACATATTCCGTACACCACCAAAACACACACTTAAGCTTTCTCTCTAGTTTCTCTCTTTTCTCTAGCCAAACCAAATCGATCCCGATCAAGGTAATGATAATATGATATTGTATGAGCTCAAACCAGTTAGATTTAGTCACAAAACGACGAGCCGACACCTTTAAACCATTAAAGTCATTAGATCCGGGTGGAATCGGGTATAAACCGAACCTAAGATGAGCTTAGGGGTCACCCTAGTTCAGATCCGGATCGAACGGGACGAAAAAAGGTGAAAAACGAGTAAGATCTTGTTTTTCCAACGAAACCGAGGTTTTCCAGCGACGACGGCACCGGAAAGGCAGCGGGTACGAGGTGAATATGTCAGAGAATGTTTCTGACATTCTCTGACCTAACCCTAATTCGTTAACGGAGAGTTAACTAACTAGAGATAATTCATCAAGTTGATTCGTTAAGGAAAGAATAACAAACTAGCCTTAGTTCGTATCCAGATTCGTTAAGGAAAAAATAGCAAATTAACCCCGATTCGTTATGACCATTCGTTAAAAGAAGATAACGATCTAGAAGGTTCAATTCGTTACAGAGGAGTCATTCGCTATGAGGTTCAATTCGTCAAAGGACCAGTTCGTTATAAGGTCCAATTCGTCAAAGGACCAGTTCGTTATGATGAGTCAATTCGTTAAGAACCAAGTAACGAACCAGAAGTTTAATAAAATAACAGAATGGTCCCTGGACTTAGAAAAGGAATGATATTATTACAAAATAGCCCTTGAACTATATTAATTTATAGAAGATACCTTAAAGGATTAAGAGGTTAAAAATAAAATATTATTATGAAATCCAAATGGAAAATGTGATAAGACAGTTAATGGAAATAAAATTTTTCCAAGCTGACTTGGCAGCTTAACCCCAGCCAGGGGCTCTGCCCCTTGGACCCCGCTAGGGGCTGCCGCCCCTAGAACCCCGCTGCCCCCGGACCCCCGTTCGTTGTGGGTAATAATTAAACTAGAATCACGATATGGGTAGTGATAGTTAAATCGATACGTGTAATTGCTATACAGTTAGTTGTGCACAGCTCAACAAGGGAATAACTATTAACGGTGAACGTAACCGAGTTCAGGTGAGTTTCTAGCCCCACTTCCTTGTTATGTTTTCGGGCTTGTGTGCATACTCGATGTGATAGTTAATACACTTACCTTAAGTGGTAAGTGTATGCTTGGTATGATTTATGTATGATGATTGCTTGACGGTGCGTGAACGATCTTCGGATATTGCATGTACCATCAGGTGGTAGTTAAATATATGATTGACATATATATATATATATATGATGTATGAATGATGTATGTATGTTATGTTGATTGTACGTGAACGATCTTCGGATATTGCATGTATTATTAAGGAAGGTATGTAAAGACAGGTATGACACAGTTGCATAGTTGCACGAAACAAAGGGACCAGACCCTACTAATATCCGTGAGGATATGGACTAGACCCTAATAATATCTGTGAGGATAGGGACCAGACCCTTATAATATATGTGAGGGTAGGGACCAGACCCTAATATTATCTGTGATGTCGGGGACCAGACACTTATAATATCTGTGAGGTTATAGGGCGGAAGGCTCTTTACGTAGTATGGATAGTTATGCATGTAAAATAAAGTATGAATAATGTACACACCCTCGGGCATGTGTGCAAGTATGTGAAAAGATTGTATGTAGTATGATTAACTAGAACTCATTCAGTGTAGCTGATTTTTAGTATGCAGGAAAGTAAGTAGAATGAGGCATCTCGCTTGAGGGGAAGCACATGGCATGGAATTGAAGACACTGGTATCTCAAGAAAATGTTATGTTATCTTAAAAGACAATGTTTTATGTTTGAATGATTTGAATGCTCGTTAAGACATGAATTAATGGATATGTAATGCAATGGTTTGAATGTTTTTAATATTCTGCGAATGTTTTTATTAACTCTGATATTTAGAACTATGTTAATGAGTAAATCCAACGTCCAAAGTAGGGCACCGGTAACGGGGCCTTACAGAATGATTGGTTGATTTTGATTGAAAAAACTATTGTAATAACTATTGTTGCTCGCCATATCTGATGGTTTGCGAATGAGTGCCGGTTTTGTTCGAATGGCTACTCGGCGTCTATGAGCAAGATAGTTAACAAAGACATATGCACTTAATTAGATTTAGGTCTAGAAAGTTTACCAATCCTATCTTATCCCTACAAACAATAATAATAACTTTAAGGTTAAAGCTTAGGTACTAATATTTAAATACCTAATTTGCTGAAACCGATGGCTCTGATACCAACATGTTACACCCCGACTTAGGGATTAGAAGTGTGACCACAAGTTGGTACCTATTTTGTAAATATATAAGAGTTTATGGGTTAATTTTAGCGGAAGACTTTAGGTTGAATATAATATTAATTTACATTGAAAATTTACTTGGGAATTAAATACCCAAGTATTCGTTTACAAAATATAAGTTTATATTACAAGGATTTTAATCTTTAAAAAGCGGAGCCATCACGTAACGCTCATATATCTCCATGACGACTCCAATCCTTGCTACTTCTTATAATACTTAGTTACCTGCATTGGGTTGGAAAAATACGTCAGCTATGTGCTGGTGAACACGTATGACTCCAAAAATAATTGAATAACAGTTACAATAAAAATATAGTTTTCTTGACAAGCTCAGCGGAAATATTTCTACTTCTGGTATATGTACCACTACCCTAAACACACAAAAGTGTTCCCCGAGCCACGTATCCCTTAATGGAAAACTAGTTATGACTGTTAACCCGCGACCACGTAGCCTTTGACTACTTAGGCTGAACAGTTATGTTTGGATCCATACAAATGTGTAATCGGTCTGTGTTTCTATTATTTTCTATTTTGTATTATAACGTTTTAGAGATCACGTAATCTCATGTAAACGTTGACTGACTCTTTAAGATGAACAACCCGTTCATCTTATAGAGTATAAATATGTTTTGATTGATTTGTAAAGGTTAACGTATTCACCTGTACCGTCGGTGTGCATTTGAAACCTTGATTGTGAATGAGAATGATATCAACCTATACATAAATAGGTTTGTATAAATATTTGAATGGTGTTTCTTGATTAAGCTATGATTGCTAAGCTTAACCTTGAAATCGTTATCTTTGTTTGTGAATGAAACACTTTGTTTTTATGTGACGTTTGATATAGCATGCTTTGGCTTAATAGGTTATAACACATTGGTAAGTTTCTCCAGGTAAGTAAACGGGTCCCTCGGTTGATTGGGATTTGTACGAATTACTTTTCCTTAGACAAGAAACTCACTACTAGTGACATCCCCCTAACAGTTTACTACATGCCCGTCAAAATATATCTTTTGTTAACATTACTTTATTAAGAAGTAACGTATATGAAAACTCGTTTTTAAATGTTTACAAAATACGTTCAAGGTTAAAGGCCATAGCCTTGATTGATATTTAAGATATAACTTAAACAAAATTCCTACCTTAACACGGATACTTGGAATGATAATAAGAAAAGAGACTTGACGGTAGGATCTTGCTTTAACTCTCTTAAGTGTTTAATAATTTGATTATAGCTCCTAAACTTGCACAAACTTCGAGTAAACAGAACGTCGGCTCGTCACGGCGATTGGGTTCGTTCTCCTAAGTTAACTATGTGAAATTAGAGTGTGGTTTGGGATGAGAATGCCTCATGCCCGTCACCCCCCTTTTAAGGGCAAAATTCGTAACCCATCGCGATACGCGATGGGTTTTTCTTTACCCCGTCGCGTATCGCGGCGTCATAATATACGCCGCCTTGTCACGTGACTACAGGTGGCCTCTCATATCGTGCCACGTGTTGACACATGGTTGGACATGTGTCCGGTTACGTAACGTGGTCATCGCAATACGCGATATTCCTATAAGCAATGTTTTGAAACCCGGACCGGACTGGCCGGTTCGACCGGTCCGACGGTGACCCGCTATGAATCCCGGTCCGGTTCATGCCATAAACCTGTTTCCTAAAAACCCAGTCGGGTTGGACGGTTTGCGGTTCGCCCGGAACCGATGAACCGCCGGTTTAACCGGAAAAATCATAATTCCGGCCAAAAATGTCCCTAATTAGCCTTAATTTCGACAAAAAAGAAGCCAATTTGTGGCAAATTCCGCCCAATTTACAGCGATTGGTCAAAGCTGGACGTTCGGTCTAAGCAGGAGGCTGTTGTATAGAAGAGATGGTGGTGAAGAACGATGAAAGTTTTGTGAAGAAGAAGAAGAAGAAGAAGAAGAAAAAAGGATAGTTGATTTTGATTCAAGTTTTGTGATTGTGAATAAGCAGAGCGGCGGTTGTTTTTTTTTAGGGTTTGAGAATAAAAATAGGATAGAGATGTGAATTATTGGGGTAAGTGAATGAAAATTGAATATTTAATAAAAATTAAAAATGTAATTGAAGATTTGAGCTTGGAAGTTACTATACGGATTCTCTGTCGTTTTATTAATTTATTTGTGTATTTTAAACTTAAAAGGTATTATATATATATATATAGGGTATGGTTAACGTAAAAAACAATAGTTTTGTGAGAAGCATAAGAATAGATGTAGACCCTTGGATCTAGGATCTAGTGGTTGATAATTGGTAGTTTCTAAAAGTTGTATAGTTTCCTATTTGCATGGTATAGTGTCCTATTTAGGTGATGTATTTTATTTCAAAGTTTTCTCACACTTCTCACAAAACAATTGTTTTTTATTTGAACCATTTTCTATATATATATATATATTATTTATGACATTATCTGGATCAAAACCGGTCCGCCCATCTGGGTCGGTCCGACCTTTGACCCGGTAAGGCGCCCGGGTCTACTTCCGGGCCGGGTCTGAAAACATTGTCTATAAGTTTAGGCCATTGCGTATGCGAACCGCCCAAACTTTGACTTTTGTCCAAGTCCATAACGCTACGCGATGGGCTTGATGCTTATCCCATCGCGTATCGCAATGGATAAAATTTTCAGAATTTTCGAGTTTAGTCCCTATACTTTATAAGTTAGTTATTTTTGGTTAAATCTTATGAGGGTATTTTACACGGTGTTACATGAGTGAAGGCGGGGACGACAATCGACATTATTACGAATGACTATACCCGCTACAAAGGAAAAATTGAAAGTTATGAAGGATCGTACACATCTATTTTTATTGTTAATTTATGGAAAATCCCCAAAATAAGCATTAATGAAAAAAAAACTTAGGTACCATTTACAAGAAATTCCAAAAATATGTATTATAAACTAGTCGGAACGAGTATATTATGGTAACACACTAGTAGTTTGTGAAACCAATTAAAACATGTCGTATTTTAACGTTAAGACGTAAACAACACTATTGGTATAATTGTATTAACACAAGTTTTTCAAATTAAATTGGAATAATAATAATGTAAGGCCCCGTTACCGGTGCCCTACATTGGACGTGGGATTTACTCATAAACGTAGTTCTAAAGATCAGAGTTAATTAAAACCATCGCGGAATAATATAAAACATCAACCATTCGTTACAAATATCCATAATTTTGTCTTTTAAACATAACATAAAATATAACATTCAAAACATCATGACAATCTTCAGATGTCAGCCTCTTCAATCCTTCCATGTGTCCATCTCAAACCAGTTGCCTCAATCTGTTAACCTGTGTACATAATAAAAGTCAGCTACGCTGAGTGAGTTCTAGTTAATAACATAACTTACTTTACATACACATACACGTTCCCGAAGGTACACATTACATACATAACTTGTACTTCATTCGTCCATACACATTTATAGCTAACCTTACGTTTTAAAGGGCATTCCACCCTACATACCTCGGATATTATTAGGGTCCGGTACCCTCCATCCTCGGATATTATCAGGGTTCGGTCTCCCTTCATCCTCGGATATTATTAGGGTCCGGTGTCCCTTCATCCTCGTATATTATTAGGGTCCGGTCACCCTCCATCCTCGGATATTATTAGGGTCTGGTCACCCTTTCTTCCATACCCTCATATCATGCTTTTCTATATACATAATTGTAAGTTTCATACATACATACATCATTCATTCTTCATGCACAACAACTTTATCATCAAACCTTTACATGGCAGTATATGCAATATCCGAAGATCGTTCATGTACCGACAAGCAGTCAATCATACCTTTCACATAAAACATATATGGCATACACTTATCACTTAGGATAAATGTATTAACTAATCACATTGAGTATGCACACAGCCCCAAAAACATAACAAGGAATGGGGCTAGAAACTCACCTGAATGCGATTACGTTCACCGTTTATGGTTATTCCTTTCTTGAGCTGTGCACGACTAACTGTATAACAATTACACGTATCAATTAACTATCACTACCTATATCGCGTTTCTAGTCTAATTATAACCCTCAACGAACGGGGGTCAGGGGGCAGCGCCCTGGCAGCGGGGTTCTAGTGGCGGCAGCCCCTAGCGGGATCCAAGGGGCAGAGCCCCTGGATGGGGTTAAGCTGCCAAGTCAACGTGGAAAAATTTTATTTTCATTAACTGTCATAACACATTTTCCATTAGAATTTTGAATCATTAATTAATTTGCAAACTTAAAAGTCCAAGGACTTCTTTGTAATTAAATCATTCTTTTTCCAAGTCCAGGGACCATTCTGTCATTCTTTCAAAGTCTAGTTCGTTATTATGCTCTTTAACGAATTGGGGTTCATTCGTTACTTCTGTCTTCCATAACGAATTGGCTTTTTCGTTACTTCATAACGAATTGGCCTTTATAGCGAATTGGTTCTTATAACGAATTGGACCTATAACGAACTGGACCTTATTCGTTTGGTCTGTTTAACGAATTGAACATCTTAGCGAATTGAACCCTTATAACGAACCAGTCCTCGTAACGAATTAGACCTTATAATGAACTGGTCATCATACGAATTGGACTTAACAAACTGATCCTTATAACGAACTGGACCTTAACGAATGGGCTAATTCGTCATTCTTTTCCTTAACGAATTAGATAACGAATCAAGGGTAGTTCGTTAAACCTCCGTTAACGAATTAGGGTTAGGTCAGAGAAACATTCTCTGACACATCTACTGTTCCGGCGCCGCCTTTCCGGCGCCGTCATCGCCAGAAAACAACGATTTCGTCGGAAAAACGAGATCTCATTCATTTTTCACCGTTTTTCGTCCCGTTCGATCCAGATCTGAGCTAGGGTGACCCCTAAGCTCATCTTTGGTTCTGTTTACACCCGACTCCACCCGGATCTCATGGCTTTAACTGTATAACGGTGTCGGCTCGTTGTTTCGCGACTAAGTCTGATATGTTGGATCCATACAACATCATATTATCATTACCTCGGGTCGGGATCGATTCTTCCTTCTTGGTTCGGCTAGAGAAAAGAGAAAACTAGAGAGAGATCTTAAGTGTGTGTTTTGGGTGGTGTATGGAATATGTGTAAATAAATGGATTAAGGTTTAATTATTGTTTATATATGATGGATCATGGGCTTAAGCCCATGGTCTTTTCTTCTTTTCCTTTTAACCCAAGTCCATAACTCACATTTAATTAATCCAACACAAACCTGACTCATAATAATAAATCGTAATTTATTTTATTAGCTGAAACGAGAAAACGGGATGTTACAAATAATATATTGAAACACTTAAGATTATTTAACATTTTGTTTTTTATATATTTTTATAAAATATGACATAAAAACAGGGGACATGACATAATAACTTTTATAAATAATAATATAAAAATAAAGGATCAAAAAAAATAGGGGACATGATGTCACACCCCAACCTACGATGGAACATGTCGGGGCGCGAAAATATTATATCATAGCTGAAAAGACAATAATTTAAATTACACGTGTCAATATCTAAATTATTCTTTTTATATATCAAGTACACAAAGCACAAACATTGTTCTCAAAAGAAAATAGCGTTACAATCAAAAACATAAAAGTAAAAAATGTTCTTTATTAATCATGCAACCTAAGGTATCAATCTATTTTTTAACTTCTTTCTTCACCCAAAAAGCTACATGCGTCATGCGTGAATATATATTTTTTTGTCAACGTAAAGTTGAGCAAGTGATCACATTTTTTGTATATATGCAATATTGAAAGTGACAATTCCTTGCGATAAATACGAATTATAACAACTAGCATAACAATAATAAATAAAAAAGGGCAATTTCGCTTGTCCCAACGGATCAAGTTACTCCGGCGGCATATGATCATACCGATTAGGATGAGGATGAGGATGAGCTACCAACCATAACTCAAAAATAAACACATAGTCACATTAACACGTATAAACTAATTGAGCAATTTCATATCTAAGTAAATAGTGAAATTGTAGTGAAAATTTATCTACTTAAGTTGTGAACGCATAACGCCCCCAAAATATAAAACGGTAAAAATGGGGATATGAATTACTCACCTTAACGAATGGGATTAAGTGATGAGATTGTGGTAAAAAATTAAGATGGAAACGGTCAAACTTCTCGGGATTCGCCGACAAAGATTCCTAGTTGTTAACGATAGACTTAATTAATTATAATTGAAATAGTAACAAAACTTATGACGGAATTGGGATCGACAGGGTTTTAAGTAAAAGTTTATCATTAAAATTTTATTATTTTGATGATCAATATTATTATGGTTATTATTATAATAATATTGATCATCAAAATAAACACATAGTCACATTAACACGTATAAACTTATGACGGATTGTTAGTGTTTTTCAATTTGCAAAAGGTTAATTTGTTACGATAGGAGATACTGAAATATTAGTGTTCAATTGCTATATATATGAATTTTACATGATACTAAAATTTACCGATATCCCACCAATATCTCACTGCGATAATATATATCTCAGATATCGGTCCTTGACCGATAACCGACATTTTTCCGCATTAACTGCTTAGGGTATTACCGGAAAAAGTTACACAAGAATACTTTGAATATCTAACATGGTTCGGTTCGTTAAGCGAGGGGTAAAAATATTATTTTTATCCTATTTATTAAATGTATGTATATCTCTCTCTATATATAGACAAAATTATAGATTTAAACAATAAATATATATATATATATATGAATAAGAAATGAAATGAGTTGTTTTGGGGTTCGTTTTATCACAAAAGTGTTTATCTAGTGTTTTATACAAGTATTAATAAAAAACAATATGATTAAAGCATAAAAAATAAAATCAAAAACCGGGCCTGGAAACTCGAACCCACGCCCCAGGCCGGCTCACCACTTAAGAAACATGCGTTGGCTATCAGGTCAACGCCTTGATTTGTTTAAAAAGTGTAACGGGTTATTTAAATACAAATACAAGCATATCTTGTGTTTCCCTAATTTTAAACCCTAGAATTTAAATCCTTAAAATTGATTTAGGGGTACCGTTTGTTGGTGAAAAACGAATTGCATACATGTTTATATTACTTGAAACAATAACAGATTAAGAGAGAACGAAAAGCAAGAAGATTCGGTTTTAACTTGATCTCGAAATTGGTCTGAACGGCTTCTTTTAGTCACATTCACATGTATAAACTAATTTAGCAATTGCATATCTACGTAAATAGTGGAAATGTAGTGAAAACTTATCTACTTAAGTTGTGAATGCATAACGCCCCCAATGTACCATCTCGGGTTTTTGTAATTGAATTCGTATTCGTTTACCCGACTCGAGAATACATTTAGGATATTTCGTATTTATAAAAACTTGTATTTATCGGTATTTAATTTGGTTTAACTAATTTAATATTATTATAACGTTTAAACTTGTCAAACAATGCTTAGAATCCGATAAAATTGCTTAAAATAGCTAAAAAATGCATTTTTGGAACTTTAGGGAGCAAAATTGTCAAAAAGGAAACTTGCTGGCCACGCCCCTCGCCGTGTCGCGCGGGGAGGAAGCCTAACCTAGTTGCGTAGCGCGGCCAGGTAGCTGGGCAGTTTCGGTTCATATTTTTGTTCGTCAATTCGTTTTAAGTGCTAAATCATTCCTAACCAAACCCAAATCACGAATTTTGTGTCCCAAGAAAAGTAAATTAGTTTAGTATAATGTCTAGGTTCATTCCCCACCAATTCCCTGAGATTATATTGGTCAAAAGACCCGATTTTGGTCATTAATGCATAATCCGGTTTCCTTAATCGATTAAATGCTTAACTAAACCTTTTAACCCATGTATTATTCATCATAATACTTCCCATAAACCCTAAAACACTTGTCTCAACCGTCATCAAGCTTTCTCCCTTGAATTCTCTCCTTCAATCATCCTAATCGTCATCAGTTTAACAAGTTTGTTCAAGGTTTGTTGACTTTGAAGTTCAAGACATCATTGACTTCGATTTCCTCATAGTTACTCTTCTCATTTGGGTAAGTTGTTTTATGTAATTCTATAGTTTTTCATTCAATAAACAAAAGCCCTCAATCAATTTCACTGATTGAGGGAGTTTCGGTGGTCAATTTAATCCCGGCCCGTTAAGGGTGTTTTAGTTGATGTGTTGTAAAACACACTTACTTTTCTTATCTTTTTATCATGTTTAAGTGCTTAATTAGTTTAATTAATAAGATTTATGGTTTGTTTTTGCTTAATTTTACAAAGATTGATAATTACATATAGGTTATGAGTTTTAATAAAGATAAGTGGAAAATTTGAAGACTCTAGGGACCTTTTCGATCAAGTTTGAAGATAAAATTCAAGGCCTGACCCAAGCCCGCTAAAGGAAATCCTTACATGAATATTATATATTAAATCACAAAAAAAAACCTACCTTGGCTCTCTTTTCCGATCGGAATTCCAAAAAAAAAAAAAACCCCAAGTTTGTTGGGGGTCGGTTTGATTGGGAGTTTCTTAAGAAGGCAAAAAGTGAATTATTTAAACTTGTGGCTGGATTTTATTCTCACACAATAAACAAATATTAAACAACAAACAATCAAAAACCCTAACTTCAGCCAAGAGTTCCGATCGGACAGCAAGGGAAGGAAGAAAGAAAAATTGGTGGCGACTGGAAGAGAAGAAGAAGGCTAAGGAGGTTTGTACACAGCAGCTACAGGTCATATACACTCATAATCTCAGCCCATAACCTTAAGTAATCATCCATAAACTTTGTGTTTTTGTTCAAGAACCCTAACTAGTTGATTTGATCTTTTATGTTGGATTGTTTTGCAAGTAACTTAAAGAATGACTTGTGTTTGATTGTTCTTGAATCTTGAATGAGTTTACTTATGTTTATGTTGATGTTTATGATGTTTAAATCAATTGTTTGCTGCTGTCCAAAACAAATGTTAGGCTAAAGTAGTTAGTTCTACCTAGGTTAGATGAATATTGTTAGGTTTTAGTAAGTAAAGTGGATTGTTGATGATCATGACTTGAATTGTTAATGTAAAAGTTTGGTTTAACATTAAATTAGGTTGTGTTTAGTGGCTGTGTTTTGATTAATAATACTCAATTACCTCTTGCTTTGAATAATTGAATCGGTTTTAGTTGATTTTAGCTTGTTTATACTCTTTACTTTGTGTTTAGAGATTGTTTGCGGGGTGTACAACCGTAGGGTT
Source organism: Bidens hawaiensis (assembly GCF_021521415.1). Classification (NCBI taxonomy): domain Eukaryota; kingdom Viridiplantae; phylum Streptophyta; class Magnoliopsida; order Asterales; family Asteraceae; genus Bidens; species Bidens hawaiensis. The sequence continues at coordinate 224,669 of NW_027493445.1, read as the reverse complement.
AAGTTGGGTATATTAAGTAGTTAAAATCAGTGGGTAGACACCTTCTTAGAGACTGAGAGGTGATAGGAAGTAGGGTCGTCTCATAGCTTTTACTTGTTAGGATTAGGATCGCGCGAGAGCGGGTTTAGTTCTTGTCGGGTTTGGGTGTGTGAGCGATTAGTTGACCTAGTTTAAGTTAAACTAAATTGTTCCTCTATCCTTGCTTGCGTAGTATTCGTCTCCATTAGGGTAGTGTGTCGGTGAGACTGAGAGGAGAGTCGGCATTAGAGCACTTTAACAATTCGTCACCCGGTTTTGTTCTTAAAATCAATTAAGGGTAGGTTAGGGTTTGTTAGTGAGATGGAGAGGTAATCTAGCTTCCTGAGTGAACCTTAGTTGTGTCATCCTTAGGAACCGGTGTCGTGAGATTCTACAATCCATTAGCTTATTATACCTTCAATAGGATTCTCACCTAGGTAGACGTTTTCTCCATTGATAAATCTTATTTTCAAAGTTTCATCTAGTTTTCTTAATTTAAGTCTTTTAAGTTAATTTAAGTTAGGGGGTTGAGTAGTTAATAATTAAAAATCATTTAAAATATATCATTCTTAGGTGAGTCTTATTTAGAGTTAAGTATTAAATACGTTTTCACGTGTCCTTGTGTTCGACACTCGGACTACTTTAGTGCTATACTATTAGTGATCGGTACACTTGCCAGTTTTGTGTGGTTTCTTTAGGATTTTCGTTTAATAAATTTAAAGCTTAGTTGTGAGAGCGTCATTATACACACATCATTAGTCAAGCTTATTTGATCTGTCAATATCTCCATCTTCTGGTCAGAACTAGCTTTGGGTCCAGAAGACATTTTTGTTCAAGACCAAATTTGAGCATACTGACCAAAACCCGACTCCCAACTCGCTGTTCGGATTCTGGTTAGTACCAGCTCGCTTATTTACTAAAATTCTCTTAACTAGAGTTCTATATGTCCGTTTGGATTGATTCCAGCGGCTATATTCTCAGTTTTAATTCTAGTTATCTCTATGTTTCAGGTTTGTTTGGATTATATCGGTCAGCGCGTTAAAGTTCGATTCTTTGTTATTCTTATTACTTTCTAATCTCGTTTAAGTGATAAGATGAGAAATCATTCCCCTTTTTATTTACTGTTTTTAAACACATTTTGGGAACGTATGCGTACTTACAAAATTTATGTATTATATTAGACACACTAGCAAACTGTCATACATTGTGCGTGTATTCAATTAAATGACTAATTGTTACTTGATTACTTGATTCTAGCAATTCGGAGGGGTCCAGCATAATCACATTATAGTATGATCATACGACTGTCATAGTAGCCATAGTCCATGAGACTTGGTCAACTGAGGCTCTATAATATCTCATGGTTTGATTGTTTTACATTCAAAATAACAGTTTTGCCTTTTATTATATTTACTATTGTAACAGATCTGGTGTTTTTCCACTCAACCATGTGTTGACAAAACTATGTTATTTTCTACGCATATGCAGGTTATCAGTTTGTGTGAAGTTAGGTGAAGTGACAACTAGTAATATCTTAAGATTTAAAATTTAATAAAGACTATTGGTTTTTATTGTTGAGATATTTGAGTTGAAATATATATTTTTGAAATTGATGTACTTGGATGATGTTTTGATTATATAAAAATAATTAAATAGATATTGTAATATTATATTGCATGATAGTACATTGTGAGTTGTGAACCATCAGTTTACGCCCGACATTTCCGCCTTGGGTTGGGGTGTGACAAATTGATATTAAAGCTGAAGGTTGTAAGATAGATCGTTAAGGTGCTCTAGTAACATGCTTAGGACCCCATACGTAATTAATTGACAAACTAATGTATTCTATTTTTATGTGTTTACAGCTTATTTATTTATTTATTTTATCATACATACACACAAACTCTGAGGCTATGCCTCATTCTTAAATGATTATTTAAAATAATTTAATAGATTGCTTTTATTTTGGGAAATTTCTTAAGAATTCCATTGTTTTTGTTTTTACTCCCGCACCCTAAAGCATGGAAGCATGACAAGTTCATGTAGTAACTGGAAGTGGGGGAGTACTGACCTTGGCAAAACGGTTCCGAGAACCCAAGGTAAGACGATATTCCTAATGATGAGTGGGTAAAAGAATGCGGTTTTAATATCTAATATCGTGTATTTTAGTTATTTATATATATCAAACAAGATTATTTAAGTTATTTTATGGATGTGCCTATTTAGTACTTAAAACGAATTAAAAACATCTAGTATGCATCATGTCATTATTATTATTATGTTGAGTTAAATGGTTATTGAAATTAAATAAATGAAAACTAACAGAAGTCAGAACTCGTGACTTTTGCAACATTTAAAGAATATGTATATTTAAATAATTGGTAAATACATGTGTGTTCTTTTTATGTGTGCAGAACTAAAAGTAAAGAAATAATTGATGGGCTCTAATTAACAACATAACGGACTGAGTCCTCAACATAGAATACTTGCGGGCTCACACCAAATATTAAATTGGGCTCATTCAATCAACATGAAGGAGGAAGGCACACGAAAGTTTAAAACGGCAGAGGGGAGGAGGCGCAGGAGGGCAACAGGCAAGAGAGCAGAAAAGACGTAGCCAACCTATGGTTGCGTGTCACACAAATAAAGCCATGATGAGGCAGGGTTAATTTCGTTGTAACTTTCTTCGGGTGAATGGTTCATATAGGTTAAGCACTCAACTTTGTTTGTTTATGTATTGGATCTGTTTATGTGATGACAAACATTTAACAAATTGAAGTATTAGTTAATTAAGCAGTTTGTTGGTATTTTGAGTTCTTTCTTTACAACCACGTTCGGTTGATGACAAAACCTAGAAGTGGGTTGGGTGACTAAAGGAGGTTGACTTGATATTAGTAGACTGGGTAATTGAATTGTATAGGTTTGACAAAAGCCTGTCTCGGTATCTACTTTAACTAATTTCCAACACCATGTCCATGTGGTGTCCAATTGATCAAACGAGTTTTGTGTGAAACCTAGAACCTAAACCTGGAGGAGGTTGCATTTTCCTTAAATTGTTTTTAAATAACACTTTCAAATTTTGCTTGACATCGCTTGTCCACTTTAGTTATAATTTTGGATAAAAATAGTCAAACAAATTTTGTAATACTGACCACATGCTCCTCATGGATACGATACCCTACTTACTCTAACTATTTAGTTTAAATTGGGTTTTTGATTGACTGAAACGAATGTCATCACCTAACCTAGAGGATAACATGACCACAATACTCGAGCTTATAAGCCAAAGCGGAACAATTGTCATAAAACCGGAACTTTAAGCGGTCAATGTAGCCGGCTAAACGGTTACATTCCTTGTATACAAACTGAATTCATGGTAGGTCGTGGCTAAATTCGAAAATTCCAAATATCTACTTTTGTTATTTTAAAACTGTTTAGTTTGGTGAAAAATCCTTGGGAAAACCTATGGGTACTCCAACTATCCATTTCTCAACCTATTTTGATACATACGTTTTTGTTGGAGTCCAATCATACGTGGTGATTCACGGGATGCTCCAACAAACCACATTTAAATTCGTTAATTCGTTATTTAGTTGAGTAAGTTAAAATACCATGTAACACTCATGGGCCGACCAACTCAATTGTCTTGTTAATTCGTTAATTAGTTGGCCCATTTAAAATGCCATGGACTGCTCATGGGAGGCCCAACTCACGAATTAATGTTATGTTATTTAGCTGGGCCAATAAAATGTCATGGAAAGCTCATGAGAAGTCCAGCTCACAAAATTATTTTAGTATGCTAACAAGTTGGAAAAATAAAATGCCATGGAAGGCTCATGGGAAGCCCAACTCACCAAAGAAAATTTGTTTATTCATTTACTCGATTCAATTAAAACAAAATTTTATGATTTGATTTAACCACTTACTTCAAAATATTTTAATTCTCATAATCCGACACAAATCATTCATTTATAAATACATGGTCATCACAAGTTATTTACATAGTTAACATCTTATTATTCACATGGTTTTCTCATATTCATTTTATTATATTTTCAAACTATCAAACGCATTTCAAATTTTCACCCTCAAATTTTATTTTTAATATTTTAGTACTTCATGTTTAGGTTAATCACGTGATACTTCTCATTTTCCTCAACTTACCCTTCATTTTTTGTCCTCATAGAATGTATTCTCTAAGAAACTATCGTCGTAACCAACGTCGTTCATCTGGTTCTCATGATTGCCGTCTGGCTGCTAGGATTACCAAAGTATTTGTTGCTGCTATGCCTACTATCGTGACTCAGATCCAGAGCCTCAACTCGAATGGTTTTTCTACATCTGCTGCTCCAAACAACATTCACTTCAAGAACTTCTTGAGAGCTATACCTACCCAGTTCTATGGTGGGGAGAATGCCACTAAACTCATCCAATGGTTCGAGAAAATGGAGAACGTATTCATCAATTGCGAATGTCTGGATGCCAAATAGACTAAGTTCACCTCGAGCGTCTTCGAAGATCGATCTCTCACTTGGTGGAACACTTTCAAAGCTAACCAAGGACCCGAGTTGGTTGTGTTCATGCCTTGGGATGAACTCAAAGAAGCTATGAAGAAGGAATTTTGCCAAATTTTCCCACCCTTCCTAACGGGACACGTCCTCTAATCCAAATTCACCCCGTGAATCTTCCACATCAGCTATGGACGCCCACAAAGTGCCTGTCATGATGAAGATGTTATAATGCTTGTTCTACTCTCAAATTATGCATAATATAATACTATAAATGCAATATTTTAAAAACCGGCTTATACCGGCTAGAAATATCGGTTATATCGGTTGCCACTCACTACCCCGATATGTTTTAGTCTGGAAAACTGGGTGAACGGTTTATAGTTTGCACCGCCGTAATACCAGTTTATACCGTTCTTCCAGTTTAAACCCAAAGTAAAATTTTGGTTTAGACTTTAGAACAAAGACTTTTAGCGGCTCATCCATGAACCATTTACCTCCCGATTGTAAGTACTAACCTAACGTTCTTCGATCAATTTACCATTGAATTATATATGCTCTCAATATTGCCATCGAGCAACTTTTAGTGTTTTTATTATATTGGTTAACTTTTGGATTAACTTTTTATCATAGAATCATGTACCCTAAGATTATTTTTGAGTTGAAGTTATACTAAAAATTATAGGGTTAACTGATTTACCCATTTGAACTGTTCAATATAATCGGTTATACCATTTCTAGGTCAAACCCCATATGATTAAAAAACCAGTTTTTAAAACATTTATAAAAATGTATAGCCACTTTATAGTTAAACAAGTTTTTATCCCCCGTATTACAGGGACTGTTTAACATTATTAGAAAATTTTTAATATTTATACACTTTTTTGGAGTTTAAATTTATTTATTGTAATTAAATTAATAATATGCTTAGGGTTTGATGATTAACGGGTTTCACAAATAACTAAGATGTTATAACCCGATTTAAAAGTTATTTGGGTTCGGTGAGACCCAAGACCCGCTTATTTTGTTTATTATAAAACGGTTTCTTAATTATAATTAATATCTTTTTTTAATAAATCATATAATAATTTTTAGTATATCCCTAGTTTATACATAATATATATAAATATATATATATATAAAGAGAGAGAGAGAGAGAGAGATAGAGAGAGAGAAAGGATCAAATAAGAAGTTTGGTTTTCCTAGGAAGGCTAGAAATGAGGGTATTTTAGTCTACTACCTTAATATTGAAACCCACTTAATTTAATTTCAAAAACCCACTTAATTAAAACCCACTTAAATTTTCACTCATCTCCTACAACGCCCACCGCCCACCGCCACCCACCGCCACCACCTTGCTGGAAAAGTCTTTGGAAATTTCGCCGGAAAATAAAACACTATGAAAAACACAATGAAAAAGACACAATGTAAAAAACACAATGGAAAAAACACTGTGAAAATAAAAACACAATGACAAAAACACAATGAAAACACAATTAAATAACACAATGTAAAAAACACAATGCAAAAAACACTATGAAAAAATAAAACACAATTTTGTAAACCACAATTATGATAAAACACACATTGTAAAAACCCACGATTTTTTATTTTTATTTTTATAAAGCAATATGGTACTCATATAAAAGATAAAAAAAACACTCGTTTTTATGGTGAAATTGTTTTAAAAAAAATGCCGTATAAAAAAGTTATGGGCGTTTAAAATGATGGGGGTATTTGACATGTGCATTACATATGGAGAGAGAAAATCAACAAATGTGTTATCCCTATTATGCCATTACCCTTGTTTTACACTTTGATGATCTCTCTAATCTAATCTCAACCATTCAATTCTTAAATGAATGGACAAGATTATTTCCTATCCTTCCTAGGAAAACTAATATTCTTATTATAACTCAACCATATATATATATAAGGAAGTTAATAATTATATACTTGGGATTTGATGATGAAAATTGTTTCACAAATAAATTAGATGTTATAACCCGGTTTAAAAGTTATATGGGTTTGGTAAAACCCATGACCCGCTTCTTTTTTTAATATAAAATTTTTTATTAATTATAAATCATATCTTTTAAAAAAATAATTTTTAGTATATCCTTATTTTATAGGGTTTTCATATCAAATATTTGGTGAAATTAATTTTTAATTTAATGAGATGTTATAACCCGTTTAAGTACTGCCTGGGTTTGGTAAGACCTATACCCGTGAATTCAGGTCAAATGCATGAGAAGTCTCTATTTAAAAATCAAGCAATCTGGTGGCTACCATAAAAGGAGAGAGCAACCACATCATGGTGGTGGCGGCGACGACAGTGGTGATAGTAGTCATGTAGCGTGTCAAGAAAGTATGGTGAAATAATGAATATATTGGGGGGAAAGTAGGGGTGTGATATAATGGTTTATGATATATTTAAAAGAAATGAGATTCCTTCTGTAATCATTGATTTCATTCAGCTGACCAACGAAACACCCATTTCTTTCATTTGGGCCGATTTTATAATGAACTTTCAGAACCCAACCCATTGTGCATACAAGGTTCATTCTTTACCAAATGAGAAATTAGGTTTTTCTTAATAACTAAAACATATTCCTTTTATCATATTGATCACATTGTCTAAGTTAGAACACACGTCTCCACAAAAGAAGTTTTGCTTCTTATCACTAGACTACCACCCAAGTGGCTAACGAGAGATTATGTAATACTAACTAATAAATATATCACCAAAGGGCATTTTAGCATATTGGTATACAAAATAAGGGATTACTCTATAGAATAGTAATCAACTTTGAAAATTGTTTCAATCAGGTCACTAATAAAAACTTTTGTTCCAATCAGGTCATTGAACTTTTATTTTTGTTCCAATCCTAGATATTTTACCCGTATAGCAGGTAATCTAGGTTTTTTTTTTTAATTTTTCAATGTTTTTACTTTGCATAATAACTTTTAAACTTTTAAAGGTTGCAAAAATTAGTAAAAATGCGAAATATAATTTTAAAATTCCGAAAATTTGCAAAAAAGAGCGGAAAATTGCAATAAAATGCAAAAATTGAAAAAAAAATAAAAAAATGTTCAAAACGGGTCGGAACAGGTTAGGGTCAACATGTTCGGGTTAGAACGGGTCAAGATCGGAACTGGTAAAAACGGGTTTCGGATCAGCTTTTTTTTTTTTATCAACGAATCAGCGCATTTTCAACACGTTACAGCTCATTTTAACAGCAAAAGCTCATTTAAGCGATTTTTTTTTCAGTTTGTTTTAGCACCTAACAGCTCATTTAAGCGATTTTTCAGCTCGTTTCAGCACCTAACAGCCCGTTTAAGCGATTTTTCGGCTTGTTTCAGCACCTAACAGCTCGTTTAAGCGATTTTCAGCTCGTCTCAGCACCTAACAGCTCGTTTAAGCGATTCTCAGCTCGTCTCAGCACCTAACAGCTCGTTTAAGCGATTTTCAGCTCGTTTCAGCACATAACAGCTCGTTTAAGCGAGTTTTCAGTTCGTTTCAGCACCTAACAGCTTGTTTAAGCGATTTGTCAGCTCGTTTCAGCACCCAACAGCTCGTTTCAGCACCTAACAGCTCGTTTAAGCGAGTTTTCAACTCGTTTCAGCACCTAACAGCTCGTTTAAGCGAGTTTTTAATTCGTTTCAGCACCTAACAGCTCGTTTAAGCGATTTTTCAGTTCGTTTCAGCACCTAACAGCTCGTTTAAGCGATTTTTCAGTTCGTTTCAGCACCTAACAGCTCGTTTAAGCGATTTTTCAGATCGTTTCAGCACATAACAGCTCGTTTAAGCGATTTTTCAGTTCGTTCCGACCCGAAGCCCGTTTCTTAAATGAGCTGTTAGGTGCTGAAACAAACTGAAAAGTCGCTTAAACGAGCTGTTAGGTGCTGAAATGATCTGAAAATCGCTTAAACGAGCTGTTAGGTGCTGAAACGAGCTGAAAAGTCGATTAAACGAGCTGTTAGGTGCTGAAACAAGCTGAAAAATCGCTTAAACGAGCTGTTAGGTGCTGAAACGAACTGAAAAATCGCTTAAATGAGCTGTTATGTGCTGAAACGAACTGAAAATCGCTTAAACGAGCTGTTAGGTGCTGAAACGCACTGAAAAATCGCTTAAACGAGCTGTTAGGTGCTGAAACGAGCTGTTAGGTGCTGAAACGAGCTGAAAATCGCTTAAACGAGCTGTTAGGTGCTGAAACGAGCTGAAAATCGCTTAAACGAGCTGTTAGGTGCTGAAACGAGCTGAAAATCGCTTAAACGAGCTGTTAGGTGCTGAAACGAGGTAAGAAATCACTTAAACGAGTTATTAGATGCTGAAACGAGCTGAAAAATCGCTTAAACAAGCTGTTAGGTGTTGAAACAAGCTGAAAAATCGCTTAAACGAGCTGTTAAGTGCTAAAACGAACCAACAAAATCGCTTAAACAAGCTTTTGTTGTTAAAACGAGCTGTAATGTGTTGAAAACGCGCTGATTCGTTGGTAAAAAAAAGCTGACCCGAAACCCTTTTTGACCCGTTCCAACATTGACTTGTTCTAACTCGAATCTGTTGATCCTAACCCGTTCCGACCCGTTTTGAACATTTTTTTAATTTTTTTTTTTCAATTTTTGCAATTTATTGCAATTTTCCGAATTTTTTTTTGCAAATTTTCGGAATTTTAAATTATATTTCGCATTTTTACTAATTTTCGTAACCTTTAAAAGTTATTATGCAAAGTAAAAATATTGAAAAAATTTAAAAAAACCTAGATTACCTGCTATTAAGGTAAAATATCTAGGATTGGAACAAAAATGAAAGTTCAATAACCTAATTGTAACAAAATTTTTTATCAGTGACCTGATTGGAACAAATTTCAAAGTTGATTACTATTATATGAAGTAATCCCTACAAAATAATAATAAATGTACATGGTTTAGAAGGGTGTAAAGTTTTAGCAACTTATCCAGTCATGATTTTCTTATCGAGATCATAAACCTCAAATGATTTTCAACAACTAACAAAGACATAACGAAAAATAACCCTAATCAGAAAACTACCGGAAATAACCTTTTGAAATTGAATACAATAATAAAAATATATATCATAAAACCTTAAAAAATTAACGAAAAAACCTAATTAATAAATAACTATGAATTTTTAATAGTTAACAAAGACCGTTCTTAAATATAAAACAAAAGCCAATCAATTTTAGATATACATAAAGATTAGGGGAAATTATACAACTTACTTATTGAATTACGAGGACTGTTTTACATTATTAGTTTTTAGTACTTATACACTTTTTTGGATTTTAACTTTATTTATGGTAATGAAAATAATAATATACTTAGTGTTTGATGATTAAAGAGTTTTACAAATAATTAAGATGTTATAACCCGGTTTAAAAGTTATTTTGGTTTGGTGAGACCCAAGACCCGCTTATTTTATTTACTATAAATTTGTTTCTTAATTATAAATAATATGTTTTTTTAAGAAAAAAAAATCATATAATAATTTTTAGTATATCCCTAGTTTATAGGATTTTCACATTAATAATTTGGTGAGATTAATTTTTAATTTAATGAGATGTTATAACCCGTTTAAGGGTTATCTGGGTTTGATGAGACCCAAACCCGTGAATTCGGGTCAAATACATGAGAAGGCTCCATTTACAAATAATGCAATCTGGTGGCTAGAGAGAATATAGGGAGCAATCAGGGAGCTTTTAAAGCTTTCGTTTATATATATTTTAAGATTATAAAATAGATTACAGATAGATGGATTTAACTTGGAAATTAATCATATAATAGTATTAACACGTATGTATAACCAACCGCTTTATGTATAAATTTACTTTGGTTTCTTTTGTGTGAAGGAAAAGTATAATAATTCCCTTAGAAAAAAAGCATTATTCTTTGTTTATACATGAAAATAAGTAACCTAAGTTAGAAAAAGCAAGCAGTAAAACGGCATAATAAAATGAAATTAGTAAACGAGAGTAAGTAAAAGTAATTCATTCGGACAATTAAAGAAAGTCAAATTATAATTAAGTTTGACAGTTGTTTGAGCATCTTTCTTTTCTTTTTGAGCTTCCATTCCAATTCCATTGCATTTTGCCAGATTATTAATAATGTGTGTTATATATGATAAGACATAGAATACAACTAAATTTAGATTTTACAATACACGATATCATAACATGTCTCGATATAAAACAAGTTTTATTGAAACTTTGTGAAATAAGATGTTTGTTTTTCATCCGTTACAAACAAATATACAAGCCATGTGTCCTCGTATCATTCCATAAGCATTCACACGTATATATATTGCATACAAATATACTACTACACTTTGAAACATAAACAAATTTTCTCAATGAATTTCTTTAGTGTTATAATAAATTCTTTACTAAGGGTTAAAAATCTTTATTTTCGTAACATATCATTCTTTTCCATATGTGCTGAATTATATTTGATTAAGCTAAAGTATTAAAATGTATATATGACAACATCCATATACTAATTTGTATATCCACGACATACATAAATTAATAATTCCTGCCTAGTTATTTTTTTTTCTTAATAAAAAACTTAATTTAAAACAATGATTCATTTAAAACTAGACAAAGTTGTCGTGAACCTCACCGTAAATATATTTTATGGAAAGTTCTAATTAATTTGGCAACCAAGTACGTAAAATATTGTTACCATTAAATTGTAAAACAGTCTTTAATTATTGTGAATGAATTAAACCACTAAATAGTTTTAAAGAAAATATATATTGATGATACGTTCCTTTTTAGCTTTTAACCATTAGGAAGTTCACATAAAGAAACCTTCCATGTATATCTCCATTATTATAGATTATAATAATCTAGTCGGTAATTCATAGTCCGTAAAAATAGATTTTACTAATTATTAGAAACTTCTTAATTTGTCAAGAGATCAAGTTTACTAATTTAAATCAACATTTTATATAATTTATAAACAAGATGAATTCATACATATTAAAAACCATGGTCCATAATAATATTATAGATATCTTCACAGATTTTTATTTTTTTAAGATTGCTAAAAGAAACTATTCAGTTTTACAAAATATAATGCATGAACCAATAGCATTTTCTTCTTCTAAATAAGCAAATACATGTAATGACTGTAATCTCTTTTTTCTTTTCAATATGAAAGTTAAATATCCATTTGTTTTAAAACCAAACATAAAAATTCATAAACTTACTCGGTAGAAATTTCGAAAATCTTTACAAAAGAATCATTAAATTTTAATATAATTAAACCACTCTTGTAGCATTCTATGCATAATAATTAATAACATGTTACTGGACCGATAAATAATTTTTCATAAACCAATTATATATATATATATATGAAAAAAATTACCATCGTAGTGGACTAATTATTATAAATATGAATAATTTTAATATATTTTACCAAAAATCATATTACGACCCAATAGGCCAATATTGACCGACTCCCCTTAGGTCCTAGTCTATGTGAAAAATAATATCAAAAATAGAAGTGAGGTATATTTTAGTCTTTTGACTTTTTGTCTACTATTAATGTTTTATGAACAAAAAAATGTTTTTGTTTCCGGTTAGTTTATTACAAACAGAATATCAACCTCTTATAAATCAAAGACGTGCGCATATGAGAATAAACATAAATTACAAGGGCTAGTCTTCTTACCTACATTATGAATGAAGAACTCATTTAGCTGAGATGATTGCCTCACTCCTAGGTTATTGGCAAACTAATCATTGACTTCCATCTTCTCCTTTCGGTGGTATCTCTATTGGGGTTTTGACCAAAGGTAGGGTGCAAAAAAAAATGGAGTTGAGCAATTCGTGCTGATAACGTGTTGTAAAACAAGCCTGCCTAATAGCTAAAACAATATGACAATGAGATGTATAGAAAAAGAGAGAGATTTTATTAATCAAGTGTATATCATACAATGAGATACAATAGAATATTATATAAGGATGGAAAAACTTGGAGAAGTCAAATCTATTTTAGGTGTTGATAACTATAATAACTATTATTTATAACAATTCTTTGTTTATACATGAAAATAAGTAACCTAAGTTAGAAAAAGCAAGCAATAAAAACGGCATAATAAAATGAAACTAGTAAACGAGAGTAAGTAAAAGTAATTCATTCGGACAATTAAAGAAAGTCAAATTATAATTAAGTTTGACAGTTGTTTGAGCATCTTTCTTTTCTTTTTGAGCTTCCATTCCAATTCCATTGCATTTTGCCAGATTAATAATAATAATAATAATAATAATAATAATAATATTAGTGATAAGCACGCACGCACGCCTCTTTCCTTCCTCCCTGTCATTCATCATCATTCTCCCCATCACATCTTTCATCTCTTCAACCAACCAGATTCTTCTTCTTCTTCTTCTTCTTCTTCTTCGATCTCTGCTCAAACTCACTGGATCTGAATCTAGCTTTATTCGCAAGGTATTTTACTTTCAACTAACTAGGTTTTAATTTGCTGGTTCTATGTATATGTGAATTGATCTGGATTCATGATAATGAAATGAATTGAATATTATTGGATTTGGTGTGATGTTCAATTGTCTGTCTGATTCTAGAAATAATAAGTTCCGAGTGTTTATTATTGTATTATGTGTATTACTTTGAGACTGTGGCATTGAATTTGGTGACTGTTAATGTATTATTGAAGTCTGTGTAAAGTAGACAGGTGTGTGTGTGTGTGCGCTTATAATTTGGAGGATTTTGGTCTTTGCATTTGTTTTCGAGCCTGCACTTGAAATTAAGTCATTGGAACTGCAATTGGCATTACATCAACTCAGCTTTGACTTTCAAATTCTTTATCAACTTAAATTAAGGCTAAGTCTACCGGCCCCAGGGGGCATTATGCGGCGGCGGTCAGGGGCGAAGATGAGCTGGTAGCAGTTAGTGGATATCGCTCTGACGTGGTGGTGGGTAGCGGCTTGGGCGTTCTCCAACTACACTTGGTCTAATGGACATGTAGAGTTATCAAATACAAGTGATAGCAGGGGGCTTCCCTGTGATATACACACACACATCAATATGAATATAGTACTTGAAAATAGTTCAAAATTCAAACATTTAACCTTTGACATAATAAATCAAGTACTTCAAAGCTTCTGGTCTAGTCATCTAGGTCAAAAAGTGTATTTGGGCCGGAATTTACTAAAAAGCTTCTGGACATTTTGGGCTGAGTTGGACGAGTTAGGCAATTTGGACCGATTTTATCTGACTAGGACCGATTTTGACAAACGTCGAGTTGAGCGATTTGGACCCATTTTATCCGACTAGGACCGACTAGCGTCTAGAGCCTCTGATTAGCCAAAATCGGGATGCCTGAAGTCCTATTAGTTCCTTAGCGGCAATGGGCGGCTGATTTTTGCAACACTGTTTATCGTGATGTCAAATCGACATTGAACAGTTTTTTTTTTTAATATTTTAGTTTATAAAGATGTAATTCCTGTAAAGAAAGTGGCAGTATACATTTTGATCATCAAATGTAGTTACTGGTTACTGGGGTTATGTTTTCTAATCTTGTAAACAGATTGAGCTGTTTGGTATACCTTACTAGAATTGTCATGAATAATTGTGCCTTTTTAGATCTTGTTTTCAATATATACTGAACATCAAACTTATGTTTCATTGTCTCACCAAAAATGTTCTGATTATCTTCTTAATTTCCTAGACCTCCATTGACCTTTTAAACGCATTTCAGGGGATTTTTTGTACACCGTCTCAATATTCAGGTTGTAGCTTAAAAAAGCCACATACTAAAGGAAAACAGTATGTCTGTTTCTATGAGAGATTTGGATCCAGCCTTTCAAGGAGCTGGACAAAAAGCGTATCCTTTGTTATTTCATATTTTAATTTCTCCAGGGGGGATCATTAGATTATGTCAAATTTTGTTATCAACTATAACTTATCGAAATAGGGGTACACAGAAATCTTAAATTTTAGCAACTATAATTTCTGTCATGTATCACATGCTCTATAATGTTGATTTTTTTTGTTATCATGGATGGTTCTCGTTCGTTTTTCCTAAACAAATTTATAGAGGAATTGAAGTGTGGCGCATTGAGAATTTTAAGCCGGTGCCTGTTCCACAATCTTCTTATGGCAAATTTTTTACAGGGGACTCCTATGTTATTTTGAAGGTTTGTTTTCTGATCTTATTTCAGTTGAATAATTTTTCACTATTTTATTCTTCGTATGATTTTTTCGTGTAAGAAAGCATAACTTGTTCATAGTTGAATCTTATGCTTACACTTGACCTTTTGTACTAACACCTATGGTATATCATTCTATTGTGAAGTGTATTAACTTAAAATTACACTATCCAGTAATTGTCAAGATGTTATAGGTGATGCCACTAAATATAATTATCTGCTTTGCTTATCTGAAAAAGTTGTAACTGGTTAGAATGGAGTGCTTTGCAATCCACAAATCGTCTATTGAGCTTGTAGGTTATTACAAATAAATATTCTCTGAAGCTTATACCTTTTCTTTACTTATTTGTTAATCATCTTATATTTCGCTTGAAGCCAAAGATAAATTATTGTGTAACCAACATTCTTAGGTGAGACAACTTTTTATACATAATACATTTACAAATGAGAAAAACTTTAGTATTGGCACGCTGTGCCAGTACTCCCTCCCATGAAGTTTACTGAATGCTAAAAACATAGCTGTATAGAAGTGTTGGGCTGTTAGTCCAACTTAACGAACAGTTTGAACACGAGCGCGGGGGGGGGGGGGGGGGCATGTTAAACGGCCTAACATGAACAATTAAACGAACAGGGCTTTCTTGTTCATGTTTGTTCATTAAGAAAATGAACGTATCCGTGTTCGTTTATGTTCTTTCATCAATAGTATAAAATAATGGTTCACCAATGTAAACAAACACAAACAAACATAGAAGAATGATTATAAACAGACATAATTGAGCGAACACCAATTAAAAGTAAATGTGAACATCAATCTGTTGGGTCTAATAATAAAACTAGACTAAATTGTAAGGTGCCTACAAATCAATCAATCAATCAATCATGCCTAGTAAAATCCCACCGACAGCAAAGCTATAAGTAGGGTCTGGGGAGGGTGGGATGTAGGCACACCGTACCTCTATCCAAAGGAATAAAGAGGTGGCTTCCAGAGAGACCCTCGGCTCTAAGTACATGTGTATGAAGCAAAATAAAGGAAAATAAAGCAAAATAAAGGAAATCAAAGTTTAACAGTTATATAAAAACTACTTCTAATTATAATAATATTAATAATAAGATCACAGTTTAACAGCTATATAAAAGCTAATAATAATTATAATAATAATAATATATGTAAGGGAAATACCATTATGGTATGAGGCCTAAATAAGTTAAGTCTAAGCCCTAAGGTATTCAATTCTCTCTAAAAATCCTTAACTTTAATTCTACTTCTCCACGAATTCCTATCCTCAACCATGTCCTCGGAGAGGTTTAGGTCTATCAAATCATGCCTAATCCTCTCATCCCAAGTCAATTTCGGTCGTCCTCTACCCCTCCTCCCCTCTATAGTAATGTTTTCTACGGATCTAACAGGATTCGTCGTCTGTCTTCTCTTTACATGTCCAAACCATCTCAATCTCCACTCTCTTATCTTGTCTGCTATGTTCGCCACCCCTAATCTCTCGCGAAACACAACGTTTTTTATTCGGTCTAGCCTTGTGTGCCCACACATCCAACGTAGCATTCTCATTTCTGCTACCTCCATCTTTCGCACTTGTGCCTTCTTGATGGCCTAACAATCTGTTCCATATAGCATTGCAGGTCTAACTGCCACCCTATAGAATTTTCCCTTTAGTTTAGTCGGGAAACTCTTGTCGCACAATATACCTGTGGCTGCTTTCCATCTACACCATCCTACCTGAACTCGGTGGGTCACATCACTGTCTAATTCCCCATCGCTCTGTACAAAAGATCCTAAATACTTGAACTTCGTTACCTGCGGGACCACCTGCCCTTCAATTGTGATCTGTGTGTCTTCATTGTCGTTTATCCCACCAAAATCACAGTGGAGGTACTCCGTGTTAGATCGGCTAATCTTTAAACCTTTTGTCTCTAAGGTTGTTCG
Source organism: Bidens hawaiensis (assembly GCF_021521415.1). Classification (NCBI taxonomy): domain Eukaryota; kingdom Viridiplantae; phylum Streptophyta; class Magnoliopsida; order Asterales; family Asteraceae; genus Bidens; species Bidens hawaiensis. Next base: position 208,005 of record NW_027493445.1, on the reverse strand, counting down.
CCACTCCTCAAGCCTCATGTTTAGATATTGTTTTTTCTCAGCAAGTAACACAATATCGTCTGCGAACATCATGCACCACGGGAAAGTCCCCTGAATCGACTTTGACAACTCATCCAAGACTACTGCAAAAAGAAACGGGCTCAACGCTGACCCCTGGTGAAGACCTACCTCTACAGGAAAGAAATCAGTATCCCCCACTGGCGCACGGACACTTGTTTCACTCCTGGTATACATATCCATAATTATCTCTATGTATTTCCTGGGCACTCTTTTACCCTCCAAGCACTCCCAGAGCACCTGTCGTGGCACACTGTCGTAGGCCTTTTCTAGGTCAATAAACACCATATGTAGATCACGCTTCTTCTCCCTATACTTTTCCATTAATCTTCTTATAAGGTGTATTGCCTCTGTGGTGGAACGCCCCGGCATGAAGCCAAATTGGTTGACCGTAACCTGAGTTTCTCGTCTAAGTCTACCCTCAATCACTCTTTCCCGTAGCTTCATAGTATGACTTAGTAGTTTGATTCCTCGGTAGTTACCACAACATTGGGCGTCTCCTTTGTTCTTATAGATAGGAACTACAACGCTGCTCCTCCACTGGTCTGGCATCTTACCTGATTTGAGAATACTATTGAACAGAGTAGTTAACCACATGACTCCTTCCTCCCCCAGACACTTCCACACCTCGATGGGTATGTTGTCTGGGCCAACCGCCTTAGACCTTCCCATCCTCCTAAGTGCATCCTTCACCTCTTCTCGTGTGATCCGACGGCAGTAGCAGTTATTCGATTGTTGTCGTTGAAAGTTTGTGTTGTCATGTTCTTCTTGGAAAGCTGTCTCATTGTTAAAAAGATTGTGGAAGTAGGTTTGCCATCATAGCTTGATGTCCTGCTCCTTGACCAGTACATGCCCATCTGTATCCTTTATGAACTTCACCGGTCCTAGATCTTGCCTTCTACGCTCCCTGGCTTTGGCAATCTTAAACATAGCATGTTCCCCCTCTTTTGTTTCTAGACTTTCATACATCCGTTTAAAGGCCGCCTTCTTTGCTTCCGCCACTGCCTTCTTCGCCTCTATCTTGGTCGTTTTGTAGTTGTCCCTCAATTCCACTCGCTCCTCCTCATTCGTGCACCTCATTAGCTCCCTAAAACATCCTTGTTTGTCCCTTATCTTGTCTTGCACTGCGTCATTCCACCACCAAGACTCCTTATGCCCACTTGTCTTTCCTGTTGTGACCCCGAGAGTCTCCTTTGCTACTTGGATGATCTTTGTCTCCATAGCTTCCCATATATGAGTTGAGTCCCCATTTAGTCGAGCCCGCGTATGCAGCATGAGTTTATCCTTAAACAGTAGGAGATTTTCATCCTTCAAATTTCCCCATCGAATTCTCGGTGTACCTTTCTTCTCTCGAACAGTCACCTTATTTCTGAAGGCTATATCTGTCACTAGTAGTCGATGTTGAGTCACAACTGCCTCCCCAGGTATGACTTTGCAGTCCTTCCACCAACGTCGGTCTCCTTGCCTCATCAAAAGGTAGTCAATTTGCGTGTCGCGTCCGCCACTGCTAAAAGTGATTAAATGAGAATCTTGTTTCCTAAAAAAAGAATTTATAATACCTAGGTCATGTGCCACCGCAAACTCTAGAAGATCTGTTCCGGTCTCATTCCTATCACCAAAACCGAAACCCCCATGAACGGCTTGAAAACCATCGTTAGCCTTACCAATGTGTCCATTAAAATCACCTCCTATGCAAATCCTCTCCCCCCTAGGTATGCCCCCTACCACTGCGTCTAGGCAATCCCAAAATTCTCTCTTTTCCTGATCCCCTAGGCCTATATGAGGCGCGTAGGCGGAGACTACTGCCACTACTTCCTCTCCTAGTACTAATTTCAACACCATAATCCTGTCATTATGTCTTATCACCTCCACCACACTAGTGTGTATTTCCTTAGCCACTAGAAACCCCACTCCATTCCTAGCTCCATCAGACCCCGAGTACCACAACTTATACCCATTACACTCAGCCCCTTTATGTCCTTTCCACTTAGTCTCCTGGAGGCATGCTATCTGAACCCTACGTCTTTTAAGCACATCTACCAATTCTAGCAACTTACCATTTAATGTTCCTACATTCCAAGAAGCCAAACGCAATATACGCTCCCTATCTTTACTCTTTCCTACACCCCTCGTTTCAGGACATGGTCTCAAGTAATAGTCATGGTTCCTACGCTCTATGGTTGCAACTAATCACACAAACACAAGCAATAGAACACCAAATCAATAATAATAATAATAATAATAGTAACAAAAACTAATAATAATAATAATAATAGTGTGTAGCAATAACAATAATAGTCAAGAGATCTTAAAATGAAAATAAACTCCAAAGATCCGGATCACGTATGTTCTAATGATAATAATAATAATACTAATAATAATAATAATAGTGAGAAAGGAACGAGTATACCGTGAAGATTATGAAGGCAGATACAGCTCAACCGGGAGAACACCGAGATATAACGAATCGAGCTAGACAACCCAACAAGGTGAACCAACAATTCCGGCGACTTTTACGGCGGCCGTGGGTGGTGACGCAGCGGCAGGAGGCGGCGCGACAGCAGATCCGGCAAGCTGTGAGATCGGCGGACAGGAGTGGCAGCACACACCAGTGGTAGCAGCAAACAGATGAATTCCGGTGGCTGCAGCTCGTCGAAAATGGCGGCGGCGCGTCGGAAAAACAAACAGCAGTCGGTGGCAGTAGCAAATGACAGCACCGGCAGCTCAAGAGGGTTGCGGTGGTGGTGCTTGCGGTGGTTAGGGAGTAGCGACGGCAGCAGGGAGGTGGTTAGGGAGTAGCGACGGCAGCTGTGTTAGGGAGTAGGTGGTTAGGTGTTTTGTAAGGTGCCTACAAAATTTAAGTTAATATATAAGAGAATGTAAACGAAGAAAAACGTAAGCTAATGAACATAAATGAACGCAAATGAACGAAGTCACGAACATCAACGAACTAAAATGACATGTTAGAACAAATACTTTGTTCGTGTTTGTTCGTTTATTAAATAAGTGGACATAAGTTAACTTCCCGTCGAATGATTCACTGAATGGTTGGTTCGCTTACAAGCCTATAATTAATCAGTATTTTAAAAAAATGATACGATTAGGAGGAATTACATGAACCAAACTAACTACCATCTTAAAAGAAATTGGCAAATAGGTCGTCTGGCTTGAAAATTTCACCTAAAAGGAACCATATCAACTAGTTGGACATCCCAAAATGGAAATTTTTGCAATTCTCACTGGACCAAACTAATAATTTGGTTGGATTTAAGCCTCAAAACAAGAATGTACAGAAAAGAAGAAAACAAATAGAAGTTATACTTTGTTTTACAGATTTGATTTATATTTCTTTTATCTTACTTATCATTGTTTACTAAGCCATCCATTTTTACACTTTAAACAGACTATTGCTTTGAAAAGTGGTGCCTTACGTCATGACATCCATTATTGGCTAGGCAAAGATACAAGTCAGGTGTGTTTCAACTTGGATTTCTTCTATTTGTGATACATGTTATATAATCATAAAAAAATATATATATACCGAATTTGGTTGTTATCTTTCGGTTACAGGATGAAGCTGGAGCAGCAGCACTAAAAACAGTTGAACTTGATGCAGCTCTCGGAGGACGTGCTGTTCAATATCGAGAAGTACAAGGACACGAAACCGAGAGATTCTTATCATACTTCAAACCATGCATTATACCTCAAGAAGGTGGAACTGCATCTGGTTTTAAGCATGTTGAATCCGAGGAACACAAGATCCGTATGTTTACTTGTCAAGGAAAACATGTGGTTCATGTAAAAGAGGTTCCATTTACTCGATCTTCACTGAATCATGATGACATATTTATCTTGGACACCGCCAATAAGATATTCCAGTTTAATGGATCCAATTCCTGCATTCAAGAAAGGGCTAAAGCACTAGAGGTTGTGCAACATATCAAAGATACATATCATGATGGGAAATGTGACATAGCCACTGTTGGTAAGTGGATATTATGTTGGTAATTTAAAAGGTTTAAATGATTTTCATGATTAAAGTCTTATTTATGTTTTTGTTTCTTGGATAGAGGATGGAAAATTGATGTCTGATGCTGACACTGGAGAATTCTGGGGATTCTTTGGTGGTTTTGCTCCACTTCCAAGAAAAACAGCTACTGATGACATCAAGATTGATTATGCAACTCCCACTCAGTTATTTTGGTAATATGCTCATATTTCATTACATGTGCATGTTTACTTGTATGTAGATGTTTCATCTCTAGTTTACCAATAAAATAGTTCATGTGGAGTTATGGACTTAATGTTTGTGATGAGTGTTGTATAGAAACTCATGATTACTTTAGCTATATCATAAGCTATTAACATAATGAATGAGATGGGCTTTTTCTACTAAAGTGAAGAGGGGTGATGACTGATAAATTGATGTTTATGCTTTCGGATGCTCTTTTTTGTTTAATTTGTTTATACATACTTGTGCTTTCATGGGTTGATTCATTTTAACTTTTGGTTTGACATATGTGTTATTTATGTAAATATCAAACCCTGAATAGAACAAAGGCTTGTCCTTGCGAATGGTCTCTATATATCATATTATATTACCATGAATATGCAAGTTAGGACACCCGTTAAGTTCTTTTTCTTATATAGTAAGGTTCGTTAAATTTCATATATCCCTGTTTCACTGTTTTGGAAACTGGTCGGTTTCGGTTTGTTAGGTTTTCACAATGGATCCTTAATACAAAACCAACTTACAAGGAGAGAATTACAAGAAACGCATAACTGTACCACTTGCTTAAATTGTGACACATATGGTGGTTATGTAACCACATGACCACCTCCTTTTTCTCATGTAGTTTTATCTCACAAGCACTGCGTACAAGTTGCTTATGCGGTTCTTGCAGTTCTCTACTTAATTCGTTATGTTGAACAAGCCCTATGCGGTTGGGTTCAAAAGAGAATCACACAATATTAAGGAATCACTTGATTCACTGATGAATACATCTATCCGTTGGTGAAGAGTGAAGACACTATTTTTGGAACTGCAGTGTATTCACTAGAATCCATGTATACAGTAACGAATAAAATGGTTCATTGTGGTTTTATATATTTAGTGACTCTCAATTGAACCCATACTATATATATATATATATATATATATATATATATATATATATATATATATATTATTGGGCACAGTTAATGCTTGTGAAGTCTAGCATGAGTCTTCTTTTGCTTCTAATACTATTAATTTTGATCATTGTTCTGCAACCACCTTATCTCAGATGGCTTGTAGTATTATACCATTATTCTTGATATGAGTGGAAAATTAATTAATGTTATTCTACATGTGAAATATGAATGGCAAATAACATTCTGATTTAAAAATGAAACACTAATTAACATTACGTATTTTTTATTGTAATGAAGTGTCGAGAAGGGGCAAGCAGAACCTGTTGCTGCTGATTCTTTAACAAAGGAGTTGCTAGATACAAATAAATGCTATCTTTTGGATTGTGGGCCCGAACTTTATGTATGGATGGGCAGAAGCACTTCTCTTGATGAAAGAAAAGCTGCAAGTGGAGCTGCAGAAGTAAAAATTAGTGCTTTCAATTTTTCATAATTGCCATGATTTTTAATCATATACATCATCTTCACCTATTATTGTTGACTTTGTTTTGTAGGAATACCTGCGTAGCCGGGATAGACTAAAATCTCATATCATTCGTGTTATTGAAAATTTTGAAACGGTAACTTTCCGGTCGAAATTCAACACGTGGCCTCAATCAGCTGAGGTGGCAGTCTCTGAGGATGGTAGAGGCAAGGTGGCTGGTTAGTGATTAATACTCTACACTGTTGCTCTGCAAGATTTTGAAAAGAATTTAAATTTTATGTGTGGTTATTTTTTAGCACTTTTAAAGAGGCAAGGGGTTAACGTGAGGGGTTTACTTAAAGCTGCTCCTGTTAATAAGGAGGAACCTCAACCATATATTGATTGCACTGGAAATTTACAGGTGATCTATTGAATATATAATATTAATAATATACATACTGAACGTGTAGTTATTCTTACACGGTTTGATATTTATTTATTAACAGGTTTGGCGTGTAAATGGTCAAGAGAAGATTCTTCTACCAGTTGCTGACCAGTCAAAGTTCTACAGTGGAGAATGTTATATTTTCCAATATAATTATCCTGGTGAAGATCAAGAAGAATGCCTTATAGGGACATGGTTTGGAAAGCAGAGTGTTGAGGTATTATTTTTTAATCAGACTTTCTGGTTTTTGTGTATGTAACGAAACCAGATATTGAAATAGATCTAAAGAACTTATAATAGTTTTCCACATTGTGCTGTAGGATGAACGAAGTTCAGCTACCTCACAGGCAAACAAGATGGTCGAGTCGCTCAAGTTTATAGCTTCTCAGGTTAGTTACTTTAATCATTAATTTAGCATTACTGATTTACATGTTTGTTACTAATATCATCATGTGTTTGTACTGATATTTTATGTTTGTGTGTGTTTAGTTGCAAGTTTATGAAGGAAGCGAACCTATTCTTTTCTTTGCAATCTTTCAGAGCTTTCTGGTTCTTAAGGTATGCATTAACCTCAAATGCTATAATAAAGAAAAAAAGTTAAATATGAATCATGAAGTTATAAAACTATGAAATTTTCAGGGTGGTATAAGTGATGGATACAAGAATTTCATATCAGAGAAAGAACTTCCAGATGACACGTATAAAGAAGATGGGATTGCCTTATTTCGAGTTCAAGGTTCTGGACCAGAAAATATGCAAGCAATCCAAGTTGAACCCGTAAGTATAATTGAATATATTTATATACATTCTTGTTACTTCAAATATTTTAATTTATTTTTACTTGGATCAGGTGGCTTCATCTTTAAACTCCTCATACTGCTACATATTACACAGTGGTTCTTCAGTCTTTACATGGATTGGAAACCTTACGACTCCTGAAGTTCAGGAACTCGTTGAGAGACAACTTGATGTTATTAAGGTTTGAAGTTTTTTCATAGCTTCCTATTGATCTTTTTCTTTACCTTTTGTTTCTCCAGTGAAATACATGCTGAATGTTTGTTAATATACTTGCAGCCAAATATGCAGTCCAAATTACAAAAAGAGGGTTCGGAGTCTGAACAATTTTGGGAAATTTTGGGTGTGAAATCTGAGTACCCGAGTCAGAAGATTGCAAGAGATGCTGAAAGTGATCCTCATTTGTTTTCATGCACATTTTTAAAAGGTTGAATTAACTACCAAACTGAATTCTTTTGTTCCATGTGAGAAATATATAATATACTAACTTGATGTTTTTTGCTTCTTGCTGGTTTAGGAGTTTTAAAGGTCACTGAGATCTACAACTTTAACCAAGACGATTTGATGACCGAAGATATATTTATTCTTGATTGTCACTCAAGCATCTTTGTTTGGGTCGGACAGGAAGTTGATCTGAAACTGAAAACACAAGCATTAGTTATTGGGGAGGTACGTATATGACAGTGCTTTTACGTTTATTGTTTCATTTTTCTGCCAAAATTTGCTTGTTGCAAATGATTATGTGACGATAACACACTTAATTTAACAGAAATTCGTGAAACATGATTTTCTTCTTGAGAAATTATCTCTTCAAACGCCAATATATATCATAAACGAAGGAAGTGAGCCACAGTTCTTCACACGTTTCTTCACATGGGATTCAAATAAATCTGCTGTAAGTCATAACCTTGAAACTACAAGTTGAAGCATTACCAGCTAAATACATAACTTTTATAATTTTTATTAATTTCATTATATTAATATGGCTGCAGATGCATGGAAACTCCTTCCAAAGAAGGCTATCTATACTAAAAAATGGCGGTCGTCCTACCTTGACTAATGTAAGTCACATTTTCTAATAAAATAATTTTTAACTTTTCTAAGAAAATAATTGTTATGTTATCAGAAGCCAAAAAGGCGAGCAGCGGTAGCACACGTAGGAAGGTCGGTTACAGCCGAAAAACCTCAGCAGCGTTCACGAAGCGTGTCGTTTAGCCCTGATCGAGTTCGTGTACGAGGCAGATCACCAGCCTTTAACGCTCTCGCTTCCACATTTGAGAACCCAAGTGCAAGAAACCTATCAACACCCCCGCCCCAAGTGAGGAAACCTTATCCAAAATCTGATTCCTCTAATGTTGCTGCACGGTCTACAGCTTTAGCATCAATAGCCGCCACTTTTGAACAACAACCTCCACGCGAACCACTTATGCCCCGTTCCATCAAACGTAAGATTTGTTTCAAAACTTATTATTATTATTATTATCAGCCATTCGTTTCAAAACATAATTCCAAACTTGTTATTTTAATAGCTCGGCCCAAATCGCCAACGAAGACTGAATCAAACTCTAAAGAAAATACAATAAGCAGTAAAATGGAAACCCTAACAATACAAGAAGATGTTAAGGAAAATGAGGTTGAAGATGAAGAAGGGCTTACTTTATATCCATATGAACGGCTTATAACAGTATTCACTGATCCTGCTCCAGATATTGATGTGACCAAAAGAGAGGTATTGTTTTTTGGAAGTTTTGTATGCAAGGAAATATATATTGATTAAAATTATTGAAAACCTTGGTTTGTGCAGACATACTTGTCTTCTGCTGAGTTCAGGGAGAAATTCGGAATGACAAAAGAAGCCTTCTACAAGCTGCCAAAATGGAAGCAAAATAAGCTGAAAATGGCACTTCAGTTGTTCTGAGTTTAATGCAGCCTGGATTACAAATTTGTATTGCTTTTTTTTTAATTCTTTTAAAAACACATTTTTTAATCTCATGTTTCGCCTTTCCTAATTAATTTATTTCTTTATAAATTTTGCAGCGGGTGGGACTGGTTTTTCGTGTTTCGTGCGACAGTGAGAGCATTGGTGCATTTTTAGCTGCTTCTGCTCTCAAGATGCTGGTTTACGGTTGATATGAGAGTTGGAATGCAAATTTCAGTCTACCCTACTCGGGTCCGTGATTAACGGGTTTTCACGGTTATCTAGTTCTTGGTTAATTTTTTATGTGTTAGTTGCACGGTCATTTTTTTTAATGTCACGGGTTTGTTGTGAGCTTGCATTTTTGGTTTTTTTGATTATTTGATTATTTTGATTTCATCTGAGTTCAAGGGTTTGTGGAAACAGACCCATTTTAGATTGTATTCTACTCCAGAGGATGGAGGTGTGTACAAAGTTAATAGTGAAGTGTGTGGTTTGCACTGTATATTTATTTATAATTTTGGATTTTAATAATATTTTTGTTTCACATGATGATATACTTGTTTTAGAGTATGATAAATATAATCATTATTGTATACCTATGTGACTATAATATGAGAAAACTCATTTAGCCATTTCATTCAGAGAGAGAGAGAGAGTTGGTACATATATACATACATACACACAGTAGCCGTTTCCATCGCGAGATTAGTGGTATTACTAGTACTCATCACCAATACCAATAGATGCGATGTCAACAACCGATACCAAATCATCTGTTTCCACTTCTCTTCAGTCCGATTCATTCGCCTGTAGCAGCAGTTATTATTATTATTTATATATCCATCCAATTTGTTGATCTATCGATTTCATCTCATCGCATAGCTATCGAAACCTATAATCCGCTAGGTTAGGTTGGAATTTGAATTTCTGATCTCGAACTAGATCTCTCATTTCTCCCCGCATTTGTTGAATTGGACTTGTTTGTTTGCAGAAACTGTCTATGATCTACACATCTTTCAGTTTATGTAATTTGAATTTTACTGAGAATTTGTTAGTTTTATTTTACGAATACTTTTCCAGATGACTAGGTCCATCGTTTAAGTAAATACCTGTAAAGAATTGGAAGGATAACTTCCAAGTTGTGAAATTTGATAGACGGACACAAGTTGAATAAGGCTGTTGTTTCCTCTTGGTAGCGTTTGTGAAGCTGTCGTGTCCCATACATTTAAAGTGGCGGGAGATGCTTAATGCCTATGTGGACGTTTAATCGCCGTTAAGTAAAGACTTCTTGAACACCGGCTAGCAATATTTTCCGATGTAGTATCCTTTCAGTTTGAGATTATTTGTTGAAAGATACCACACACCGCCGTTTAGTGCAGGTGTGTTGGACAAGGTCAATTGAGAAAATTGGACATGCACTTCAAAAAAGTCATGCTATTATGGTGGAAAACTGCCATCAAACCTTTTGAGATATATGATAATATTTGATATCATCTGCATATTGATACGCTACCCATGATATTGCATTATAATATATGGACATAGTAAAGATATCAATCTATTCCCTTGTGATTTTATGTTTACTATCTGTTAATGTGGTTCTTTTTATATGCATTTTCATCGTTTCTGTGCATCTTCATAATTTAATTTGTTATGCATATTTGTGATTATTCATGGCTGAAGTTTGAGCTTGAGATTTTGGTTGCATGTATTAGCTTGAATCTTTTTCCTTGGCTTGATTACTGAGTTCAACTTTGATCATTACTGAAGATTATGCATTCTTAATGATTATTAATTTGTTCTTGCAGGTATATCTGTATGGAGCTCATGTAACATCTTGGAAAAATGAGCAAGGGGAAGAGTTGCTCTTTGTCAGTAGCAAGGTACTACCTAATTCTACTTTGAAGAATGCCTTTATGATTCTGGTTGAGACATGCTAATATTTTCATTCATAGTGTTTGTTTTCTTTATTTTGTTCTGTTGGTTTCCAATTTCATACTTTGAACCGGCCCTTTGTACTTTGCTGTCTTCATCATTCACAAATGTATGCTTTTTTGCAGGCAATCTTTAAGCCTCCAAAGCCAATACGTGGTGGTATTCCTATATGCTTTCCTCAAGTATGTATTTATTATTTTTCTGCTATTTACTTCACGTCTTCTTGGATTTATTCACATTCTTTTTTTATGCAGTTCTCAAATCTAGTCCCTCTTGAAGCACATGGATTTGCTAGAAACCGACTATGGACCATAGAACCCGACCCTCCCGCGTTTCCACCTAATGTTAATGCCACCAACAGAGTTTTTGTGGATTTGTTGCTAAAGCCCACTGAAGAGGATTTGAAGATTTGGCCTCACAGGTATTTTTGATTATGCTCAAATTCTTTCAGGATTTAAGTTTTTTTAATTACTTTATACGCTCTAGCTTTTACTTCTCATAAATAATTTATCTAATCTGCAATCAATTCTAACTCCTTAAATTCATTTGTAGCTGAGTATCGACTGAGGGTTACACTGGGACCTGCAGGAGACTTGATGTTGACATCCCGGATCAGAAATACTGATGTGAAGCCATTTACGTTTACATTTGCATATCACACCTATTTTTCTGTTTCAGACATCAGGTAAATTGGCTTTGCACCTATATTAGGACAGACTTGGTGTATTTAGGGCTAAGTATCATATTTATTTAACTATTCATTTTCTGTTGCAATTTTGTACTCACCAGCAAGATGAGAATTTGTGTTCTTATTAATTCCTGTGCTAGCGAAAACATATTAATATTGTTTCTCCAGTGAAGTTCGAGTGGAAGGATTGGAGACACTTGATTATCTTGACAACTTGAAGAACAGGGAGAGATCTACAGAACAAGGAGATGCTATAACCTTTGAATCCGAGGTACTTGTGTCAAATAATCCTATGCCAATTGCCATATATGGTTATCCTTATGTGGTGTCACTTGTTACCTCAGGTTGACAAGATTTATCTCAGCACACCAACAAAGATTGCAATCCTGGATCATGAAAAGAAACGAACATTTGTTGTTTGGAAAGATGGACTTCCTGATGCTGGTATATGCATAGGCATTTATTTATTTATTATATTTTTAACAAGGACATGTAACGTAAGTGTGTTGATTTTGATTTTTTCCTCTGTTAGTGGTGTGGAATCCGTGGGATAAGAGGGCAAAAGCTATAGCTGATTTGGGTGATGATGAGTACAAACACATGCTTTGTGTAGAAGCAGCAGCTATTGAAAAGGCCATTACATTGAAGCCTGGCGAAGAATGGAAAGGAAGACAAGAACTCTCAGCTGTTCCTTCCAGCTATTGCAGTGGCCAACTCGACCCGAATAAAGTTCTCCAAAGTAGCTGAGAATAATATGCAGATCCATATCCTGTACAGGTATGTTAGTAGTTAAATGTGATGTGTAATTTTGATTTTTGAAGTAGTCACTCTCATTTAACTTGCTCCGATGAATGCAGGTTTGCGGTGAAACCCAAGGCGTGTGCCAGCTCTTCTGTGAGTCCTATTTTTCTTGTGTAAAATTTTCATTACATTTGTTAAAATGGTTGAACTCTTTCCAGCAGAAAAGTATTAAAGAGTACTGTTTTTTCACTAGCTTTACCGATTGTAATGGGAATGCCATACCTGGATTGGCATAAAAGTATAAGAGATGGTCTAAAAAGATTGCTCATGTTGTGGTTTTGATTAAAAAAGAGAAAAGAAACACTGTATTTTGATGAAGTGCTTCAAATATGATTGTCTTGAATTAACACATGCTTGCGTGCATTAACTTTATTGTAAAATAGTAATTTATGGTAAGTTATGGAAAGACAGAAGAGCATGCATTGATCATTTTCATTATAGGTTTAGTATAGTATAAGACAAAGAAATTAAAAAAAACAAATAAAATTTCTTGCCCTAAGTTTCTTCCTCAACCTCTTTCTCGAAGACCAGTTGTTTTGGCGACCACCACCGCACGTCCCACCGGAACAACCACCCACAGGAAACGCCTCGTTCCTCCCTCCTTTTGGAACTTTCCATCCTGACCCAAACCCTAGTTCAAAAGGTATCGGCTTACTTCCACCCAAACAGAAAACAAGAATCAATGACATTTGTGGATTCTGCATGTTCGTTTCTATGTCTGAACGATAAACTCTTAACTTTGTATCATTTATCAACAAATGTTAATGTTATTTTGTTTGAGTGGGTTCTCAAGGAAGATATGCAGATGCTTGTATACAGTGGTTTTCAAAAGTGCTAGTCAAATTGAGAAAATACAACTGCTTTGTACATGGGTGTGAGTTTATCGGGCAACCGTAAAAAAGTGGGGAATCAGGTAACTATTGATCAAATGAACTACAATTGAACTAATATCAGTGGGCATGTACTGGTCAGCATTGGTGCTGTTCTCGTGAACTACATATATTGTTTTTACGAATTCTTACAACGAGTCATCTATATTAAAGGTTTTTATAATGCAGTTAATAAAGTACTTATTTATTGTACTAATATTCCAATTCAAGTTATGCTATTAAAAACTACGAAACAATGTTAATATTAAACCTGAGCTAGAATCTTATACTCAATGTTGCTTGGAGGAGCAGCGATGGTCTTGGTGTCATACCCGTCTCTCCACTCTCGGGCGACATGGACGGGGTTCATCCTCCCCGGTGGGGAGCTGTGACCTACGGGGTCATGTTCGTCTTCGTATGTTTGTTGATTGCAGCCTCATGATATCCAACAGATTGGTTATCTATCAAAGACAAATAAAACACTAGGTTAATGCATGCTTATCATCCATTTTCTTGTAGAACATTATATATATGTTATTTGCAGACTAGAAAAGATTAAGATATGATCAATCACATAAATTTTGGATAAAGAAACCAAACTATAAGGTTTATAACAAGTTTTCTGTTAAGAAGATTATTGTCTGAATGAAATTAAATCGTTTCCAATAATTAAGAAGATTGTATAATGACAAATAGTAAAATGGAGAAGAATTGTGGGGAAATAGCGTTCGAGGGGCTTGATCTTTGATCTTCGATGGAGGTTTGAGATTGCACGCGTTTATACCCTTCGCATTTGATCCTTTTGGTTTCCTATGAATGCCATTTTTACTATCCACAATGGTTTGGCGGCACGCAACTTATTGCCCATTTACCTTCTGTATAGATGCAAACACTACTTTTTAGTGAAATAATGGTTCAAAATCAAAAGTATTTAGAGGAAGAACGGTTCAAAATCGTTCAAAATTCACATAATTGCTCCCAAGTTCAAAATCAAAAGTATTCATTGAATATATTAACATTGTTTGGGGTATAGTTCACTCGAGACTCCCTTCAAGGGTCCTACGTGGTAGGGTTGGTTATGTAACTGACCAACCTACTTTTGAGGTGGCGTAGACATGGCAAATAATGGAAAACGAGAAGAATAACCCATAACACATGTTATCATAGCTTTTCTCTATGTAAAACGAATCTCTCTTTCTCCGTTTTATAGAACCATTTTGTTGTACGTATAGTTTCATTGCTATGGTGTTACTGTACATCCCAATTAAGAATTTACACTTGTTCTCTTGCAACCTATGCTGCCGATGCAGCAACTTTAGCATTGTTGTGTGAGTAAAGCAAATCCATTTTTAGAAACACAACATGATCACCCATAGCATTGATGCAACACCGCCTTATATGGCTTCTAATTTGGAATTTCATAAAGAACTCTTTGATTGGAATATACATGTTTGAAATCTGTTTTAGAGGTTAATTTCACTAGTATTAGAATGGGTGATGTATATATATTAAATTTATGACATTCGGTTCAAAAACAGATTGGACAATATGGAGGGCTCACCCATTGCAGTTATTTTCATGTCAACCAGAAACTAAAACAAGCAGGCGCGGTTGTGCTGACGCCTCTGTACGCTAGACATGCAAAAAAAAAAACCGGTTCCGGAATCGAACCGGTGAAACCGACCCGGAACCGGTTCCAGTTCCTACCCGGTTTGGGTATTTTTCTACCCGAAAATCATACCCGGTTCCCCTATTTGTATTTCCTAATCGGTTCCTACCCGGTTCCTAATTGTACCCGGTCCGGTTCCTACCCGAAAAAACCGGTTCCGGCGGGTTTTTTTTAAAAAGTCAAACACAGGTCAAACTAGCCGTTGGAACCGGTTCCAACGGTAAAATAGCCGTTGGAACCGGTTTTTGAGACACAAAAGAGCCGTTGGAACCGGTTCCAACGGTAATATAGCCGTTGGAACTGGTTTTTGAGACACAAAAGAGCCGTTGTAACTGGTTCCAACGGTAATATAGCCGTTGGAACCGGTTCTTGTAGCCCAAAACCTATATATAAGTTGTTTTCCATTACTTGTTTCACCACCAAACTCAAAAACAAACTAAAATACTTCTCCTCTAGCAAACCCGACCATCCAACTAAATATTATTATGGCACCCATCAAAAAAACCAACAAGAAGGCTAACAAGAGTTTTTATTGAACCCGTTCCTCCTATGGAGGACCCAAATGTTCTTGCGGTCGTCACCCATACCTGCAACCAAGACATATGGAAGAATTGGGATTTGGTTGTGAATGCCGAAGGTTATCAAAAGGCTCGTTGCAAACTATGTGGAACACAATTAAAGCACGATTCCAACTCGACTTTGAGAAAGCACATCGAGAAGCCATATTGCAAGGAATTGAAAGGGATTGGCGCGACCGATCAAATTGACTTGGGTAAAGATGGTACACTATTTCGTTACAACACGACTCAAGTTCAAGATAGAATGGCAAAGTTCGTTATTCAACGAGGTTTGCCGTTTAACCACTTTGATGACCCGGATTTGGATGCGGTTGATCGTGTACAACACAAGGCGAACTTTGAAGTCGAAATACCAATAGAGCGTCCTATTCATGATGAGGAGGCGGAGGACAGGCTTTCTTCCGATAATGAAGACGAGGGTGGAGACGAGAATGAAGACGAGGGTGAAGACGAAGAGGAGTTGTAATTTTTATTTGTTTTAGTAAAACTATTTGTAACAAGTTCAACTAATATGTAGTTTTGATTTGTTTAATAATAACTACTTTTGTGTTGTTTATTTCTTATTAGTCATGATTAATTTTTTGCTACTTTTTTAGTAACGGCGAACATTTTATTTATTTAAACAATAACTATTACAAGCATTATTAAAACATAAACGATACTAAACATAACAACTTAAACTTAAAAACGTCCGTCGTTTTAATCCGGCGTTCTACAACGATTAAGCGTTGTCATCGGTGGTAGATGTTTGGGTTGTAGAGCCGGACCACTCTCCCACTTCCGCTTTTTTAGCATCCAAACTTCTTTTCTCTCGACAATACTTATTCGTATGTTTTCGTAATGTCGAGTTGGACCATGCTTTAAGAAACTTCGAGCAATATTTGCAACGAGCCATCTCCTGTGAGTCGGTCATGAGACAAATCGTAATGAACCCAAACATCGGGGCATCTTGTTGTTTCGATCACCATAACAACGTCGTCATTAGTTGTCATTTGTTGTCGGTTTAAGCTTAATTGTGTTTTGAAGTGTGTTTTATAATTTTGGAAGTGGTTTAACAAGTACACACCATACCTTGCTATTTATAGAATGAAAATAACCTAATTATAGTAAAAAAAAAAAACGGTTCCAACGGTCAAAAACGGCTATATAGCCGTTGGAACCGGTTTCTAACGGCTAGATTTTTTTTAATTCAAAAAAAACCGGTGGAACCGGTTTTTACGTAATAACCGGTCCCGGTTCCTAAAAGTTGGCATTTCGGGGCATCGGTTCGGGTCGGGAACCGAACCGGTTCTTGACTGGAACCGGTGCCATTTCCTACCCGGTGAGAAAAAAACTGGTTCCGAACCGGTTCGGGTTTTTTAACTGTACCCGATTTGTGCACGTCTACTGTACGCTGAGAGAGAGAGAGAGAGACAAACGAAGCCTGCTTTGACTTAGAGTGAGGCCGGAGACAGTCCAAGGTAACAAAAGGTTGGCTATATGGATAAAAATTTATTCACCCACTTTCAGTTACGAATTCTGTTCTATTCGATTTCAATTTGTTGAGCACCCTAAAACAATTGACTTCCGAATTTTTAAGATCAAACAACATTAAAGCTACTAACTTTATTGTTATCAGTACATATTTTGACATAATCATAAAACAAGTCACAACTGAAACTACCATTGGTACATATTATATACGACGAATGGCATTATTAGGCTGTTGACGTCGTAACACTCAGAGGTCCGTTTTACGAGAATCAATGCCAAGAAGCTTAGCCAATTCTCCACTCTGATAAGCTTCAACAGTATCTACACACGTATCAACAAGACAAAAGATTTATTAAGCTAACCTATGATTGTTGAAACAAAAATATGCTTAGAGTTTACTTGAAACTTACCATCGGAACCTCCAAGATGCTTCCCGTTGATAAACACTTGTGGAACGGTACGCCTCCCGACAATCTCACTCAGCGCATCCTGAATTTTCGACCCGTCCTCTGCAAAAACAAATTCCATCCCATAAAATTGTAAGATAATAAAAAGTAAAGTATTTATACAAGTACAACGAAGATAATTACAAATGTGTTTATGAGAAATCCTAAATAATATATTTTAATCTAAAACAAAAACGGTTGATGTTTCTTGAGCATTAGATTATTTCTCAAAAACAAAGACCAATTCTCAACCAGAAATATTAAAAGCGGCCTTTAGAGTTGAGATTTTAGTTATTGATGCACTTAATTGTTTTCACTCAATAAGACTATTCAAAAACATATTCCTCTCTTCTCTCCAGAGTGGTGCAAACGAGTCAAGCTGCTTGAGATCATAGGTCTCAAATAAAAGTTGTTTTAGTTATGGAGACTTGTACGGGAATATCATTTAGGCTCGTCTAGCGTTAACGAGCCTAGTGTATTTTTAAGTTTTAACTAGTTTGCACAGCCGAGCTCAAGATGGTGTTATATAAAAATAATTAAGAAACATATGTATATAAATTAGTATGAAGTAAACGAGGTCAAGTGGTTTACATCCCCAAATTGTCACATATAGCAAAATAGTTCAAAACTTATATGTGCAGCAATGTAAGGATATAAAAGTAAAGTACTGACTTCATCAAGCTCAATTACATGAGGTTTAGTACTCAAGTCCTTGAATACGCCTTTAGCCCTTTTACAGTATCTGTTGAACACCACCAACAAATCATCAATACAAAATTGAGATACAATTGTAGCATAAACAAATAATAAGAATACATACGGGCAGTAAGATTTGGAGAAGATGACAATGGGATGAGATGAAACTGTCTTCTTGACGAATTTGACGGAGGATGCTGCTGCCTCTGCGTTTACATATCAAGACGGCGGAGATGGTTAGTAGAAGGATGAACATGGTGCTGGTCTTTACCCATTTTATTTTCTTAACTTAATCCAGATCTGTTGAATTTGGGGAAGGAAGGTTTTTAAATACCAAAACCCTATTTATTATATTATTATTCTCCGTGACTTGTACATAAAAGTGTGTTACTTTTACTTTGATTCAAGCGTAATTTATTTTTTCTTTGATTTATACGTAGTAACGCAACATTTAAGAAATTGTGTTTTCTTTAACCTTGATGCATTCATTATATATAAAATATACACTATGACAATTGTTTAAGACATTCAGATTTGATAAATGAAATTACAATAGTGCCTTTAACATTATAACAATACATTTTGAGTGTTTAGGTATGTCACATGAGTAACTATAGGGGTACATCTCTCGTTACGAAGGTGTGCTTAAGATAACAATTACTATGATGAATCTAATGTTACAAAAGTGTGTATAGGTCTAATGCATGAACAAACTGTCGATTATAATGATGTGTTCAACCCATTATAAAAGAGCATCTGAAACCCATTATTATAAATTAATGCACGTATATACCTTCCCTAAAATTTAGGGGCAAACCTAGAGAGGCAAGATGGGTGTCAACCAACTCCCTTAACTTTCTTCTTATGTGTATAGTATGTATACTTGAAAGTTGAAACCTGGACGGCATTCATGATTTTTTTTTTTAACCGGTGGCATTAATTAAAGTAAATTAATTCAAGTCAATGGAAAGTCTTGGGAAGAGAAGTGGGTTGAAGGAGCGGGCGTTGGCTCTCTAATGGTTAATTTCAATCTTACATGTTCACCGAGCATAAATTTAGTTTTAATTTTTCATGTTTTAAGATTTTTTATTAGGTTGTGCAAACACATATAATCTCCTATGATATATGTAAATGTATAATTCTTCTAAAGTTTTTATCATATATGTTTGTTCCTATATGTCACATAGTCTCTCTATTACATTTAACACAATTAACACATAGGAGGTGCTTAGCATCACCTAACCGTTGACCTTTTAGAATCTTGTTGATTTTGTATTGCTGGGAACCTGTGGTCTTGTAGCGGAGTGGTTTTAGGCTTTTAGCATTTGGTTTTGCTCATTTGCTGTTTACTTTTTTAAAAACCATTTACAATTTGCATGGTTTTGATTTGATACTAAATTTGTTTCGAGTATGTCGACTTCTTATTTCCTAATATTCTAAGGTTTTAATATATTTTTTTTCAATTTACTTGGTATGTTTTTTATCGTTTAAATATGATTTTTGAAATAAGGCTTCATTTGGATTTGCGTTATGTTATCTAATGTAATGTTTATTTTCACTCGGTTGTAAAAATATTTGTAGTGTTGTCCGATTTTCCTAAATCATGAGTGGATCACCTCTACAATTCAACAAAATAAGCTATAAACCAAATAAAAGTTATATGATGTAACAAAGTGAATTAAAAAAAATTGAGATCTACATTTAGAAATTCAAATATAAAAAATAAAATCATTTACTAAGTCAAGTCGGTATAAAAGAGTTCGATTAGCCAGTTCAAATTGGTAAAAATTGTTTGATGACCTGACCCGACAATAGACCTAAAGAAATAAAAAATTGATGAATTTCGACACCTATGTAAACAACTTATTTTAAATACATGTGCCATATTTTAAATCTTTCTTAAGCTTTGCACTAAAGTCCCTTTGTACAACATCCTGTGTTTGTATACTCATAAAAGTTATTTTCATTCTTAATCCGAGTATAATTTATATTTATATAAATCACTTGAAAGCGAGCGTTTATAATTGGCGTATACAAATCTAAATACGTAGAAACTTAAGATTGACTAAGACTCATATATCATCAATTGATGCCACGTAATACCGGTAAAATACTAATGTTGTATGTTTGTATCGAAAGAATCGAGGGCCTTTATAATCAAATGTTGCATAAAAACTATATTAACTAAATTAAAAAAAAAAAAAATGTCAGATGGGAGTATTGGTGAAATGTAAATAAAAGTAACCAAACCCCCCAAATTCATTCATTCATTCATTCATTCATTCATTATTCTTCTTCTTCTTCTTCTTCTTCTTCTTCTTCTTCCTTCCTGAAGCTCCTCCCACTGCCATCATCAATCATGGCGTACGTAGACCACGCCTTCTCTATCTCCGACGAAGACATCATGATGGACTCCGATTCCACTTACACCCCTCACAACCGCCCTCCCGTCAAAGAGATCGCTCTCGCCGTTTCTCTTCTTATCTTCGGCGTCCTCGGCATCGTCTCCGGCATCTTCATGTCCGTCAATCGCGTAGGCGGTGACACTGGCCACGGTATGTACACCTACAAACATTATTATATTTATTTATTTGTATTCTAATTGCAACGCTTATTGTTATATTATTATTCAATTAGGGTTGTTTTTTGCTATTTTGGGGGGCGTCTTGTTTATACCTGGCTTCTACTATACTCGGATTGCTTATTATGCTTATAAGGGTTACAAAGGTTTCTCTTTCTCCAATATACCCCCTGTTTAGTATGTATATTCATTTCCTTTGCCGTCTTCTTTATTATTATTATTATTATCATGTACTTATTATTAAATAATATAACATCATCGTCAATGTAATAGAAGCTATAGATATATGTTAACTTGTTTATTATGTTTTTTTGGTGAATGGTGATAGTGAGTAAAGTTTTTAGCAGCTGCCCTTGTTGTGAAACTCGTATGGTGAAATGAAAGGACTTGATCTGTTTATTCTTTATGTGTGATAATATATATTTGTTTTGTTGAATTTCTGTTTCTTTTCTGGCTTTCACATGTATGTGATTATGTGATTTTATTTTATTTTTAAGTTGCATTTGTGAGCATAAACCCCTCGTTTCAGCTGAACTATTGGGTTGCTTTGAAGGTGGAGCGCATTGTTAACTGGACACTAAGTGCATGCATTACAGTCAAAACTCAAAACCAAGCATGTCGTTTTAATCGTATGCTAATCGGTTAATATGAACCGTACATCAAAGAGTGCATATATTTGTTCAAACGGTCTTGCCATTGCAGATTTGCAGAGAAAGATTCACTGTGTTGATGTGAAATGGTAAGCTTTTACTTGATTGCCAGTGGCACCCAAGTAATAGTTTATGACCTTTCGCATCAGAATGGTGAATCTTTCACCTGCATTTTTAAGGCCATCTCAACAAACATACACAATTCATTGAATACAGTTTATACTACCGATTAGCTTATGGCTAAAACAAGTTGCTTGGTTTTGACTATAATGCATGCAACTCAGGAGATGAGTTAACAGTGTGCTCGGTTCAAATGTTCAACTGTAGGAGATTAGTAGCGTTGATGGCAGAGACTAGGAAAGCAATGCAAAATAGCTCTCTGGTATTGTGAAATTGGTCTAACCTAGGTCTATTGCCCTTGTGTTCGCCAGCTTATATAACCTGCCTAGTGCCCATTGGATTTGTGTTGTTGATGGGTTTTGCTATAGTTTGAAGGGTCATGTGTTTTTACTTGCAGTTTAGCCTTGATTGTATCGTACATTAGGTCTTGGGTGTTTAAGGTTTATGATAATTTTCTGATAAACACGAAAGTAGAAGTAGATACACAAAAAACAAAGGTGCTTTGTTTGTTGTTCAGGGGGAGCCATTGTGGATGAATGTTAAACTTAAAGCTTGTACAAACAGTCCAGTTGTGTCATATATGATTGTTCTTATTTCAATATAAATGGCCACCACAAGTTCCTCTAATTGTGAAAACAAGGCTAGTGTTTTGGTTGATGTTATGGGTTGCACATTTGAATGAGAATTGTAGATCTGCAGATGGTTTTCTTTTGTTAAATTTGATGTTGAAACGTATTTCTTGTTTTGTTTGTTTTTTTTGAAGTTATGCTGTTCCATGTCGACTTTATATAACTACTACCACTTGTTTTATTAGCATAGCAAATGGTGTGATCACAATTCACACCTCATACTTTTTAATTTTCATAATGAATTACGCAATCAGTGTAAAGCATGAGTTATATCTGATCTCACTGAGTGTGCTCTTTTTGGAGGCATAGTAAAGTCGTACTCAATGAGTGTGTTTTGCCCCATTTGGGGGTAAAAATATTCAGCCCTAGCCTGACAGGTTTTGGACAAATATTGGTTTTTTGGCATGTTTTTTAAACTGGATTAGGTTCAAACTGGTTTCTGGATCAAGACTACAAACTGACGAATGGTGTTAGGTCCAAACCGGTTTTGGCCAAATCGGCTTTTTTTCTTGAAGTGAGTTAGGTTATAAACTGGTTTGGTGGGCCCAAACCGATTTTTTAACACCTCTACTAATGACTAATAATGAGCCTCTCTGTTACCATCGCTAGTAATAGTGTTGTATTGTTACAGAATCACGTATAGCACGTGTTATTGATATACTATCATGGAGAGTTACATGCTTAGTTTTCAGTGGCGGACCCATGAATTTTTTTTCCAATGGGCTAGCTAACCTTTTTTTGGTTGTCAATTTATCACAACTGACTGATAGAATTTTTGGTCTGATTGGGTCGGGTCGGGCCTGGATGTAGTACACAATACAATACCATAAAAAAAATTAACAAGAAAACACACAAATCAAGTGACTATGTGATTAGAAATCAAAACAAAAATATAAAAAACGTTACAAATTCTAGATTGATATTCACATTACACAAGATTCAAATCTAATATTCAACTATTCAAGTATAAAAAACACAAAATAAACCTAAAAGTTTTAGGCTTACCTTTTAGTATTTGTTGAAGGATTGATATAGAAAATATAACCAGAGGATGGCCTTGGTTTAGGCCGATAGAGTCATGTAACTTTGAAGGTCAGAAGTCGATATAGCTGGTGCATGACTAAAGGGGTTTTTTATTTGATAAACCCTAATTTATTAACTAAGTTTAAAAAAGTAATATAAAAGAAGCCATCCATTTTAATTTTTTTAGTGTTATTCGTATGTGAAAATCTCGACCCCCCTCTTAAAATAAGTGTTAAGCCTCTCTATCGTCCCCCATCAAAAAAATTTATGGGTCTGTCACTATGAATATATAAGATGTATTTGTGATTATGTATAAAAAAAATTTATGTTAATATTTGTTACATTGTTTTGCAACTAGTTTACTAGTGTACTGATTATATGATGTAATATGGTTTTGAACGATGTGGTTGGGTCTTTTTTGTTGCTATATTATTCTAGTTACCAAGTGAAACTATTTGTATTAAAAAATATAAAATAAAAGTAAAGAAATAAATAAATTAACAATTAGAAGAGTAGACATGGCCTTACCCTCCCTTCTAGGCCAGAAAGCAAAAAAAAAAAAAAAAAAGAAAGGGTTTAAGATTTTATTTAGAGTTAAGTGTCATTTAGTATATGTGGTTTGGCTAACTATGCAACTTTAGTATATATTTTTTATTTTGTGTAAATGACTACCTTAGTTTCAAAAAACTTGTATTTTTAGTACCTTTTTTAACCCCGTCAATTTTCATCTGTTAAGTCCGAGGTATTTGCGTAATTTCATTATTATTTGTTCTTTTCTTTTATTTGTCTTTTTTCCCGGTCACTTGAGCAGGGATTGTTCCCCTCTTTAGGAGAAAACTCAAAGTACCCTAGGAGAGATTATTCCATCTTGAAAAACGCTTTCGAATATGTAACTAGTTCTTCAACGTCTCGATATTTCCTGCATAACATACTCAAGAATTGCCTCCCATGCGAGAGATCTAAGTATGCGCAATAGGTTGTATAATATGTAAAACTGTTACGATTTTAATATAGAATGTTTTTCTTAGCGAAAGCACTTTGAGGAAGGACTTCTCAAATACATACTCTCTTAAAATGGACTTTTCCCTCTTTAATAAAGGACATTTTCAAACATGTAATAATTTCTAAACACACGAGTCCATGAAAGGGGGTCATTTCCTTCCTAGACATAAGATATATTTTTCCTTCTTATTTCTTATGAATATTGAGAATATAAAAGCAAGTTAATAATAGTACAATATGTTAGAAAGTACATCTTCTTTCCGTCTGTTACTTTTCTTTTTTTTAAACCACACCAAAGTTAATAATAGAACAAAGTACAATATGTGATGTTGACATATCATCACATATAATGATGGTTGACCCACTAATTCAATTGTTTTATGCTAATATTGTGCATTTATCATTCTTTTTTTTATTGTTACTATTAAACTAAAAAATAACATGAGCTTTATACTCCATAACTAAACGATTGTTTTTATGTAGACTATGCAATACCCTTTGCTTAAAAGTTTATACATAAATATCCATACCCATTATTTATCTTTACTTTGTTTTATTTTTTTTCTTTTTAACAAAACAATATTTTTGCCAACAAAGGGTCATGGGTATACAAATGTTTGAGTGGCCATTTGACTCATCATTTTACCACATAGTTCATGATTTTTTGTATTAAATTCCATATATACCTTGACACATAACTTAAAACAGATTATGGCGGGGAAGAAACAAAACTTAGAGAGTAAGCGAACCAAACAAAACCCTCCTTATTTCTTATGATTATTGAGAATATAAAAGCAAGTTAGGCACCACCTCCTTGACTTGCGTGCATTTGAAAGAAGTAACAATGTTTTCAGTTTTAGAAAGTACATCTTCTTTTTGTCTCTTATTTTTTTTCTAAACAACACCAAAGTTAATAATAGTACAAAGTACAATGTGTGATGTTAACATATCATCACATATAATAATGGTTGACCCATCATTCAATTGCTTTGTGCTAATACTGTGCATTCATCATTCTTTTTATTATTTTTACTATTAAACTAAAAAATAACAAGAGCTTTATACTCACCATAAGGCTATGCGTAGTGGATGAGCTACAAACTATGACGAATTGCGACATGTGGCACCCAGTCAGTAAGTGTGAAAATTTGTTTTTGGGGTGTAATGGTGTAGGGGTTACAAATAGTAATAATATATATATATGTATGTATATATATATGTATATATAACACACACATATTATTAAAATAATAATACTTTCCCCCCCTTCCGGCGACAAAACCCTCCCGCCCCCCGCCCCAATATCGCCCGGGGGGCGGTGTCACCCCCCCCCCCCCCAATCGCCCCCATAACCCACACTTCTGGCCCACTACGTTTGGCCTAACTAAACGATTGTTTTTACGTAGACCATGCAATACCTTCTGCTTAAAAGTTTATACCTAAATATCCTTACGTATTATTTATCTTTACTTCGTTATATTCTTTTTTCCTTTTAACAAAACAATATTTTTGCCAACAAAAACGTCATGGTTATCTAAATGTCTGAGTAGCCATTTGACTCATCATTTTACCACATAGTTCATGACTTTTTGTAACAAATTCCATATATACCTTGGCACACAACTTAAAACAGATTATGGCGGGGAAGAAACAAACTTAGAGAGTAAGCGAACCAAACAAAACCCTAGGGTTAGATGTGACTTGGTGTAAAGTTAAGTCTTTTATTTCCCAAGCGTACACCCATATCAACTATCGTTTCTTCTCCGTTTTTCTTTTATTATTATTTCAGAAATGGTGAAGGTTGCACTTTACGTTTTCTTTGTTTCATTTTATCATTTGAGTGAAAATTCAAGCCTTACTTGTGGCAAAGTCTAAAGTTTAATGTTGACATCAAATGGTTTTAACGTCATTTATAGTGTAAACCTTTGGTCACACACAAGCATGGTTTTCACATATTGTGGCATAGGGTGTTAAGAGATTTGAACACGCGTAGATATGCATTTCACGAAGATTACAAGAGGATGAGGGATCTGGCTGTTTGTATGGAGGGACCGAAACATGTTTGTACATCTTGTTTGAATGGAGGGGGTTTCAAAAGAGAGCCGAGTTTGCATTGTTTGTTGCTTTTCTTCCCGTTTGTGCTTCAATGCATGCCTTTAAGGCATCTTTGTTGATTCATATGAAATCCGGGGTTATTTCGGTCTTTCAGCAGTGATGTCTTCGACTTCCATATCTTCTTGGTAAACGAAGACGGGTATGTGTCTTGTTGTTGAAAGCAGTCGTCATGTCCGACTTTTCAAGACTCACCGGAGAAGACTTCAAGATTCTGGAATTTCTGAATTTTCTGAAGAATCGGAAAAAGATTCCGACGATGGACGTAATGCCGGAAAATCTGAACTGGGTTGGTGTTTGTTTGCCGAAACAGTGGACGGGCGCACCAAGAACTGTTCTCCAGAAGACAACGGCGGCGGTGGTAGATTTGACGGTGTTCGTCGGCCATTCTTTAGATGTTGTGGATTGAAACCTTTTGTCGGAGTTCAAGGTCCCACAGATGGCGTTAATGTTGGTGTAACAACTCGGTTTTTTGAACTTATAATTTATATTCGTTACCCGACCCGTTTTATATTAGGAAAATTTTATCAATAAAATTATCGCGTTTATCGAGTAAACATATTATTATAATATTATTGTTTATTCACTTATTTAATATATATATATATATATATATTTCATATTTTGGCAAAAATTATCCAAACTAAAACTGTCCTCTCATTATATATCCACTCAATAACTTCATGGACTAATATGCAAATATGAATCTATCTATTCTAATAAAAGACTACCTGTATTTGCCACTTGTCATCCTTATAGTTATCCTCACATATTTTTTCACTTATTTCAATATATGGTCCTTATCTTTTAAGTCATGTCAATATATGAATTCAAGTTTGTTTTTATTGTCTGTAAATCCTAATCAATTCATTCACTAACATTAATGGTGAAATAAGGAAATATTAAAATTGACGTTACAGGTTTGTTAGAATATAATTTTAAAGTCACAGAAAATTGCAAATTAAAGCAAATAAAGGTTCATTATTGTTGAAAAATTTGGATTTGTATGGTAAACTACAAATTGTTTTTTAAATTGGGATTCGAGCAACAGTGCATAATTTTTTATATAAGATTGGTTTTAAATTTTGGATTTAAAATCTTCTCTTATGCATTCAAATTCGGGAAAATGCGTATTTTCTTAATTTTCTCCAAATGTTTTGTATAAATATTTCAAACATAGAGAATACCTATTATATATATTGGTGTTTAGCATTAAATTATTGAAGTTGAATTATATATTTATAATAATCTATATGTATACCGATTTACTATATGAAGTATATGTCATTTATTTATATGATTTTTTTGTGTAGTATAAAGAGTTTTAGCAGTAAAAAATCAATATTTAATTTTCAATATTTACTTTATAATTCAGACCAAAATGCTTCAGAACATATATTTTCACATTAATTTACAAAAAAAATAGTT
The DNA here is from genome assembly GCF_021521415.1 of Bidens hawaiensis. Classification (NCBI taxonomy): domain Eukaryota; kingdom Viridiplantae; phylum Streptophyta; class Magnoliopsida; order Asterales; family Asteraceae; genus Bidens; species Bidens hawaiensis. The sequence goes on along the minus strand of NW_027493445.1, from coordinate 180,497 downwards.
AATCCGGTCAAAAGTCATTTACCATGCTTCCAACAAATCCGAAATCTTTGCTTTTTTTTTTTCTATAAGTTTTTAAAATATATATATCGATTAATTAAATATTCCAACAACTCCCATAATATTAACAAATAACAGAGGATTAATATTCAAAATTTAAACATTCTGTATCAAATACTTTCATCTCTCATAAATAAGAATCACTACCTTCATTTTATGCAACTTTAAATTTTCTATTATTTTACTAACTAAGAATAACCACTTTTCTTCGAACATGACTTTAAGGTTAGTATGTATTTGTCATTTTCCATTAATATGAAATGAAAAAAAAAACATTTTGTTATATTTTAATTTCGGTTTTGTATGTTGCTTAATTATACAATTGTTAATTGTAAAATATAAAATCAAGTAAATATTTGTCATACACAGAATATTAATGACACCAAATTTATCATGATCAATCAATTTCAAATTCTAAAAATTATAAGGATGACTATATTATAAAGTTCAGGTAATCTGGTTTTTAGATAATCATGTTTTGGGATAAACATGAGCACATCATCTCAAATGACATTATATATATATTAATTGATTAACAAGCATGATATATTATGTGTAAGAATATTTTTTTTTAGTTTCGTGGATATATTATCATTTGTCGAAGGTTGGTACGTACTTGAAGAATCTTATTTATCACATAGACAATTATACGTGGCTATATCAAGAGTTATAAACATACATATATGTTACCTTATCAAGAGTTATAAGCAGACATGGATTAAAGATTTGATTTGTGATAAACAATGTATACCAACCAATAAAATCACAAATGTAGCGTATAAGGACTGTTTTACTTATTTGTAACATATTTATATAATCTTAGTAATGTAATTTCTGTAACTTGAATGTAAATTGTAATTGTATAAATATATGATCATTTTGTTAAGTATATTTCACTTAATGATTAGAGTATAAAATTTTCATCAATTACCCGTGTAATACACAGGCCTCAAACTAGTATTAATATATAATAATACTAGTTATTAACCCGTGTACGACACGGGTGGAAATATTGAAATTTTCAAACTAACACGTCATTTGAAAGGACAACATAAGTTGTTATTTGTTATTCATGACGACAACATACTTTAAGTTGTAAATAATATTTGTACGAAAACAAATGATTGTGAAATACAAAGATAAACCAAAATAACATTCAAATTACAGTGAAAATATAATCAAAAGTTAAAAATGTAAAATACATAAGCTATTAAAAAGACTTCCTTATAAACAATATTGATTTTTTATTTGTAACTTTGTCTTCCTTTTTCAGTATAAGAATTTTGACACCACTCTTCGCTCTTCATAAAGCTACATAGAGTTGTCCATGTGTAAACACCGGGTCTCTGAGATATATGTCAACTCTTGCTAGAGATTGACCTTGACTTTTATTAATGGTCATTGCAAAACAGACTACAACTGGAAAAAAAACTACATTCTTTTCAATTTAAACAAAAGTTTCTTATCTGAAGGTGTTACACCATAATGAATTATATAAGTGCGATAACCAGCATTAGTACCTGAAATAACTTTTACTTCAACAAAACGCATACCCAAATTAATTACTCGCAATCTAGTTCCATTACACAAACCGTTCTTCTAATCCATATTCTTTAGTAACATTATTGGCACATCGACTTTTAGCACCAATCTATGAGTCAAAATAATTTTGGTTTTTCTGATTTATTTAGCATAATGTGTTTTTTAAAATTTTTGTTCAAATTAAAATATAAAAATATAATTAGTATGGTTTTAATTAAAAACCAAAAAATTGATTTTTTTATATGGAGCACAACTAAATTTGTTAATTTTGTTGTTAAGTATGGAAACAATATAAATTGAGTAAACCAGATATAAGTAAAAAAATAATGGTGAAATATCTTTGCGCCTCTAATTAACATAAATTTATTCGTATACACACCTTAATTAAAACATATATTTTAATTGGTTTTAAGAAAATAAAATAGTTTGGATAACTGGAAATTATGTTTCCTATCAATTCTAAAACAGAAAATAGAAAAAAGAAATATGTAAACATACATTAAATGTTATTAAAAATTCGTTTATTAAAAATGTGTAATATAGTTAATAATAAAAAATATCAAAAATCGTTTATAAATTTATGTTACAAGTGCCAAATTTTTAGGTAATAACATATTAATTTTTATTTACTATATTTTAGTTAGTAAAGAAATTATACTTTAATTGTTCAAATATAAAAGATGGAAACTTTGTTGAGATTGGAGACCATTAAAAAGTACAAAAGAGTTGTTAAATTCGGTTATTAAAAACAGAAATAAACAAATGTGTAAATGATTGGAATGTATAATTAAAATTAAAGATGAAGGTTATTTAACATTAATAAGCAATTATAGTGAATATCTAAGATTTTTAAAAATAAATTTGAAATAAGTAATTAATAACATATTAAATTGGTCAAATAGATTAATGGGTATTTAATACAAAACATATTAACTTTTTAGTATAATCAAAAGTAAATTATGTAAATTTCTAGTATACATTAAATTTGTCATTTATGCTAATTAAAATTTGGTCAAATATAAAAGATGGAAAGTTTTAACACATTAAATTTGTCATTTAATACAAAACATATTAAAATTTTTAGTTTAATGACATTGAATGCTATTAAAAACTACAAAAGATTGTTGCAAAAGTCGTCAATTTCGGTTTTGTAAAAACATAAATAAATAAATGTGAATATTATTATAAAAAATTTCCATTTTTCTTGGAAATTCAGTAACTAAACAATATACTGTTAATTTTTGTAATTATCACGAAATTATTGTCAACACTTTAGCATAATTACCTTATTTAACAATAAATTTCATTAGATAATTATTTTTTTCAATTTTATAAATTAATCTTGACATTTATGTCTAATTAGAAATTGGACAACTATAAAAGATGGAAAGTTTTATTTTCTGTTTACTTTATTAGTTTATTTTTTAATTTAGCCTAAATAAATTAGACAAATTGGTAATTCTTGACATTTATGCCTAATTAAAAATTGTTCAAATATAAAATATGGAAAGTTTATTGAGATTGGAGACTAATAAAAACTACAAAAGAGTGTTCAAAATTCGGTTTTTAAAAATAGAAATAAATAAATGTATAAATGATCAGAATGTATCATTAAAATTAAAGATGATGAATATTTATCATAAATAAGCAATCATAGTGAATGTCTAAGATTTTTTAAATATAAATTTGAAATAAGTAATAAACAACATATTATATTTGTAAAATAAATTAATGTGTATTTAATATAAAACTTATTAACTTTCGAGTATATTCAAAAGTAAAGTATTTAAAATTTTAATATACATTAAATTTGCCATTTATACTAATAAAAAATTTGGTCAAAATATAAAAGATGATAAGTTTGTTGACATTGAAAACTATTAAAAACTTCAAAAGATTTTTGCAAAAGTGGTCAATTTCGGTTTTTAAAAACAAAAATAAATAAATGTAAATATTATTATAAAAAACTTTCCTTTTTTTTGAAATTTACTAACTAAACAATATACTATTAATTTTTTTAATTATCACGAAATTATTGTCAAGACTTTAGCATCATTAACTTATTTAACAGTAAATAAGTTAGATAATTCTCTTTTCAATTTTATACATTAATCTTGACATTTACGCCTGATGAAAAATTGGTCAAATATAAAATATGGAAAGTTTTTATTTTCTATTTAGTTTATTCTTTAATTTGAACGAAATAATTTAGACGAATCAGTAATTCTTGGCATTTATGCCTAATCAAGAATTGGTCAAATATAAAAGATTTAAAGTTATTGAGATTGGAGAATATTAAAACTAAAAAAGAGTGGTCAAATTCGGTTCTTAAAAATATAAATAAATAAATGTATAAATCAACAATATTTTTGTATATCTCAAAACCTTCAACATGTCTATTGAATCTTGGAAGGAGTAGGTGGAACTTTGGTGACCCAGTCCTGCTATGGCTAGAGCTAGTCTACAAATCATCCTTAAACTATAAATATGAATAGAGGGAGCTCTCAACATATAAAAATAAAACTGTAAATATGAATTTCAAAAAATCTTACATCAGTAAGAACACGCATTTGGTGACCAGGTCCTACCGTGGCTCGAGCTATACTCTGAATGGTCCTCAAACTTCATGTCACTTGCCGTATATCTCATAAAATTTTAGATCCAATAAAAAAAGACGGTCATAAAATATTAACATTTTAAATCAATTGATGGTTTATAAAAAAAATATTACCGTGGGATATGATACGCAAGGGTCGTCTAGACGATGACACTGCACATTTTGCAAACAAAATTATTATTATTATAACATAGTATTTAGGGAGTAACCTTAAATCATTAAAATCACTAATCATTTGTATTATTCCTCTTATTGGAAGATGATGATTGAGAATTAGTGCGTCTTTTGGAACTTGAAGACATCTAAAATATATAAAAAAAAATATGATTACATGTAAAAAATTTAGAAATCTTATATCATGCAGAGAACAATAAGTTACATAGACTGACGTATAGTTATATCGATTATACAAAGTAGCGTATTTTACAAACAAATCGTACATAGCTTCAAACTTATAACATCATTCAACTTAAAATGTTATCAACACTTTCAAATTATTGAATCTCCGAGTTAATAACCCACAAAGTATTAGGAGTGACAATTTAAGAGTGACATATTTTGTAAGCTCAAGTATTCAATATATAGGCTTGAAGTTTAGGTGTGAAAGTTTATGGTAAAAGTATTTTAAGGGAAGACCAAGTTTCTATGGTTAGCATAAATTATGTTCTTTCTATATAAATAATAATTCAATAAGTTATGAAAAGTTTGTTTGGATTTTATTTTGCATAAATTAAGTTTCCTCTTTTGAAAGAATCATTATGATTGTTTAATTTGTTTGACCAAATCAATATAATGTAGTATAGTGTATGTTATATAATATTAAGTAGGTTGAAAAATTAATTTTCAACTATATTTATTACGAATTAAAAAGAATGACCGAGATTTTTGTTAATAATGACATATGTAAAACAAAATTATTGTTCATAATAAATAAATAAAATCTAATTACCATAAACTTTGATGATAATTTGAACGAAAAACTTAAATGAAATTACATTTATTGATGAATTTGGTCCAATTTTAACAATTTAGATGTGAACATTAAAAAAAGATAACAATCTACATTTATTGATGAATTTGTTCCTATTTTAAGTGATTGTTAGTTACAAATTTTATGTAACTCTCAAAATAAAAAACTAGTTAAAATCTAAAATTAGAAACCGGTATATTGACTTAAATGAATACATTAAGTATTTTAATTATTAGGAATATAATTTATTTTTGATTTATTTAATTGGTAAGAAAAATAGAGAAGTGAAAGGCAATTTTGGAAGGAAAGACAATCGTCCAATAGGCAAGGGGCATGTGGTATAAAACTAATTTGTTTTAATAGTATAGTAGGATTATAACCCAACTACCCATCTAACCCAATAACCCATATCCTTTAACCAAACTCGTATCCTAGACCACTTCGTGACCCGAATGTTTGCTTGTTCCTTAATCTACGGATTTTAACAAAAATTGATTCTTGTGAATCGTTTACATGATAATAACCGTCTTAATCCACAACATAATTAGGTAATAGAATCATAAACTGCTCGTGTTTACGAATTTAACGAAACCAGCTTTACCCGCTTTGTATTCAACTATCTAGAATAAATCATAATCGAATTAAACTCGTCTATATCATCCTTGCAACCTCGCAAACCCTACTGTGGAAGCAATTGAATTATTTTAACATGTTAGTAGTGTTTCTAAACTCGTCTTTGGCCGCTACTATTACGTCTTAGTTCATCATTAATATATCATCGTATCAGGTAATTAGTTTATGCATTAAGATCGTCTAAATCAGTATTACAATAGCCCTATGATTAATTAGACTAAAATACAACGGATTGAACGATTATGAAATTCGGGTTCATTAGTATTTGGGGTTTAATCCAGCTTCTGTATTTAAATATTTGTTTGCGTATGGTTGTTATCAGAAACTTCATACAAGTTGGTTTGTGCTGGTGTGTTGAAGGGTTGCGCCGACTACCTGCCCGAATTCGAATCCAGTAGTGGCCGGAGTTGGTCAATTTTTTTATTATTTGTTAAATGATTTATAAAATAATTATAATTAACATTAACATTATTTTAATAACCCGACACTTCATATTAACGTTTTCTTGTCAAATAATCTCATACAAAGTTTTTGTGTGTGTATATATATATACATACACATATATATATATATATATATATATATATGCATGTATTATAAGTTACATTTTATTATATATGTATATGTATTATTTTAAAACAAAAGTATAATAAATGTGTTATGTAAACACAGTTCTAAACACAGTTGGATTTACTCATAAACACAGTTCTAAACATCAGAGTTAATTAAAACTTTACGCGAAATATAAAACTTTTATAAAACATTACATATCAAATCATAAACATGTCTTAAAACATTCTTTGTCTTTCAGTATTAAAACATTAAACATAAAACAACCTGCGTCTTCAGATGCCAGATTCTTATTCTTCTGTCATGTGTCCCCGCTCAAGCCAGCTGTCTCATCCTACTCGCCTGCATGCATACTAAAAGTGATGCAGCGGTAAAACAAAAATGAAGATCGAATCACGTTGATTCAACGAATACTTGTGATGAACTTCCAAAACCCCAAAAATTCCTCCCAAAGGTCAGGGAAAATGAAGAGGAAAAGTAATTATTTTAAAATTCAAGTATGATCTTCCATCTTACATAACCAACATATAAATAAGTGTTCTAATACGAAATGGGCCTAAAACGGGCCATGGGCTAAACACAAACCCAAAAACAAAAACATAAAAACTGCTGAAAAAACAATAAAAGGCCCATAACTTTATTTAGGAGTCGTTTTTGGGCTTCGGACAGGGGCCAAACCGCCGTAGGCCTGAAACGGAGCTTCGTGGGCCAAGTTATGCCCGTTTTCGTGGGCCACCTTTGGAGACACGATCATGGGCCTCCAAATATAACATGGCCTGTTCGTCAATACTTGGGCCTTCATCAAAAAGTCAGCTACGCTGAGTGAGTTCTAGTTAATCATACATCATACAATACATACACTTACCTTCAATCATGAATCCGAAGATACATAATAATTACTTTACTAATTTAATTTCATTTCATACTTTCATATATACGTACATACATTATTACTTTCGTACTTTATATTTACTGTCTGTTCTATCTCAGATATTATTAGGGTCTGATCCCTTTCTTTTATATCTAAGATATTATTAGGGTCTGATCCCTCTTTCCTTTGTCTATCTCAGATATTATTAGTGTCTGATCCCTTTCTTGTCTATCTCAGATATTAGTAGGGTCTGATCCCTATTTACTTCTCTATCTCAGATGTTATTAGGGTCTGATCCCTTTCTTCTCTATATCAGATATTATTAGGGTCTGATCCCTTACTTCTTCATCTTCGTACATTCTGTCTTTACATACCCGTAACATACATATACATTCTTTACTCATTTATACATATTCATATGTTTTACATATATCTATCATACATATTCATCTATCACATACATACCTCCCTTGTCACTACGTGCAATATCCGAAGTTCGTTCATGTACCGACAAGCTTTCGCTCATATTCAAGATATTCATAATGTACATATAAATTATACATGGCATACACTTACCATTTAAAGTAAGTGTATTAACTATCACATCGAGTATGCACACAACCCCTAAAACATAACAAGGAAACGGGGATAGAAACTCACCTGAATGCGGTTACGTTCACCGTTTATGGTTATTCCTTTCTTGAGCTGTGCACGACTAACTGTATAACAATTACACGTATCAATTTATCTACCCATATCGCGTTTCTAGTTTAATTATTACCCTCAACGAACGGGGGTCCGGGGGCAGCGCCCCTGGCAGCGGGTTCTAGGGGTGGCAGCCCTTAGCAGGGTCCAAAGGGCAGAGCTCTTGGCTGGGGTTAAGCTGCCAGGTCATCTTGGAAAAATTTTATTTTCATTAACTGTCTTAACAAATTTTCCATTAGGATTTTAATTTATTATCTAATTCTCTAGCTCATTTGCTATAACGAATTGAGTCCGATTCGTTAACTAATTCGTTATCTTTCGAGATCTGATTCGTTAGTCTGGTTCGTTATCTTAACATAGCGAATTGGTGCGTGACGAATCACCTGATTCGTTATCCTAGTTCGCTAGCCTAATTCGTTATCCTAACGAACTGGGTAAGTAACGAATCAATCACTTGATTTGTTATCTGATCATAACGAACTGGGGAAATTAGTTCTTATTTGGACATAACGAATTGGTGAACTAATTTGTTATCTTTCCATAACGAATTGGGTTAATTAATTCGTTACCTTATCCTAACGAATTACGTTAATCTTATCCATACTTTGACTCAGAGGTCAAAGTCAAAATCGTCAAGAACACATATTAGTCAACATGTATTAGATCTGCAATAATCCTTCGTTTCTTAACCAAATAACACGATTTAGGTACCGTTGGATTCGGAATCCTAGTGCCAACAAACCCTAACCCTTCATTCATCCAAACATTCGTGTTTATGGGGTGCGATTTAGGCGTATATATACGGGTTCTTTTAGGTTAGCAATTAACCTATCAGTCGTTAATGGTTTTCAGCAATAATCATCACGTTTGATTCGTTTTTATCATATGTATACAGATTTAAGATTATCTAATTGAATCCGGACCTAAATGAACGATTCCTAATTATATACGTACCTTAAACGAGTCAAACTACGAACACGGTTAAGCCTTGATGTTGTTTTGGTTCTTCACGACGATCTAGCATCAACGGGTTCAGGTTTCCACCTTCGAATCTTGGCTCGGGTTATAGGATGGTGTTTGTGTGTATTTTTGATGGTGTAGGCTATGGTGTAGAGATTGATAAAATTTAAAAAGTTTAGGGTTTAAGGGGTATTTATATACTCCCTTAAGCCCATGGACCTAAGGCCCATTCTATTTTCTTATTTCATCTTCTAAAGTCCAAGCCCATATTCTATTAGTTATTTATTTAAACCGACACACGACACATCGAATAAACAAAATTTCATATATTTATTATAATCTAAAGTAGGATGTTACATGTTAAATGCATCAAATATATTTTTACTGCTAATTTTCGTCAAGCTCGAAATAAAGATTTATTTAAATATTATTATAAAGTACATATTATATTTTTTTATTTAATATATATATATATACATATTATATATATATATATATATATATATATAGGTATATATTTGTATTATCTTTACCCAAATATTATTATAAGGATATTTTGCATTATTTATTTAAACATTATTATCTTATAATTATTTAAAACATTTATTTACTTATATCATTTATTTAATACGATACATATTATATTTAAATTAGCTACACATTATTATTATTATTTATACATTTGTATTTTATTTATTCGAATAACTATAAGTATATTTTACATTAAAACTAGTTACTATAATTATTAAATTATAAATCTGATTACATGTTTATCATATCAAGTAAACATTGATAATTTTATAAATAATAAAAAATATGATTTTATAGGTACATGATAGACAATAACTATAGAAATCAATCGTTCGACCAACAAAATTTTAATCACAATCATAGTTCAAATCGCATCGAAACCCTAAAATCTGTCATATTATTTTTCGTTATAATTAATCTTATTATCATTAACAACTAGGAAACCTTGCCAACGCATCCCGAGAAGCTCGGTCTCATTTAACTCATTTTCTATCACCGTTTCATCTTCACTTTTTCTACTTTATCAGGTGACTAATCACTCCCCTTTTTACTTATTTGAAATCCTTTTGTGGACATATGCGTATCAACAGTATTTATCTATTATCTAGTATTCATAACCGCAACTGTTTATCCTTGTGTGTATATCAGTTTATGCTTAACTTGCTATTTGCTTACTTGATCTATTTGATTGTATTTTAGAGAGGTCCATCATTTATAGTATGATCATATATCTTTGGTAACAAATTTCCATTTTTATGGCAACGGTTTAGCCCTATCTTGGTAACCAATGTCCATTTGTATGGAAATGGTTTAGCCATGGCTTTGTTGTTTGGTTGAATTGTTTATGTGCTATGGCTTAACTGTTTATCTCACATGATCAGTTTGCATCTTTCTTTATTTATTATATATTTCACGTAACCGGTGTTTTACTCACTCAACATCGTGTTGACAAACCTATTTGTATTTTCAACGCATATGCAGGTTACCGTATGATATGATTATCAAAATTTATTCAAAGAAACTTAGGGTTACATGCTAGAGAAGAAGATACAAGAATTAAATTTTGGATTTTGTTTTACTTGCTTTATTTCTAAATTATGTACTTTGTGTACTTTGATGTATTTGATTATTTAATTAAATTTAATAGATATTTTCACCTTTAATATTACATGATAGTACCTTGAGAGCTGTGAGGAATCAGGTCGCGCCTTGACATTTCTGCCTTAGGTTGGGGTGTGGCAGTTGGAACCCTCAGTGATGCAATTGAATGGATCAAGATGTGCTCTTCGAATAACCAAAGAGATAAGAATTTATATATTATGAATGGATCAATTGTTACAAGTAAAATGTGAAGCATGAGTAGAAAATTGCATGCCCCTTTCAAGATGTTTTCCCCCCCTTATACACTGGGGAGAAGACAACATGTTACATGGAAAATACATGGCCTTTCCGCCCTTGGGGTATTACATAGTAGGTCATTCTTTGCTTTTTTGAGTCTTCCCTCTACAACTAGTGGCGGATCCAGGAAATTTTGCCAATGGGTGCAAAAACGGTCAACATAGAACAGTCATGTAAAACTAAATCGGGTTAAACCAAAATGGTACTCAAATGAAATTACATTAAATAAACCACGTATAGAAAGGTAAGCAATAGAATTTCCCCAAAACACAATAACAAAATATATATCACAGTTGATAAAACCTTTTGCATAATTGTTACGACACAAAGCGCTCTTATGTATAAATAGAAAAATTAAAGTTAAATAGTGTAGAATTATAAAAAAGAAATGATACTCTAAATACTATCATATTTTGGTCTAATTTTTATATGGTCCGATTAAACTAACAAAATATATCACTATATTAATAACTAATTGATGAAGTGATTAGACAATTTAGCAATCTAAACTTAATTGTTATTATGTTAAAGAAAAACTGCACTTGCGTTTGAAAATTTGGCTCGGAAAGTTGGGTATGGGGCACTAAAAAAAGCCGAATGGGGCATTTGGGGTCTGTTAACCTAATATAGTAGAACTTTATGGAAGAAAATACAAATTTGAGGAGGTGCATACGCTCCCCTGACTAAATACTGAATTCGCCCCTGTCTACAACCTTTTATCCCTTTTACCTTTCCCTGGACTGGAGCCTTAGCTTTAGATCAGGAAACATGCTTCCCTCGAGCCCTTCCCTTTTGGTCCAGGGAAGAGTGTCCCGAGGAAACCTCCAGACTTGATGTAACATTTGTCATTTTTCGGTTTAACTTGCATTTGTATTTGTATTTGTATCAAAAACCCGACCCGGTTTAATCTTTCGGATTCGTCGTTATTAATAAAATGTTGGATTTTATGTTTGTTTATGTTTCACAAATGTCTGGTCAAGAAAACATCCTTTTCGATACGTTAAAACACCTCTTTATGATGAAAAATAACTTAAAACAAACTTATAGACTATTATTGTCAATAATCAAAAGCTTGTTTGACCATTTTAACCAATCACATGCAATATCCCCATATGAATGAAGCATACTTTTACCATTATAAAAGCAAGGCTCCATACACCACTTTGGTTGTTCATCTTCTCCAAACTCTCTCTCAAATCCAAGTATTCTTTCTTCAAGTTCTTAATAGTTTGACTTCTCAAGGTAAGCTAATACTTATCTTTATTTCTAACTAATTCTTGTTACTTAAAGCTTGAGGTTGCAACATATATATAGTATACACCCCTTGTTTCCTTCGGTTTTCACTTCTCCGGTCACGGTCGGTTGAAGTGTTGTGCAACAAGGCAAGGCTACATGAAGGACTATTATAGTCCTTGATATATACTTAACTTATGCTTTAGTTTATTCTTTAATTTTGTTTATGCTCATCAATATTTATTAGTCCTTACTTACTTTTAGTTTCTAAATCATTTTTAATAGTTCAATGGTATTGGGTATGTGGCCACCATTTTTGGTTTCATCCCGAGTCAAGAGCCGAAACCAAAACCGAACTTTTGTTTAAATACTTTATTGTTAATATATTGTATGAAATATTTGAGTATTACTATTTTTAAGTTTATTTTAATGAGTTCTATGGTATTGAATATGTAGCCACCATTTTCGGTTCCATCCCAAGTCAAGATCCGAACAAAACCGAACTCTTATTTAAATACTTTATATTTAAAATGATTTATTAATATATTACAAGTATGAATTGTGTATTATAATTTCTAAGTTCATTTTAATAAGTTATATGGTATTGGGTATGTGGAAACCATCCTCGGTTTTATTCCGAGTCAAGGACCGAACCAAGACCGAACTAAACCGAGTTCACCAAATCTCATATTTTCTCTAAAACTATTTTATAAATTAATTTTAAATTGTTTTCTCAAAACACTTGGTATGTTGGATCTAACTTGTTCTTATAACAAGTTTGGACGGACAAAACCAAACACTCGCTTAACGGGCGTCGAGGTTCTTCTTAATAGAACTACACACTTGGTTTAGCTTCTTTTGATTTCATTGAGTTATCTCATAACATTTTGGAACCTCGGCTTCGAGCTTGACCAATTATCAAGACTCGAACTGACAAATCCGAACACTCGTAAAGTCTCATTTTGGTATTTATTTAACTTTGCAATATTGCAATTATACACAAATATTTACTTAACAAATGTTAAGTAAAAACTAATAAATAGAATACCGAGACCCGACTTCGAGCAAACTTACTTTTCAAAAAATCATTACTTTAATTCCTTATGTGTTTACATTTTAGCATTCAAACTTAAATTATTTATGTTACATGTCAAGTTATTTTACTTTAAAGCTTACAAAACCATCTACTAACTCAATACCCTTTTTAATCTAGTCTTGCCCGTTGAACTTACCCTTCCCCCGTTTTATCGCAAACTATCCTTCAAGTTACTTATTTCACGTGAGTACATTTCATCCCCCGTTTTCACTTTTATATTTTGGGGGGTAACATGCATACTTATTCAAAACAAGAATGATTTAATATACTCAATTTCTCAAATCACAAACTTTATGATGTATGATACTTAGAATAATTGCTCTATTGTGTGTTATATGTCTCATATGCTTTACGTGCATGATTGTTTATTTTATGTTGCTGTTGAGCCTCAATAAGTATGATCATACGCTCCCCTAACTATTTAGCCTTGTGCTAGTAGAATAGGGCCTCATTATCCAAGTATGTCGGTTGTTACCGATTAGAAAGGATCCTCATTTACATATGTTTTATATACCATGATTGATGCTTTTATTTATAGTCTCATATACGTTTGTGGATTTCGCTCATATTATATATATACTCAAAACTATGAAATTGCTCACCAACATACGTGTTGACAAATATTATTTTATGCATTGTTACAGGTTTGATTATTTCTTGACTTGGAGTTTGAATACGCCATTCTATTTGATACCGCTAGGTTATTAGATAAATGAACAATATCTATTTCTTATATTTTGGTGTTTATTTGTATGAAGAATATGTGTTACTTTGGTGATTGAATGAAATTAATGAGTTGTTCAAATATTGTCACTTTAATAGTGTCTTGTGTTCTTGAGCAATCCGTTGCACCCCGGCATGTTCCGCCCGCTTTCACGAGCTCAGTCTCTTGGTTCCCCCCTTGGTCACTCCCCTCGAAAGGGCTATTGACAAGTATGTCGGCAGTTTGCCTGTGCAAATCCGCGACTCGATGATGAGTAGCAAACCGCAAACTCTTCATGATGCTATTACCTTAGCCGATGCTCTTTCTAAAAACCATGTCAAATCCGGTACCCTCACCATCAAAAGTTCCAAGAAACCCAATGACAAAAGTACACCCGAACCATCAACCCTCTCCAAAGTTGACCCTCAACCGCAATCCATAAACTACTCCAATTCCACCCACCACGCCAAAAAGAAAGGCAAACCAAATTACCGAAACTATGTCTTCACCCGCCCATCACAACCTCAATCTCAATCCCAAGCACTCAAAAACTGAAAACCGTATTCCGGATCGCACCCATTATGTAACACTTGTCAACGTCATCACCTCTCCTACTCCACTTGCCGCCACTGCACAAAGTGTAACCGCTATGGTCACATTAGCAACGTGTGTCGGGAAGCCTCCCGTGGGCAACCCGCTCCACCAAGGTTTTCCCTATCCGACCAAAATCTTCCCGATCCTTTTGCTCAAAATCCTCCTCCTCAACCTAGAGCTTGTTTTAATTGTGGAGACCCAAATCATTTCCGCAATGCTTGTCCTCGACTTGCTTTTGTTAACCAAGCTCAAATAATTCCCATACCCTACTATCAAACCCAAGCCTACCAAGTTCATACCTACCAACCTCAAATCCCACAACTCCTGCTCCTCCCGCTCAACCGCTCCAAGCCATGCAGCCCTTCTTCCCCCACCGCACCCGCAAGCAATGCAAGCTCTCCCTCCTCCTCCAGCTCAACAAGTCAACTACGACAACCAAGGGCGTGCCTTTATGATGAATGCCAACCAAGCTCAAGTTGCCACGATGTGGTGAACGGTACGTTTTTAGTAAATGATCATTTAGCTTCAATTTTATTTTATACCGGAGCTGATAGGAGTTTTGTTTCTTTTAAATTTGAATCTATTCTTGCTGTACCCCGCACTAAAATTTCTCGCCCTTTTTCTGTCGAAGTCACCAATGGTAGTTCCATCACCATCGATTCGGTCATTCGCGATTGTATCCTCACTCTTTGCAAGCACTAATTCTCTATTAACCTCATCCCGTTGAAAATGGGAAGCTTCGACATCATAGTAGGCATGGATTGGTTAGCTTTGCACCGTGCCGAAGTTGTTTGTTATGACAAATTCATTCGAATCCCGCTCGTCAATCCTAAAATTCTCAAAGTCTTTGGCAAAAAAATCCCAAGAAACTCAATCTCATGTCTAGCTCTCAATCTCGTAAGTACTTGCGCCAAAAGTACGTTCCATTCCTAGCCCAAGCGGTGGTGAAAGATCCAAAAGAAAAGAAAATTCAAGACATTCCCGTTGTTAGTGAATTTCCCGGCGTTTTTCCCGAAGACGTCTCTGGTCTTCCACCCATTCGTCCGGTTGAATTTCGAATCGACCTTGTGCCCGGCGCGACTCCCGTAGCCAAGGCTCCTTACCGTTTAGCTCGTTCGGAATTGCAAGAGTTATCAAACCAACTTCAAGAACTCTCTGATAAAGGTTTTATCCGTCTAATCTCTTCTCCTTGGGGCGTTCCCGTCCTCTTCATGAAAAAGAAAGATGGCTCGTTTTGCATGTGTATCAATTACCGTGAACTCAATAAACTCACCATTA
This sequence comes from Bidens hawaiensis, assembly GCF_021521415.1. NCBI lineage: Eukaryota > Viridiplantae > Streptophyta > Magnoliopsida > Asterales > Asteraceae > Bidens > Bidens hawaiensis. The sequence goes on along the minus strand of NW_027493445.1, from coordinate 164,739 downwards.
AAAATCGTTACCCTTTGCCTCGAATCGACGACCTTTTCGATCAACTCCAGGGCGCAACTTGCTTTTCCAAAATCGATCTTCGATCGGGTTATCACCAATTGCGTGTTCATGAAGACGACGTTCCAAAACCGCTTTTCGTATTCGGTATGGACATTAAGAATTCTTGGTTATGCCTTTCGGATTAACCAATGCACCCGCAGTATTCATGGACCTCATGAACCGCGTTTGCAAAACCATTCATGGACAAATTCGTAATTGTTTTTATTTATGACATTCTTATCTTCTCCAAGACCCAAACCAAACATGAGCATCATTTACGTTCCATTCTTGATCTCCTAAGAAAAGAACAACTTTATGCCAAGTTCTCCAAATGCGAATTTTGGTTAAAAGAAGTTCAATTTTTGGGTCATGTCGTAAACGATAAAGGTATTCATGATGATCCCGGAAAAATCGAGGCCGTAAAAGATTGAAAAACTCCATCAACACCCACAAAAGTCCGATCTTTCCTTGGTTTGGCCGGGTATTATCGGCGATTCATTCTAAACTTCTCCAAAATCGCGTTACCCCTCACCTCACTGACTCATAAAGGAAAACCTTATGAATGGGGACCAAAACAAGAAGAAGCTTTATAAATTCTAAAGCATATGCTTTGCCATTCTCCCGTCTTAACCCTTCCAAATGGAAATGACAACTTTGTGGTATTTTGCGATGCATCCAATCAAGGTACCGGTTGCGTTCTCGTGCAACAAGGTTAAGTTATCGCATATGCCTCAAGGCAACTTAAGGTTCACGAAAAGAATTATATGACTCATGATCTCGAACTTGGTGCTGTCATTTTTGCTCTCAAAATCTGGAGACATTATCTTTATGGCACAAAATGTGTTGTATTCACCGATCATAAAAGTCTCCAACACATCTTTGAACAAAAAGATCTCAACATGAGACAATGTCGATGGGCCGAATTACTTAGTGATTACGATTGCAAAATTCGCTACCACCCCGGTAAAGCGAATGTTGTAACCGATGCCCTTAGTCGTAAAGTTAATGTCAAATCCGTTCTACTTCATAGCATCATCATCCAAACCGATCTCCAAGACCGCATCTATCAAGCCCAATACACCTCCATTGATGAAGGCAATATGTATTACGAAATGTCATGTGGAGCCGAACTTCAACTCGAAACCAAACCCAATGGCTTGCTTTATTTCCTTAATCGTTTGTGGGTTCCCGATCGTGATGAACTTCGTACTTTCATTCTCGACGAAGCTCATATTTCGCAATATTCTGTACATCCCAGTGCGGATAAGATGTACTTTGATCTTTGATCTATTTATTAGTGGCCGTGTATGAAAAAGGACGTAGCACTTTATGTTTCATAATGTCTTACTTGCTCAAAGGTTAAAGACGAACATCAAAAACCTTTTGGTTTACTCGAGCAACCTCCTATCCCCGTTTGGAAATGGGAAGACATTGCTATGGACTTTATCACCAAATTGCCCCCCCCTCAAAAGCAAAATGATAGCATTTGGGTCATCGTTGATCGATTAACCAAATTGGCTCATTTCATCCCGATCCGCGATAAGTACTCTGTTGAACAACTCGCTCAAATCTATGTTCGTGAAATTGTATGCCGCCATGGTATTCCGTTGACCATCATTTCTGATCGTGATGCTCGTTTCACCTCCCGTTTTTGGAAATCGCTTCAAGAAGCTTTGGGCACTTGCCTCGATCTTAGTACCGCTTATCATCCTAAAATCGATGGCCAATCCGAGCGTACAATCCAAACCCTCGAGGATATGCTTCGATCATGTGTTCTTGGCTTTGATGGAAATTGGGATTCTCATCTCCCGCTTATTGAATTCTCATATAATAATAGCTATCATTCTAGAATTGATATGGCTCCTTTCCAAGCTCTTTATGGTCGTAAGTTTCGTTCTCTGATTTGTTGGAATGAGAGTGGTGAAGCCCAAATCACCGATCCCGAGATGGTACAAGACACTACCGATCGAATCGATCAAATCCGCAAAAATCTCCTCGCTGCTAAAAGTCACCAAAAGAGCTATGCCGATAAACGGCGAAAACCTCTCGAGTTTAACGTTGGCGACTTTGTCCTTCTCAAAGTATCCCCTTGGAATGGGGTAGTCCGTTTTAGAAAGAAAGAAAAACTAGCACCCCGTTTTATAGGCCCATTCAAAATTCTCGAAAGGATTGGAAAAGTAGCTTATAAACTCGAATTACCGTAAGAACTTACCGGCGTTCATCCAACCTTTCATGTCTCTAACCTCAAAAAGTGCTTAGCCGAAAGTAATCTTCACATACCTCTCGACGAAGTACGTATCGATGAAACCTTACAAATGATCGAAAAACCCGTTGAAATCGTGGACCGCAATAAGAAACAACCCAAACGTAGCCACATCCGTTGGGAATCACGGCGTGGCGTTGAATTTACTTGGGAACGAGAAGACGAGATGAAGAAAAAGTACCCGCATTTGTTTATACGGATTCATCTTAATTTCAGGACGAAATTTCCTAAAGTAGGGAAGACTGTAACATTTGTCATTTTTCGGTTTAACTTGCATTTGTATTTGTATAAAAAACCCAACCCGTTTTAATCTTTCGGATTCGTCGTTATTAATAAAATGTTGGATTTTATGTTCGTTTATGCTTCACAAATGTCAGGTCAAGAAAACATCATTTTCGATACGTTAAAACACCTCTTAATGTGAAAAATGACTTAAAACAAACTTTATGGACTATTATTGTCAATAATCAAAAGCTTGTTGACCATTTTAACCAATCACATGCAATTTCCCCATATGAATGAACGATACTCTTACCATTATAAAAGCAAGGTTCCATACACCACTTTGGTTGTTCATCTTCTCCAAACTCTCTCTCAAATCCAAGTATTCTTTCTTCAAGTTCTTAAAGTTTGACTTCTCAAGGTCAAGCTAATACTAATATTTATTTCTAACTAATTCTTGTTACTTAAAGCTTGAGGTTGCAACATATATATAATATACACCCCTTGTTTCCTTCGGTTTTCACTTCTCCGGTCACGGTCAGTTGAAGTGTGGTGCTACAAGGCAATGCTACATGGAGGACTATTATAGTCCTTGATATATACTTAACTTATGCTTTAGTTTATGCTTTAATTTTGTTTATTCTCATCAATATTGTTTAGTCCTTACTCACTTTTAGTTTCTGAATCATTTTAATAGTTCAATGGTATTGGGTATGTGACCACAATTTTCGGTTTCATCCCGAGTCAAGAGCCGAAACCAAACCGAACTTTTGTTTAAATACTTTATTGTAACATATTGTATGAAAGATTTGAGTATTATTATTTTTAAGTTTATTTTAATGAGTTCTATGGTATTGGATATGTAGCCACCATTTTCGGTTCCATCCCGAGTCAAGAGCGGAACCAAAACCGAACTCTTATTTAAATACTTTATATTTAAAATGATTTATTATTATATTACAAGTATGAATTGTGTAATATAATTTCTAAGTTCATTTTAATAAGTTCTATGGCATTGGGTATGTGGCAACCATCCTCGGTTTTATTCCGAGTCAAGGACCGAACCAAGACCGAACTAAACCGAGTTCACTGAATCTCATATTTTCTCTAAAACTATTTTATAAACTAATTTTAAATTGTTTTCTAAAAACACTTGGTATGTTGGATCTAACTTGATCTTATAACAAGTTTGGACCGACAAAACCAAACACCCGCTTAACGGACGTCGAGGTTCTTCTTAATAGAACTATACATTTGGTTAAGCTTCTTTTGATTTCATTGAGTTATCTCATAACATTTTGGAACCTCGGCTTCGAGCTTGACCAATTATCAAGACTTGAACTGACAAATCCGAACACTCGTAAAGTCTCGTTTTGGTATTTAATTAACTTTGCAATATTGCAATTATACACAAATATTTACTTAACAAATGTTAAGTAAAAACTAATAAATAGAATACCGAGACCCGACTTCGAGCAAACTTACTTTTCAAAAAATCATTACTTTAATTCCTTATGTGTTTACATTTTAGCCTTCAAACTTAAATTATTTATGTTACGTGTCAAGTTATTTTACTTTAAAGCTTCCAAAACCATCTACTAACTCAAGACCCTTTTTATTCTAGGTCTTGCCCGTTGAACTTACCCTTCCCCCGTTTTATCGCAAACTATCCTTCAAGTTACTTATTTCACGTGAGTGCATTTCATCCCCCGTTTTCACTTTTATATTTTGGGGGTAACATGCATACTTATTCAAAACAATAATGATTTAATATACTCAATTTTTCAAATCACAAACTTTAGGGTGTATGATACTTAGAATACTTGCTCTATTGTGTGTTATATGTCTCATATGCTTTATGTGCACGAGTGTTTATTTTATGTTGTCGTTGAGCCTTAATAAGTATGATCATACACTCCCCTAGCTACTTAGCCTTTTGCTAGTAGAATAGTGTCGGTTGTTACCGATTAGAAAGGATCCTCATTTACATATGTTTTATATACCATGATTGATGCTTTTATTTATAGTCTCAAATACGTTTGTGGATTTCACTCATATTATATATATATACTCAAAACTATGAAATTGCTCACCAACATACGTGTTGACAAATATTATTTTATGCATTGTTACAGGTTTGATTATTTCTTGACTTGGAGTTTGAAGGCGCCATTCTATTTGATACCGCTAGGTTATTAGAAGAATGAACAATATCTATATCATATATTTTGGTGTTTATTTGTATGAACAATATGTGTTACTTTGGTGATTGAATGAAATTAATGAGTTGTTCAAATACTATCACTTTAATAGTGTCTTGTGTTCTTGAGCAATCCGTTGCACCCCGACATGTTTCGCGACGGGTGGTTCCGTCTTCAACAAGAAAAGATGGTAGCAGAGTATGAGCGACGGGTGCGCGAAGAGCGAATTCAGGCTCGAACTCTAAATTATGTATAGTCTCCTAGGAAATCTCTCTCTCCTCCAGCATTAAGGAGGAGTCAGATCCACCATAGTGTTCAGGCGGAGAGGGATCCTAGAGAAATTCAGAGACTGCGGGACCGTCCTCGTATGGTCACGCACATACCATCCTACCTAGACGAGTACGATAGTTATGACCCGTCATACAGTCCAGGTGACATCAGTTATTACACTGGTGATAGCCGCCTTCACCTACATGAGGGAACTAGCCGTCCGCAAGCGGTAGTTCGCCATGCGGGTTATCATAGTGATGCTGAGGAAGACTTTTCTAAGCCATATCGTCTGGCTTCTTTCGCTGAAAAATCAAAGTTCATCGCAAAGATTTCAACTGCCCCATTCCTAGTCAACGCTAAGATCCCAACACCAAATATGATGGGATGACCGATCCCAGCGATCACCTGCTGAATTTTGTGGCAGTTGGAGGAGTCAGCGGTTGGACTCTTCCATATTGGTGCCACATGTTCGCACTAGCCTTTAATGGGGCAGCGCGGGAGTGGTTCGAAAAGCTGTCGGATGGATAGATAAAAAGTTGGGATGAATTGGTTGCAAAATTTTCAAAACATTTTAGCCAGCAGAAAACACACACCCGTGATCCATCCGAAATATTGGACGTTGTTAGACGGAACAATGAGTTTGTCGAAGACTTCATTACCCATTTTAACAAAGAAAGCCTCAATATCGGTGGCATAAGCTAGGATATGTTGCTAGGAGCTTTTCGCAAGAATGTGAAAAGCGACGAACTAATTTGGACGTAAACTGGAAGAGATGGTATGCCCAAGTCTTGGGATGAAATCATGACGGCGGCAAAATTGTTTGCACGAACCCAAAAGACTTTGGCAACCAACAATCAGAGACAAAACTTAAAAGTTGAATTCCAGATTCCGCGTCCGAACAAGAAGGCGAAAGGAACCATTTGGTCTAGACTCCAGCTGTCTGCAGAAGCGTCCAAATCTTTCGATGCCATATCTTTGATTGGCTTTAAGAACAAAGCAGGTTCCTCGAATCGAGGATCAAACAATTGGACTGCACTTTCAAAGACTCCCACCGAAATTCTCACCACGGAGAATATGAATTTCAGAAAACCACAGCCACTCACAAGGAGATCATTCATTGACCCCAAAAAATACTGTTTGTTCCATGATGACATCGGTCACAATACGAACGAGTGTGTTGCTCTTAAAAATGAGATTGAGGCGGCTGTGAAGTCTGGGAAACTTGGAAATTTGGTGAAAGGTGAAAAACCTAGGACTGGTAAGGCTCCCGCGCGAGATTACCAAGGCCCAGCCGAAAAGCAAGTCAAGGACTTAAACGTTCATATGATCCAAGGCGTACACAAGGTTGGGGGAAAAAGAAGAGAGTCCAATGACGAAGAATGGAAGAATGAGCCTGTGATTTTTCCAAGAATCAAAGGAGGTCCTTGTAATAAGAATCCCTTGATTATCACCGCCCTATTCGGCCACTATCGCTCGCAATACGTTTTCTTCGACACCGGTAGTACGTCGAATATAATGTATGAGCAATGCTTCGAACAGCTAGATGAGGACGATAAGAAGAGATTGAAACCCATTCATGCTCATGTATCAGGATTTGGAGGCGAGATAATGCACCCGCGAGGGGTGATTTCCTTCCCATTCACTCTAAGTGATGGAATTCATTCAAGAACCGAGGAGGTCGAATTTTTAGTTTTACCGGCAACATTGAAGCATGACATTATCCTGGGTCGGGAAGCGATCGGTGATTTCAATGCTCATCCTTCCATAGCACATGGTGCAGTTGGAGTTCCAACTCGTACCGGTATGGCTATCATCCATATCAAATGCCATTGCTTCACGATAGAAAGTTCTAAGCCAACCAAAATTCCGAAGCAAACTCGGCGGACTGAACCTGAAAAATGGGTATTTAACAAGAGATTCCCAGAGCAAACTGTAACAATTGGACCCGCTATCTCTGAGATAGTGAGAACATTTTTGAAGTAGTTGCTGACAAAAAACGTAGACATCTTCGCGTGGCAACCCGCAAACATGACCGGGGTCCTGCGAAAGATTGCTGAACACAAATTACAAGTAAACCCATCGTTTACTCCAGTTGTGCAAAAGAAGCGTAAGATGGAGCCGGAACAAACCAAAGCAATGAACGAACAAGTTCAGAACCTCTTACATGCTGGTATTATCTACCCAATTCAATACCAGACTTGGGTCGCCAATTCGGTCATTGTCCCTAAAGCAACGATACATGGTGTATGTGCATAGATTTCAAGGATCTGAACAAGGCGTGTCCCAAATACTGTTATCCATTGCCAGAAATAGACCTCAAGATTGATGTTGTGGCCCCATTCAAATTCAAGTGCTTTTAAGATGCCTACAAAGGCTATCATCAAATCCGCACGGCGGCGGGTGATGAAGATAAGACAACATTCTGAACAGACCAAGGCACATTCTGTTATAAGATGATGCCATTTTGTTTAAAGAATGCGGGGGCTACGTATCAATGATTGATGGATGAAGTATTCAAGAAACAAATTGGTCGGAACTTGGAAGTTTACATGGATGATCTCGTAATCAAAAGCATTGAAGAAGATCAGATGCTGAGAGACATCGAAGAAACATTTCAAACTTTGAGAAGCATCAATATGAAGCTGAATCCAGCCAAGTGTTCCTTCGGGATGGAAGAGGGGAAATTTCTAGGAGTGATCGCTACCGGCGCGGGTTTTAAGGACAATCCGGATAAATTCCAGGCAGTAGCCCGCATACCTTCTCCTTCGTCTCTCAAGGAGGTACAGACACTCAATGGAAGATTGGTTTCACTGAACAGATTTTTAGCAAATCACACAAAAAAAGTCTTAACCGTTCGTGTGAACTTTGAGAAATTGCCTCAAGAGGGCACATTTCAAATGGACCGCGGAAGCTGAAAAAGCATTCTTGGAGGTCAAACAGTGCTTAATGGAACTGCCTACCCTAATAGCACCAAATGCGGGTGAACCTTTGACACTGTATCTGTCAGCAACTGACATCGCCATTGGGGCCGTACTACTGACGGACAGAAAAAATGTCCAAACACCAATTTACTACGTCAGTAGGACGTTAACCGACCCGGAAACCAGGTATTCAATGCTTGAAAAACTAGTTCTGGCATTGGTCTATGCTGCCAGGCGACTCTGCAGATACTTTCAAGGTCATCCCATAAATGTCCTAACCGGATACAAACTCAAGAATGTGTTAAGCAAACCGGAATTTTCTGGACGATTGTCGAAATGGGCCATCGAACTGGGTGAACACGCGATCGAATACAAACCCAGGCCAGCAATCAAAGGGCAAGTGCTGGCGGACTTCGTGACAGAGGTTCCGCAACATAAAGAACAAGAATGCTTAGTCGAACAACGACCTAAAATACCTCTGGAACAAGGACAAATATGGTCGTTGTTCCCAGAAGGAGCATCTAGTAGCGAGGAATCAGACGCAGGCCTCAGGCTAGTCAATCCCGAAGGCCATGAGTTTACTTATGCCATCAAATTAGACTTCAAGAGTACTAACAATGAGGCGGAGTATGAAGCTTTTTTGGAAGGATTACGGATAGTTAAAAAACTTGGGGTAAAACACTTGGAAGCGCGGGTGGATTCCATGATAATAGCAGGGCAGATCAATGGGACTTACGAAGCAAAAAACGATGTAATGGCTTCGTATTCGTCGCAGGCAAAGGATTTAATCCTTCAGTTCTCCTCATTTAAAATTGTTCACATCAAGAGAAGCGAGAAAAAATCGGCGGACGCCCTTAGCAAATTGGCTTCAACAAATTTCGAACATTTTGCTAAGGACATTCGTATTGAAGTTTTGGATCGCCCGTCCGTCCCGAAACACCAAGTTTTGGTAATTTAAACCGGAGTAGAGTCCTGGATGACACCTATCGTAGCTTACCTGTCATCAGGAGCTCTACCCGAAGGAAAGACCGCGACGCGGAAGATAAAACACAAAGACTTGAACTATCAGATGAATGACGGTGTTTTGTACCGACGTTCCTTCCTCGGCCCACTACTTAGATGTGTGGACGCCGAAGATGTGAACTACTTAATCATAGAAGTTCATGAAGGCATATGTGGTCTTCACGCAAGTCCAAGAATGGTCGTTGCAAAGTTAATGAATGCCGGATACTATTGGCCGGGAATTCATCTGGACGCTGTGCAGGAAATCAAGAAAAATGAGTCCTGTCAGCGTCATGCTCCCAACACACTGCGACCAAAGAACAAACTCGTTCCAGTCACTTCCACATGGTCGTTCCAAAAATGGGCTATTGATATCACGGGACCTTTTCTTGAAGGCCCGGGACGCGTCAAGTTTCTTATAGTGGCCATCGATTACTTCATGAAGCGGGTGGAAGCCAAACCAGTCGCATCCATAATAGTAGCAAGTGTCAAGAAATTCTTTTGGAAATTCATAATTTGCCATTTTGGTCATCCGCTAGAACTTGTAAGTGACAACGGTACTCACTTCGCGGATAGCGGGCTACAAGAATGGTTGAAAGAACTTCATGTGTCTTAAATCTTCACATCTGTAGCCCACCCGCAAGCGAATGGTTAGGTTGAATGAACCAATCGGACAATTAAAGAAGGAATTAAAGCCATGTTAGGCACTAAATGAACTGGCTGGGTTGATGAATTGCCCCCATGTACTATGGGCCTTCCGCACTCAGAAGAATTCGAGTAATTCTGAAACGCCGTTCAGCTTAACCTACGACACCGAAGCCATGATCCCAGCCGAAGTAGGGGTTCAATCTGCTCGAAATCTATCTGATCAATGATAACGATAAAGAGTTACAGATGAACCTCAATCTTCTTGAAGAAAGAAGGGTTTTGGCATCCATCCGCGTGCATAATTACAAACGAAGACTACAGAAGTATTATGACTCTTAGGTCAAAAAATGCATCTTCGATGCGGGGGATTTTGTCTTCCGCAGTAATGAAGCTTCCGGCCAAGAGCCTTCGGGCAAATTGGCCCCAACTTGGGAGGGCCCTTAAAATATTAAACACGTATTATCTAAAGGCGCCTACAAGTTAGAAAAGTTGGACGGGACTGAGATCCCTAGAAATTGGAACATAGCACAGTTAAAAAAATGCTACATCTAAGTAAGACATGTTTTTATTTTTTATTGTAGGCCTGCGTGCCAAGTAGATTAATGAAAGACATATAATGTCATCTCTTGTAATTTCGTTTGGCTTAGGCCTTGCTTATGAAAGATTGCTAGTTTCATATTTTAGTCATATGTAATACACATGTTCTGGTCCGTGTACCAAAAGGATTCATATGATCTGATAGCAAGAATGGCGTAATCCGTTATTGACAAAAAGAAGATCCCACAAGCACTTATATTATGGAAATAAGACAAAGTGTATCGGATAAACCAAGCTTCTTATTAACGTACAAATGGGATTACAGAAAGATTATAAGGAAGATAGTTCTACAAATACATTACAAGAGATATAAAACTATGTTGCTTCATCTTCCGCGTCTTCATCTTTCGCATCCTCTTGATCGGCGTTGACAGTTACAAGAAGTTCCTTCAACTGTTCAACCCCGTCTTATTTATCCACAAACTCTATTATTTGATCTTCAATAGGGAATTTTAAATTGTCAAATGTCTTCGTTTGATCAGCAAGAGCCTTGGCGGTATTTTGGCCATGTAAGACGAATTCCTCGGGGAGTCTACCTTCTTCAGCAAATTTAAACCCATCCCGGAAACCCTTCTGACGACCATATTGAGACGATGCGATCAAAAGTCGGGCAAGACAGTTCTCAAGTTCATCGCCACTTTGAATATGGGCGATAACCTGTTTAAAATAAACCATGAACAAGTGTTTTACGTTTGATTACATACTTCAATAAAAAATGCTAGAGCAATAAATTACCTGGGGAACTCCTTCCGCCAACGACCATTTTTTGTTTGCCTTGGCTCGGACGAGTTCCATCTTGTGCTCTGCACACTCCAAGGCTTGCTCCCTGTTCTTGGTAGCATCAGTGGCAAGGCGCTCATCTTTGGCGGCTGACTCAGCCTTCAAAGTCTTAATAAGCTCATCACGCTCATCTAGTCGTTGCTACAAAGCAATTTGGACTTCCTCAGCAACAGTCCGGCGAGCTGTTTCTGCCTCCAGCGCCACCTTGGCGTCCGCCAACTGTCGTTCGGCAATATCAGCAGCCAGACGGTTGTCTTTGGCCTTCTGCTCCGCCTGAGATGTCCTAACTTCCATCTCCTCCCACTCTTCATTCACGCTCAGCCAGTCTCGGCATAATTCCTGGGTAGACGAGACAGTGTTGGCTAGGCTGTAATAGTAGGAGTGCAATAGCTTCTGGCGGGGACGCCCGCGTTAACGCTCCTTTTCCGCCGGAGGAAGACTCCTCTGCAGATACTCCTGACAAATGTCCACATCAGAGAAAGTTGAGTCCTGATGTAAAGACCATCGCGAACGATGCATAGTGGGATCTTCCTCAGGAAGGGGCGAGGTCGCTTAGGGACCACAGCCATATGCACTACTCCCTCCTTGGTCCTTGTAGGAAAATTGGAGAATTGCATAAACGACGGAATCTTTTGGATTCTCGTCTTTCTAACCCCCAGAAGGAGGGGTATCTACAATAATTACCGGATCCTGCACATCAGTTGGCGGAGGCATTGGCGGTGTAGCAGACGGTGTTGACCCACTTAGACCTACAAGATCCTCAGAAGATTCCTTTAGGAGATCACAAAACAATACTTCAGGAAATCAAGAACACACCTTACGTGTTCATAATGGTTCTCAAAATTATAACTATCAAATTACCTGAAGATGCATCATCAGATGCAAGTTGTTGGAGACGGGCACCCAAATTCGGCCTTTTCTGTTTTTTAGACGGGACGACCTTGGTCGATTTTCCTTTGCGTTTCCCCGTTATTTTGGAAGTACCCGCACCAACTGCTTGATGTTCACCTTCGACGGAAACATCATCAGCAGATGGATGATGGCCCTCAGTAGTGACATCGGCATTTTCGTTGTCGACTTCCTTATTGGTCGATGGCTTCTGGTCCTGTTTCCGAGTCAGACCTACATTTGAAGGTAGGGTATTAGTAGCATCAATTGATAACCCTCATTCACAGAATGATGACTCTTCGCGAAACGAGAGGTGTACAATCACCCCGCTAGAAGTGGCAGTAGTAATTGGTCGAGGTTGTAAAATGCCCTCACCTTTCAGAACGAATTCCTCACCTTCAGCGTACATCGCCTCAGAAACCACAGGTTCCGGGCGGAGCGCAGTGGGGAATAGGAAATTGACACGTGTACGATCTAAGATACGTGCGTCCATCGGGTCGATTTGGCGGCACACCATCAGTCCCTCTTCATGGTCCAAAAGAGTACTAAAGATAGAGCCTTCACCTGTATCAACAAAAATAGAAGTCAGACCTCAAGAGGAAATTTACAAATAAAAGAAAAAAAAGTAACGGACCTACCCTTGTTTGGTTTTTCGTAGTGTGGCTCCAAATAAGGAAATGGCCATAGACGGCTCATCTTAGCACTCACCATCGCCCCCTCATGTATTGGACGCATAGGAGTTGGTGTTTTGGTCAATGTCGTGAACCAAGGAAGGTCCACATGGGCGGCGGCGGGAACCACTGGCATCTTGTCTTCCGCCTTACGATAGGTCATCGTAAATGGAATGACATCCTCCCGGATCCAGGAAAATTTTGGCTTCCATTCATGAAGGCTACGGATCCATTCAGTACCAACAACCGCTTTCCTGGTGGTAGCCCAGCTATACCATCCGCCGCGGAAGGTCATCTTGTAAAAAACGGCAAACATGCCGATGGACGGGTCAAGTTCGGGAACTCGACAACAGAACTCGAAGTGTCGAACTCTTAAAATCCCAAAGGGATGGATCTGCGATAAATGAACTCCATATGTTGTCAAGATTGATTGGACAAACCTCGTCACTGGCAACCGGAAATTGCCTATTGTAAAATGGTCCACATAAACGGCCATCTTATTCGCCGGTGGTTCGGTGGCAACAGCACCGTCCGTCGGATGTTCTGGTTCCCACTCTGTCTCCGGCCATACACGTTAACAACGTCATTATAGTCCTTCTCCTTGAGGTTAACGACAACCTCATGAATAGCAGGAGCACTCTTCTTATCCCCCCGCCATATAGTTCAAATTATCAAATAATCCTAAAAAACTCAACTATGAAGGTCGAAACGTAGAATGAAGAAATCTCAGGTCTGCTATTGAAGAGAGAAGAAGAAGAAGAAGAATCAGTGAAAGGTGTGAATAAATTGAGGTGTATATGGCCTATTTATACGTGTCGCAATTAATGCGACCGATTGGATGCTAGTGGAGAGAGAAACAGTGACCCAATTACAAGCTGACACGTCAGGCGGGAAAGACGAAAAATAAAATATAGACTGTCAACAGGCGTCACACACGTCTTGTCAGTTGTTCAGCGACGTTTATCTTTCCGCCATGTCATCTCTCTCACCCCACTTGCAGAAATTCAAAGTTGGAAAATTTGAAAATATCTCACAAGATATTATCATAAAGCAAAAACAATGCAAAACTCATAAAAGGACAAAAGTTTTCTTTTTCATTCATAACAGAGATATGGAAAAGAAATTACAAGACTAATGCCTAAGGGTCCTGGGCGGAAGCATCTTCCGGAGGCGTAGACGGAATATCTCCTGGAGGAGAAGGCGGAGTTTCTTCTGAGTCCTCCTCCAAGTATTCCTTCAACCGTTGAACACCATCACTTGCCGTAACAAACTCCAGAAGCTTCTCTTGCAAAGGAAATAGTAGGTTATCATAATCTTTGATCCGCATGTCATACTCTTGGGCAACGTCAAGACCATGAAGCGGATGATCTTCAAAAGAGCGACCAGTTTGAGCATACACCATCCCTTCATTGAACCCCGCTGCACGACCAGATTGGGAAGAACCCTTAAGTAAAAAGGCAAGGCTATCTGTCAGTTCAGGTCCCTCCTTGATATGTTTAATCACCTATTACAGAAACGAACACTTATCAGAATAATGAACGGACAAAAATAAAATGACAAGCGGCAGGTTGGGGAGAACATACCGCATTAAGACCTTGACCTAGTAACCATCGCAGGTCCTGTTCGGCACGATAAGCCCTATCCTGTAGTTCCCGGAACCCGTCAGTTGTTTTTTGTTTATCATTTAACGATTCATCTACACGGGCTTCCGCGTCTTCACGAGCCTGCAAAAGGGAGTCATAGGCAGTTTGCATTTCAGTAGCATTTTTGTTTTTCAATTCGGGCTGCTCCTTCTGCAGCTTCAACCTTGGTGGGTCACTTGGTTTTCTAAGGCTGAATTAGCCTCAAGTGCCCTAGCCAGGTCCTCCTTTTTTCGCTGGGTTTCATCCCGAGCAGCTTGAAGGACAGTATTCTGCTTTTTAGAAGCCTCCTCCCACCGCCGTGCAGCAGACGCATGACTGTCTTTCTCATTCCTAAGAGCAATCTCAGCGTCACTCAGCTTCCATTTAGTTGTGTTGGTTGTATCACGGCATTCGTCAGCTTCTTTTCGAGCTTCCTCAGCAGCCCGGGTAATCTCCCCCAACTTCCCACCCATTGTCCACCACTCACATAATATTTCCTTTCCACATGCCATAGTGTTGGCCAGGGACGAGGAATAATCCATGTGAAGATCATGTCGAGAGCTTCCACGTTGGTGGATTCGCTCCGCAGGCGGCACACAATGGTTGACGAATGCTAAACAGACATCAGGATCAGTAAAGCGGGACCCATTAACAATATTCTAATTTGGGGTAAACAAGTGATAATCCTCCCCAGGATTCGCTTCCCCATAATAATCCGAACTGGATGATTGATGGCGCACAGGGATCGAGGAGGATTGGCGGGAAGCATCTCGGGTTGTCACCCTTTCAACGTTCTGCGAAGGGCGTTGAGATTGAGAACCTTCCCCTCCACCCATGAAAAAAGGCGAAGATGCAAAGGGAAACGGTGGAGGCGGTCGAGGAAGAGATTCCTGTGTTTAAGGTATTTCCTCATTCACAATAGGATCATACGCTGCAGAACTAAAAGCTCCCCCAGTCCCAAAAAGATAGTCTAAGGAGTCTTCAGTTTCTGGCTGAAGGACTGGATTTTCTTCGATCGCATCAGCAAGAGGTGGGAGGTTCTTTCCTTTATCTAGTGGTTCGTCCTCTTTTTCTGGATGAGGGGATGGTAGTTTTTCACCTTCAAGAGTGGGAGACGGTAATTTATCCCCACCAATGACATCTGTTGGTGCATAGATGTCAGTAGTTCATATGTCTAATGTCTGTAATCGAGTCTGTAATATTGTTTGTGTATTTTTTTGTAAAAGCGAAGTTGTTGACAAGTTCGGTTAGGCGAACTTGTTAACCAAGCGAAGTTGTTGACAAGTTCGCCTAGGCGAACTTGTTGAACGAGCGAAGTTATAGACAACTTCGCCTGAGGCGGAGTTGTCGTGTATTTATACTGTTTACGGGTTAGAGTTTTGATTGATCGAGTAGTTCAGTTTACGTGTATTTCAGTGAGTCTATTGACGTGTGATCGAGAGTCTGTAAGTAACACGGTTCGAGTTATTAATATAACGTGGGTTTGTTCGTATCGTGTTCGTGTGTTCGTGAGCTTGTATTCTACGTCCGTAACGATCTACACAGGGATTCCGCACCTGTGTATATCGGGATATCTCGTGTGATCCGTCCGGGGAACCTACAATTGGTATCAGAGCTTTTGCTCGATTGTGTGGTTCGGGATATTCACGCGGGTGTAGAATTCGTTCCATTTCGGGTATTACCGGGACGAGTTTTTGGTGTTTTTGCTCATTCTAACTTCCTACCAGTGTGTTTAAGCCTTCAAACCGTCAAAAACGTCATTAAAATTCGTTTTTCAGATCTGCAGAAAGTTTCAGTTCGTCAGGCGAAGTTGCTGTTCATCAGGCGAAGTTGCTGTCAGGATACGTAGGGTTTCAGCGAAGATATAAGGAGAAGCGAAGTTATTCACAACTTCGCCCAACTCCTCAACTTCGCCTAACTCAGCGAAGTTCTTCTCAAGTTCGCCTAGTTCAGCGAAGTTCTCTTCAAGTTCGCTTACTTTCTAAGTTCGCTTATCCTAAGCGAAGTTATTCTCAACTTCGCCCAGTTACGCGAATTTAAGAAGGATCCAGCGAAGTTATTACTTAAGCGAAGTTATCCTTAACTTCGCCTACAGTACTGTTCAGAGGAAATTTCTTAACTTCGCCCTTTTCAGAATTTTTCGGGTTTCTTAGTCTTCAAGAAGGATGTCGTCGATCAACATTTCAGAGCTTGTAAAGATGGAAGTTGAAGCGGGGTCAGCTACAAAGGCCCCAAGATTGCTGAAGGGAACCGATTTTGTCGCGTGGAAGGATCGGTTCATACAATACGTTAAGTACCAGGATGCGAAGATGTGGGTATGCATCCAAGATGGATATATTCCACCAATCATGGAGTATGAGGGTCGAGACCAAATCAAGAAATACAGTAAAATGGAAGAGGAGGAGAAGAAGATGTATGAAGCCGAAAGCAAGGCTCATGCTGCAATCACAATGGCTCTTCCACAGGAGATCCTCCATACATTCAGAAAGTATACATCAGCTAGAGAGCTTTGGGAAGCTCTTGAGAGCAGATTCGAAGGAAATGTAGGTATTCGAGCGTCAAAGATAAAGTTACTCAAAACTCAATTTTCAGTCTTTAAGTACTTGAAGAACGAATCTCTTGATGATATTATCACTCGATATTATCATCTAATGACTGAATTGAGTAACTACTCCATTTCATACCGAGAAGAAGAGATTGTGGAGAAACTTCTCGATGCTCTCCCACCAAAATAGGAGATGTATACTGTACTAATGAGGGAAGACAAGGACTTCTCTACTTATGATCTTGAAACCGCTGTCAACAAGCTCAGAACTTTTGAGCTTAATATGGTAAGAAAAGAAACATCTATGGATCAGGTTCAAGATCCGGGCATGTACGGTGCTAAAGTAAACTCCAATACAAGTTCAAAGACTGATTTTGCCGCCTACTACTCGAAGGGTGAGTCGGGTGCCAATTCTTCACAGGAGGGGCATGTGTCAGTAAACTCAAATGGGGATGTTTGCTTTGTTGCGGGTGGATCAAGTGGTACTCAACAGACAGCAAGCCAGAGTAGTGGATCTTCAAGTTCCTCAAGCAATAATTACTCTAAGATGCCAATGAGCGTCAAATCTGCTGAAGAGCAGTTTGGCCTCTATGCTTCATTTATTGCTTCATATGAAAACTATATTCAAGGGAAGGTGGTTGATCCAGCGATGCTAGATGAAGACTATGACCAGATCGATGCTGATGATCTGGAGGAAATGGATTTACAATGGCAGATGGCCATGATAGTGAGGAGAGTGAAGAAGTTTATGAGAAAGACGGGGAGAAAGTTTGTTGGTGGCAGGCCAGGGTTCGACAAGTCTAAGGTGAGGTGCTATAACTGTCAACAAAACGGGCACTTTGCCAAAGATTGCAGAAACGAGCGAGTTGAACGTGGTCAGGGCCGGTCTGCACAGCACACTGGGAGTACTAAAGAAGTCAATTCCATGATGTCCAGAGAAGCAGGTGAATACAACTGGAACCTGCATTTGAATGAAACTAGTGAACAGGCAAATATGGCTAAGGTTGAGAATGAAGAACGTGAGAAGACTAACGGAGAAGAGAAAGCTACTGGTAAGGAAAAAGCTTTCATGGCAGATAACAATGATCAAATCTCCGAGGTAAGTTCTAAATCTTTTTGTACTAAATGTGAGAATTTGTCTGAGCAACTTGCTACCATAACTGATCAGTATGTTCGTTTAGATGCTGAATTTAAAACTCTTAAAGAAGATCATCACTTTACGAAAGCAAGAGAAAACAGTTACAAAGTTAAAATAAAAGCGTGTGAAAAAGATGTTAAAAGCTTAAAAACAAAACTTGCTGAAAAAATTGAAGTAATTGATCTAAGTTATGAGGTTTTAGAAGAAAAGACTAAACTGATTGCTGAACGAGAAAAGCAGATTGCTGACCACCAGGTGAAAGTGGTGGAACTGAACCGAAAACTTGAATAGTTCAGAAATTCCTCAGCTATTCTTGATCACCTTGTTAGTGATCAAGGTACCTCTACAAAGAGGGGAGGAATTGGTTATCACGAGGTTCCACCACCTTATAACCACAATTATACTTTTAACCCTAGTGTTCAGAAATCTGTTGATTTTGAAGTTCCTCAGACAGCTCCAATCAAGGTTACGAGTTCAGAACCAAGTGTTAGTAGTGGCGAAACGAGTTCGCCTGTTTCAAGTGTGAAAATTTCTGTTACGAGTCCAGTCTCATCAGATTCGGATAAGTTGTCCGAATCGGGTAAGACAAAAGAGAAGGTAGTGTTACCCACTGGTGGAGAAAAAGATAAAACTTCTAAAAAGAATACTCCACTCAACCCGTACGTCCCACCTTATGTGAGACGAACGGCCGGTAACACAGCCTCTACAACCAAAACAACATTTGAAAAGAAAATGGAGTATAGGTGTTGTTTTAGGTGTAATAAGTTAGGACATCTTGTTGCAGATTGTCCTCTGACGCCGAAATTTAGAGGAGTGAGGCCTATTAAAACTGAGCATAAGCTTAATGGTAATTTTAATACTGCTAAAAATGAAAACCCTTTAAAGTTCCAAAATGTAACTAATTCAGGTTTTCACATAAACAAACCTCAGTTTAACAATGCTAATAACCAAATCACAAGATATAATACTTTCAACGTACATAGGTTTGGAAGGCCTCACACTCAATTTCCAAGGAGATTTCCTAATAAGACTGACATGAATTATCCAAATGCTAACTTTGGAAAGCAGAAGTACGGGATGTATAGATCCAAGACCAATTGGTCTTGGGTCCCTCGATTCTAATCCTTTGCTTTATTGTGCAGGAACAGTTGAACAGGGCTGCCCACAGTCTTTGGATTGTAGATAGCGGCTGTCCCCGGCACATGACGGGTAACAAATATTTGTTACACGACTTAAAACCTGTTCAGGGAGCGAGAGTTAGTTTTGCTGGTGAAAGTGGAGGAAGAATTACGGGAAAAGGAACAGTGTCCAATGGGAAAATGACACTTGAGAATGTGAATTTTGTAGAAGAGCTGAAGCACAATCTGCTGAGTGTGTCGCAGATTTGTGATAAGGAATATACTGTTCATTTCACGAAGAATGAGGCGATCGTGTTGAAGCCTGGTTTTCAGATACCAGACGAGTGGATAGTAATGAAAGCTCCACGTGATACAAATACTTATGTGTTGGATATGAGGTCTACTGAAATGGCCACGGGAGAATCATGTTTAATGACGAAAGCAAGCGAATCGGAATCCGAACTATGGCACAGGAGGATGGGGCACATTCATTTTCGAAAGATGAACTGCATCAATCTGCGTCAATCACAAATTGGGTGCTGAAGTAGACGGTGATGCAGATGTGGACCCAACTCAATATCGGGCAATAATAGGTTCTTTAATGTACTTAACTGCATCTAGGCCTGATATAATGTTTGCTGTTTGTCTTTGTGCACGTTTTCAGGCAAATCCAAAAGAATCTCATTTGAAAGGTGCAAAGAGGATACTGCGGTATCTCAAGGGCAAGCCGAAGCTGGGGTTGTGGTACCCGAGAGGAGGAGACTTGGAGCTGGTCGCTTACACAGACTCTGATTATGGAGGGTGCAATCAGAGTCGGAAGTCAACAACTGGAGGTTGTCAGTTTCTTGGTGGCAGATTGGTGTCGTGGCAATGCAAGAAGCAGACTTCAGTCGCAATTTCAACCTGTGAGGCAGAATACATGGCAGCATCCAACTGCTGCTCTCAGGTTCTTTGGATACAACAACAATTGCGCGACTATGGTCTGAATTTCTTACTTACTCCTATTTGCATTGATAACACAGCTGCTATCTCAGTAACTAACAATCCCGTGAAACATAGTAAAACTAAACACATTAACATACGTCATCATTTCATACGGGATTGTGCTGAGAAGAAACTGATAATTCTTGAAAAGGTGGATACGCTTGATAATTTCGCTGATTTATACACTAAAGCGTTTGACAAATCCAGATTTCAAAACCTTATTGAACTGAATGGGATGATCAATCCCGAGTAACCATGCTATTCTTATGTTTTGTTCGAAAAAAAAAAAAACAAAAACAAAAACGTCACTAATCGCTTAAAAATATGTCGGCTACATCAGTTTGAAGGACTTGTCTTCGGATATGTTTTGGTCCTCATTTTCTACTTGTAGATTTTGAGGATAGCCATTAACCAGATTACTGATAGTGACCGGGGCGATTTATGATGAGTTTTTCACTCTTTCGCTTAAAATTAGTCGATAATACTTAGTTAGAAGGACACATACTAGTATGTGGTCGGTCCAGCTGATCCATTGGATCTTCGGGATAGCCGTTTACCTGAAGACTTTGTCTTGGTCGGGGCGAATAATGTTTAAATTTTGAAAGAAAATGGGAAATGAAATTACTTTTCAAGTCTGTTACTTCGTAAGAAGTTCGTTAGCTATGTTAAACGGAAAATTGATCCAACCTTGGAAAATGATAGATATACTAATTCTGTGTGCTTAACTAGTGAAGTTATTAGGCTTAAAAGGCTTTAGGACAGTCATTGTATGTCATGGTAACTTTTTATGGTGCGTAAAAGTAGATGTGATACAAACTAATTTTACTTGATTTTACGTGAAAACTCCTTAAGAGTTTTGCGTGTCTTCAGATATATCTTTCCGAATGATAGGCAGAAAAGCGATTACCCGGTCATACACGAGCCCATGTGTGTTCTGATTCCCGTGAAGATAGCGTCTCAAGATACTGCAGTGATCCAGATTCGGGACTTGCAGTTAATTTCTACTTTGAAGTCTATGTTTATTTAAAAAAAAAAATAAAAAAAAAATAAAAAATAAAAAATTTTGAGTTATTGAAACATTTTAGAGATGACAAAATATCAAGACTTCTCAATCTTAGAGTAAGAAGAAGAACGGGAACCAGAAGAAGAGTACTTACATGTTTAATCAGACACTATGGGTCGAAGTCAATTCGGGGTGACTTGGGGAAAGCCAAATACGCTTTGAGGATAGATAGGAGGCATCAATATTTCTGAGTTGTTGCCCACTTATATTTTGAGGCATAATTGAACCTAACTCGTATCACAGAAACGATGAAAACCATCTTAAGTATATTACCTGCTTACAACCTGTCTCTATATGTCATAATACAGCTAAACACGGATCTATGTGACAGTCACGTAGTTAGTATGATTCCTGTTCGGATCTTTTCTAAAACGTGGTAGTCCCTAACTAGACTGAAATTTGATCCCTTATACTTTAAACTTTTAAAGTTTTTGTACTTAGATAGTTTTATGATTTTTTTTTAACTGGTTACTTAGAATTGATCATGTCATTTATCTCTTAAAGGGAAGTTTTATAACTTAATTGGAAAATTGTTAAACTTATAAGGTTAAATTTTGTAAATATATAGGCGATGTTGTTGAACAGGCGAAGTTGTGGATAACTTCGCCTAGGCGAAGTTATCCGTAACTTCGCCTGTATAACTTCGCCCCTATATAAGGAATACTTAGAGTCAAACTGTTCATTATCAGCGAACTTATATCCACAGCGAATATTTTTCCGGCGAACTTGATATTTACACCGATTAAGTGTTATTTATTCCCGATTTTCACACCGATCAAAGGTTCGAGATGTTGTTTTATCATATATTACAAGTTCGTTCATGCTAATCAAGGGTCGTTTCGACCCGGTTATCAACCTCGAATCGTCGGACATTCAACCGAGTTTCATAACCTGTGTTTTAACGTGTTGATAAACATACTGTTCGTCAAGATGTCCTTAAAACTTGTGTTTAAGAGTTCTTAATCGTCTAAACTAGCCGAATCATCAACTGCACGTTGTTCCATAATCTCACTGTCGCCGATTCAGATTCAGGCGAAGTTAGGGTTTAGGCGAAGTTATCCGTAACTTCGCCTGAAACTTAAGTTCGCCTGAGGCGAAGTTATCCGTAACTTCGCCCGAAGCTTAAGTTCGCCTGAGACGAAGTTATCCGTAACTTCGCCTGAAACTTAAATTCGCCTGAGGCGATGTTGTGATGTAGCGAAGTTAACTTTAACTTCGCCTAGATCATTTTTACTTAATATTAATTAGACGAACTTAAAGCTGAAGCGAAGTTGTTCCCAACTTCGCCTCAACTTTAACTTCGCCTATACAGAGTTTATCACAACTTCGCTCATGGTAACAAAGCGAACTTGTGCTATGTCTTTGTGTCGTTCTAACTTGGTTAGTTTGTTGCAGATATGGCTGCGGTAGTTGGTGCTGGAGGTGCAGGAGGAGATGATGGTGACAATCAGAGACAATTTTTCCCGGGTCACAATATGTACATTACACTTGACCCGGAAGCGAGCGGCGTTGAGGATTACCGCGAGATCATTACCTTCCTCATACGCTCGAGGATTTTTCATGCCATCACCAACACTCTGCCGATATCTCTACCGAATATCGAAGACTTCTGGCAGACGGTCGAATACGACTGTCGTGTTGAGCCCCCGGTCATGAGAGCGACGGTGAACAATCAACAAGTTCAGTTCAATTCTGAACAGATCCGGGTGGCATTAAGGTTTGGTGAAGAGACTAGGGATGACCCAACTGAGTTCGTAGCTCCGTTCCGTGATGGAGCGTTTCTCCGAATGGGCTACTCTGGTCCATTAGGAGATACCTAGAGGAGGAAGGGTTTCCTTCTAGATCAGTGGCGCTTCCTCATGCACGTTATGATAGTGTGCATGTCTGGGAGGAAGGCGGGCACTGACGGTATGGGTGCGACCATGCAGTCTGCAATGACTGCACTGACCTATAACAAACGTTATAGCTTCAGTCAAATGGTCTTCTACGAGATTGATAGACAAAGGAGGGCGATGTCTCGGGAGCGGTTCATTATGTACCCACGGTTCATCCAGATGATATTGAACCATGTCGCTCCGACTCTACCTCAGAGACGCCCGATAAAATACGTGGAATCTGTGAGCAAACGTATCTTTGCTCAATGCCGCACGTCGAGTGTGAGGAGCAACCCTGAACGTCGTCCCAGGCATACTCCACTGTTTGGGTTTTTAATCAACCCAGAGTATGTTCCTGCTGGTGGGGACGAGTTCAGAGATCCTCAACCGCGACAGGCAAGAGCAACTCAAGCTGTTCCTGCTCCTGCTGTGCCTGTTGTGTCTGCTGCAGAGGATATTGATCTTGACGCTGTTTTTGGAGGTCAAGGCTATTTTGATATGGATCACGTTGAAGAGGTGCAGGTCTCGGCTGCACAAGGTTCGGGTGTGAGTATGACTAGAGCAGCTACGTCGATGGCTGACTCCGATTTGGATGAGATTATGAATGAAGGGAGACGGTTGATGGTGTCTCGAGAGAGAACGTTTGGGAAAAGAAAGAGAACGGAAGATGATGAAGAGTCAGAAGAGGAAGAAGACATACATAAGCTGATAAGAAGATCAAGACGGGAGAGGACAGGTGCTGGCATGGGAGCTGGAGAGACTTCAAGGACTGTACGTTTTGCTCCGGCCGCACTGTCTGGTATGTCTATTGTTCCTTCCTCTGTACAGGTGACAAGTACAAGCGCTGCGGATGTTCCCGTGGTGGCTACATCATCGGCTGGCATTCCATCCATCACTGCTATCCAGACGTCGACTCCGGAGATCGTGTCTCTACCGCCTCCAACGCTTACTCAGTCGGTGGTAGCTGCACGTTTTGTGGAGTCAACGGTCGTTACTGCTGCAGGGTTATCAGGTATGGTACCACCTGCGGTTACGCCTGCTTCTGGTGTTTCGCCTTCGCCTACTTCAGATTCAGAGAGAATAGCTTCACTAGAGCGGATCGTGGCAGAGCAATCTAAGACTATTCAAAGCCTAGTGGAAGCAAATCAACTACAGGCATCCCTCCTGGTTGAGCATGGGAAAGTTATAGATGCCTTGAAGGAGTTCTTGGCATCTCAGGGGGAGATGAGCTGTAAGGGCGACGAGCTCAGAACGAAGAAGAGAAACGACCGTGACGATGATCCCAATGCATCGAAAGATGCAGGTGGTGAGCTGCCAAGAACTTCTCAAGCTCTTGGTACTTCCACAGCTGAGGGGGAGTCTACCGACGTGGCTGGTGGTGATGATGTGGTGTTAGTTGAGGATGACGTGATTGATGCGCTGAATGAACTGGACGATGACATGTTCAGCGATGATGTGTTATTTGATGAACATGTGCTGCCGAGTGATATGATTGAGAAGATCGGTGAGCAGATTGTGATTGAAGATGGAATAGAAGAGGGGGAGATAGTAGAAGAAGACGTTGAACACGAGATCCCTGATGTTGAGAAAGCCGACATGGGTGCTGAGATGGATGAGACTGAGTGGGAGGAGCAGCCTAGGTGGAAGGAAGGCTGTGCTCATTGGTTTATCAAGACCAAGAAGCCTGCTGTTCCAGCCATGTTCAAGAAGAGTTATAACATCAAAGGCTATGCTGAGTCGAAGAAGGGAATTATCTGTTGGATTTATGATGAACAGATGAAGTTGTTTGTGGTGAAGCGTTATGATGGTATTCAATACTTCAAGAGAATGTTGAGATCTCTCAATACGTTGCCGGAATGTGAGGTGAAGGATTTGGCCAGGTTGGGCCTGATAAATAGAAGTGACAACAACATGGCAAGAGTGATTGAGAAGATTGTGTGGAAAGAAAGCATAAAAGAAAAGAAGTTTGAACTATTAAAGCCACAGAAGGGAAAGTTCGTGGAGGATACAGAGAGGGGATTGAGAGCAGATGGCAAGCCATGGATGGTGATGAAGTACAAACCGATCCGATGCATCAAGGAGGTTCCAATGAAGACTATGCCTCAAGATGTGTTGAAGAATCTAAAATGGTGGTACGTTGATTGCCAGACTGCTGAAGCTGTGATGGAAGATGAGGATGAACAAGAGATCCTTAGAGTTTACGATCCGATGCATCTTGTAAACTTATCGCAAGCTGATCTGAAGATGCTCAACGAGAAAAAGATCTTTTATATTCCAGCTTGGAAGGATGAAGCAAGAAAGTATCAACGAGTTGTGACAGTATGTGTTAGAGAAGGAGTGCACGCGTGAAGATACAGGATTACGAGACAAGAGCTGAAAGATCAAGATATGAAGCTACTGCCAAGGGGGAGTCTGTTGGTGCATAGATGTCAGTAGTTCATATGTCTAATGTCTGTAATCGAGTCTGTAATATTGTTTGTGTATTTGTTTGTAAAAGCGAAGTTGTTGACAAGTTCGCTTAGGCGAACTTGTTAACCAAGCGAAGTTGTTGACAAGTTCGCCTAGGCGAACTTGTTGAACGAGCGAAGTTATAGACAACTTCGCCTGAGGCGAAGTTGTCGTGTATTTATACTGTTTACGGGTTAGAGTTTTGATTGATCGAGTAGTTCAGTTTACGTGTATTTCAGAGAGTCTATTGACGTGTGATCGAGAATCTGTAAGTAACACGGTTCGAGTTATTAATATAACGTGGGTTTGTTCGTATCGTGTTCGTGTGTTCGTGAGCTTGTATTCTATGTCCGTAACGATCTACACAGGGATTCCGCACCTTTGTATATCGGGATATCTCGTGTGATCCGTCCGGGGAACCTACAACATCTGACGGATCTAAACAAAAGAATCAGTCATTAGTAATAATCAAAGGCATAAAAATACAAAGAAGGGAGGGCTAGTATTATTTACTAGCTATCTCCTTCATATGACCAGCAAGGCTGAACGTCTTCTTCGGACGTTATGTCCGCTGCTTCTTGGGCGCCGGACCTTCCTCCGTGTAAGCGAAGCCAGCACCCGCGTTGCTTGCACGAAGAAACTCAAAGTTTCTCTTACGCTCCAGCTCTACTAACAGATGTGACACAGATGATATTTCAGAAGCGCCATCAGAACTTTCGTCTTCATGGGTTGAAGAATCGTCACTCGAGGAGAGAATGACGACTACCCCATCAGAAGAAAGAACATTAAGCGGAGGAGGATTTAAGGTGTACGCACCTGATTGGAAGATCGCCTCTGAAGTTGCAGGCTCGGCTGGTACATTGGTGGCGAAGAGGAACTGACTTTGTGTCCTCTCCAAAACAGGTGTTTCATTTGCCTCACGGATGCGGTTCGCCGTGCGGCCCCTGTTCTCATATAGGGCATTTAGCATAGGCCCTTCACCTGAAAATACACAAAAGGTTAAATAAGCTGATTAACAAATAAGACAAAAGAGAAGAGAGGGAAAAATAACTTACGTTTGTTCACGCCCATAAAAACAGGCTCTAAATTAGGGTATGGCCACAAGCGGCAGAGCTTCCTCTAATAGAACCCGCATAGGGGATAAATCCAACACCAGGGTGCGGAACCAATCCTGCTTCTCATGAGAAGCTGTAACAACCTCCGGAAGCACCCCGCCAGCAGGGTGACGGACCATGGTGACTGGAACAACGTCTTCTGAAATCCAGAACAACTTGTGGTTCCAATCTTTGAAACCCCCCTTAGGAAGAATGCCAATAATCCTATCCTCTCTAGCGTAAAACTTACACCATCCGCCGCGATTAGCCATCGGTAGAACACAGGGAAGCGGTCAACACGAGGCAACATTCCTTTCGCCGTACACAAAAATTCGAAAAGGCGAATTAGCATAACGGCAAGAGGATGTAATTGGGATGAATGGATCCCATAGGCACTCAGTACCTTCATAAAAAATTTCGTCATAGGAAACCGGAAATTTCCATACTCCAGATAATCAGAGTAGACAGCCATCTTGCCAATAGGTGGCAAACTCGCTACAAATCCGGCAACGGGGAATTCAGGTCCCCATTCTGGTGGGATTACATAAATACGAAGTAATGCTTCGTATTCATAAACATCCCATTTGATCTCTGTAGTATCAATGGTCGGTACCAGAGATCCTGCACTACTAGCCATCGTTTCGTTGATAAACAGAAAAAAACGAGCAATTGTGATAAATATCGAAGATATTGGCTAGAAGAATCAAGAGAAAACAAAGAAAAATCACGGAAATCATGGATGAATAAACTTCAAGGAAGTTAATCTCCACTATTTATGCCCATCGCAATTAAAGCGATGGGATATGAACAGTAGAGAGAAAAACTCATTATCCAATAAACAAACACTACGTCACGCGGGAAATTCGAAAAAGAGAAAAACGTGTACAGTCGGGTACAGTGACAGCCGGCCTAAACGTCCTATCACCTGCCCACACGCCTGCGAGTGGTCAACTTATCATTTTTCATGATTATCCACAGTTCCTACAGAAGATATTTCTACGAGTGATGTGCAAGAAACAGTCAATTAAATATTAACTAAACTAAACAAGTAATAAAAACTAGACTTAAGACACAACTACACAAAACACCTGCAAGTGAACCGGTTAATTTTACTAAAGCTAAGTAAGTCCGGAATATCAAACCCACAGGACTCTATAAATTACGTTAACTAATTAATTAGACTCGACTTACAACACGACTATTTATTATTAATGTTTAAAGGGGGTTTTTAAACTAAGAAAGCAAATAAACCAGTAAACTAGAAGCAAGCAATTTAATCACAAGATCGAAATCAAATAGAGAAGGAATCTACCTAGGTAAGAATCCAATGCATCAACAATCATCAAGCAATGGACAAATAACATGATATGGAAACTGATTTCAAAACGTATTCATCTAACAAACCCTAAAGAACCCTTGATCGCATCAAGTAAAATCCTAAAGAATAATTATTAGATTATTAAGCAATAAGTTATATTGATTTCTTCACAGTCATCAATTAGGGTTAATTAATAGTATCTAAAGCAAGCAATCTTACGAAACACTAAACCCTAGATAACTTGATAAGCTAAACACGACATCATGAACAAGGATCAACACAATAAGCAAGAATATTGTCACTAATCTATCCTATCATGCGATTGACCAAGACACATGAACAACTCCTCACCTTACAACTATTGGAATTTAGCAGAACATTTAAAACCTAACCAACTATCAACAAGCTTCTATGATCTAATGGGCCCATTCAATCACAATAATCAAAACACCAAGTAATGATTAAACATAAACCCTAAATCTAAATAACACAATCAAGAGATAAAAGATCTATGTGAAGCAATAGTTAATAATCAACCAAGATAATAAACATTCATATGCATCATGAAAGTAAAATCAAGTCTTTTACTATTAAAATAACGAAACCATAATCAAATCAATTGTCCAAAGCAAGAATCATGCATCAAACATGTTCATCAAACCTAGGTAGACATGAAGTCTAGCCTAGAATCATTATTGAAAACAATCCTAAACAATTCTTAAAAACAAAGAGGAAAGACATGACAAATAATGAACAAGGAATGAAACTTAGAGCGATAAAACCCTTAGCAATTGATCCTTGAACACCCGTATGAAAGAACTCTCGATCCTCCTTGGTTCCTAGCTTCAAAATACCTTAAAAACCTTTGTTCTATCTCCAAAATTGGCTGCCAATAAGCTTCGAATCGTTTAGGTTTAACAAGAGATGTTTATATAAACGATTACGGGCTTGGACTTGAGAAGATAAGTTGACCAGGGGACCTAGACACCACGCGGCCCCCCTTTGGCTCCACCTCCAAGCGGCGCGGCGCGCCTCAAGATGAGATTTCCGAATTTTTTATTATTTCTTGATTAATATTGTTAGATCTTGATAATATTCTTTCTTGAACTCCAAGTAATGATGAGAATCTTCTAGAACTTGCTTCCCTTGATTCTCCAAGCCACCATATATATGAAAACATAATAAAACATTAGTAAAGCAATCATGTAATCATTGACGAGCACAACGAACTTAAACTTCTCACGAAATGATAGAAAGAATTAAAGCTTTAACGTTCAAGACACCAAAAGTGTTAAAACATGATAATTATATAATACTTGACTCAAAACTTAAATTAAAAAAAAGATGAACTAAACACGAACTTGAAACATTAAAGAAACACAACTTTACAAGGGATTCGAGATGTATAAATAGATGTATATCAACGAGCGTGCAAATTCTCTATGACACCCCTCGGATACTTAACGGAACGATCGACTAAAGACAACGTCATACGAGTAGGGTGAGCTCTCCTAGGTATAGCTTTTCATACAAAGAATATGGCATAAAATTTATACTAGCTCCTAGATCGGCTAATGGTTGACACGTCGTATCACTTCCGAAAAGACATGGAATGGTAAAAACACCGGGGTCGGGTAATTTCTCAGGAACTCTATTGAGAACTACTGCAGAACACTCTCCATTGAGCGGTACAGTCAACAGCTCCTCCAAGTTATCCTTTCTTTTAAGAAGGTCTTTCAAAAATTTGGCGTACTTAGGCATATGCTAAAGGACTTCTACGAATGGAAGGTTGACATTCAATTGGCTAAATATATTAAGAAAATGCCCGTAATCTTTTGTATACTTTTGATTCTTTAGACGAGCGGGATACGGGACATAGGCTAGGTCAATGGTGTGTGGTGGTGGCCGGAATCCAACCGGCTTCTTCTCGGTGTTTTTCTTAACTTGCGGCTCTATGATTGGTGTTGTATTTTGTGACTTACATGGGGCCTCTACCTCTATCTCCTCATCTATCAACTCATCGTCCCTATCTTCCCTAATTTCTCTACTAACTACCTCCGGACCAAAAACCTTACCACTACGAGTGGAGATGGCTTTCAATTGAGCAGCCGGATTAGTTTGAGGGATACCCGAAAACTAACCTGGGGGCCTTTCTTCTAAACGACGAGCAATATCACCAACAGTCCTTTGAATATCGATAATAGAAGATTGTTGATTCTTGAAGAGCAAATCGTGTTCGTCAAACTTTTTCTGTGTAACTTGATCTCTCTCCAAGATTAGCTTCATCATCTCTTCCAAACGCCCAATTCCACCGTTCGAATCCTGCACATTATTTTGAACATTAGTACCATCAGTGTTATTGTTGTTGAAATACTGACCTTGTCCTTGATTTTAAGAGTTTTGAAATCCGGGTGGGGCACCCGATGGACGCCAGTTAGAATTATTTTGATTCGGGTTCTTGTAAGTGTTCCAACTCTGATTGTTGTTGTTATAATTGTTGGGAAACCTGTTCTGACCAGCAACAAAATTGACCTGTTGATTCATCACCGGACACTCCAACGTACCATGTCCACCTCTACAAAATTCACACCTGTCCACCTTGGCCTTCAGCTCCTTAACCTCTCTAGTTAGTGTTTCCAAAGCAGCATCCACACTAGTATCCAGATTAACCTAGTGTACACCTCGAGCGGATGAGGATGTACTGCTGACGGGAGTGGAATTCCCGTGATGTGGTTCTTTGGCAAGGTCCGATTGAGCGAAGCTCTCAAACATCTCGTTACACTTGGTGACATTTTTCCTCGCCAGTAAACTTCCTCCCGCGACCGTGTCGAACCGAACTTGGGTTTCGTAGTTCAACCCATTGTAAAATTTATCCACGAGAGCCCATGGTGTAGACCATTCTGGGAGCAATGGGCTAGCATGTTCTGAAAACGCTCCCAAGCATGACAATATTGCTCCCCCGTCTCCATGTGAAACGAGTGAATTTGATCGCGAAGAATAGCTGCTTTAGCCGGTGGGAAGTATCTCTTGATAAATGCAGAACGTAGTGCTTCCCAAGTGGTGAACGTGCTAGGTGGCTGCGTGTCAAGCCAAGTAGCTGCTTTACCTGCAAGTGAAAATGGAAATAGATGTAAGAAAATAGCATCTTCGGTAGCACCTTGTAAATTAAAAGTTTTAAGAACGCGGTAAAGTCGATTAATGTGAGCCGATGCATCCTCGTCATCACGTCCCGTGAACTGATTAGTTTGAACGATGTTGTTCATGACGTATGACGTAATTTGCCCCGAGTTGGGATTGTTGATTGCGGGAACGACGATGCATGACTGGTTTTCGGTTAAGCCATCGAAGGCTTGAGCATCAATTGTTCTATCGTCGGCCATCTGAACGTCTGGTTGACTTCTCGGACTTTCTGGTGGTGAACTGTGCGGTGACGATTTTGGTGTAGAAGTAGCTTCTGACGGTGGTTTTTCTGCTGACGAGCTAGCTTTAGTTTTCGACGGGGAAAAATCTAGATTCTCCAGTGGTGGTCCTTGCGAACGAAGATATGGCATAAACCTTAAAGACGCAAAGGACTAAGTGAATAGACTAAAAATAAAAACTAAAACTAAATTAAACTAAAATTTAATTAGACTCCTACGACTCAAAAGAAAATAAAACAAATAGCACGTATATATAAAATAAGTCCAGTTAACGAAAATAACGCAATTCCCAAGAGTCCCCGGCAACGGCGCCAAAAACTTGATGTGCAAGAAACAGTCAATTAAATATTAACTAAACTAAACAAGTAATAAAAACTAGACTTAAGACTCAACTACACAAAACACCGGCAAGTGAACGGGTCAATTGTACTAAAGCTAAGTAAGTCCGGAATATCGAACCCACATGACTCTATAAATTAAGTTAATTAATTAATTAGACTCGACTTACGACACGACTATTTATTATTAATGTTTAAAGGGGGTTTTTAAATTAAGAAAGCAAATAAACAAGTAAACTAGAAGCAAGCAATTTAATCACAAGATCGAAATCAAATCGAGAAGGAATCTACCTAGGTAAGAATTCAATGCATCAACAATCATCAAGCAATGGACAAATAATATGATATGGAAACTGATTTCTAAACGTATTCATCTAACAAACCCTAAAGAACCCTTGATCGCATCAAGTAAAATCCTAAGGAATAATTATTAGATTATTAAGCAATAAGTTATATTGATTTCTTCACAGTCATCAATTAGGGTTAATTAATAGTATCTAAAGCAAGCAATCTTACGAAACACTAAACCCTAGATAACTTGATAAGCTAAACACGACAACATGAACAAGGATCAACACAATAAGCAAGAATATTGTCACTAATCTATCCTAGCATGCGATTGACCAAGACACATGAACAACTCCTCACCTTACAGCTATTGTAATTTAGAAGAACATTCAAAACCCTAACCAACTATCAACAAGCTTCTATGATCTAATGTGCCCATTCAATCACAATAATCAAAACACCAAGTAATGATTAAACATAAATCCTAAATCTAAAGAACACAATCAAGAGATAAAAGATCTATGTGAGGCAATAGTTAATAATCAACCAAGATAATAAACATTCATATGCATCATGAAAGCAAAATCAAGTCTTTTACTATTAAAATAACGAAACCATAATCAAATCAATTGTCCAAATCAAGAATCATGCATCAAACATGTTCATCAAACCTAGGTAGATATGAAGTCTAGCCTAGAATCATTATTGAAAACAATCCTAAACAATTCTTAAAAACAAAGAGGAAAGACATGACAAATAATGAACAAGGAATGAAACTTTGAGCGATTAAACCCTTAGCAATTGATCCTTGAACACCCGTAATGATGAGAATCTTCTAGAACTTGCTTCCCTTGATTCTCCAAGCCACCATATATATGAAAACATAATAAAACATTAGTAAAGCAATCATGTAATCATTGACGAGCACAACGAACTTAAACTTCTCACGAAATGATAGAAAGAATTAAAGCTTTAACGTTCAAGACACCAAAAGTGTTAAAACATGATAATTATATAATACTTGACTCAAACTTAAATTAAAAAATGATGAAATAAACACGAACTAAAACGAACTTGAAACATTAAAGAAACACAACTTTACAAGGGATTCGAGATGTATAAATAGATGTATATCAATGAGCGTGCAAATTTCTAAAACCCTCAAATTTATCTTAAGTCCAAAATTTCACCCGCATAAAAACTTCATGCGCAAGAAACACTGGACTGAGGGGGACTTATAGAGGTAGGGTATCAAAAAGACCCAAATACCCTTAAAGATTATCTGCGGGTAGGAAAGGAATCTCTCATACACCACCCGCGGAACATATGGATCGTCCGCATAACTTAATAAAGGAAGAATACTCTTACGTCACACGCGGAAACATCCAGGCACCCTCAGACGTCATCCGCGCGATAGCACATCTATCCGCCAAGTGACCGGAAGGGAATGCCAACAGGACAGCTGTAAATAATCAATTACCTTCTAGAAGAATATACCACGATTGTTACTTGAAGAATACGTGACTCATCGACCAATGGATGAAGGACACCTTGCCAGGTTGTTATAACCGTGCACATGGCCAGGGATCAACTCATACTATCATAGAATGACGCGTGTCCAGGTTGTTATACCCATGCACATGGGGCGTATAACTCAACTTATCACATGGAGACACGCGTCCAGACGGTAATGAGAGATTTTCTAGAAAGGGACAGTTGGCCCAATCACAATTCCCACATCCTTCGGCTATAAATACCCTCTCTATCTGCATGAGGTACATATTCACTCCCAAGTATTTACTCTCAATACTTTGGTACTTTCTTTACGCCAGAATAGCAATTATTGTATGTTGATCAGTTCTTCATGTAAGTAATAGAAAACGTAATAAGTATTAAACCTATGAACGTGTTACAGCATGAAGAGTAGTAAACGCAGCAGGGTATGATGTAGTCGACATGCTTGTCATCTTGATCGAGTTCCCCTTTAGGATGTATAGTTAAGGATGGTTAGGGTTTTTGAGAGGAACCCGGTTTAGAAGAGAGAAGAGACACATGATTTCTTATGTGTGTGAGATTAGATTATGATGTTAATTTATTCTCTCTATATATACACCCAAGGGGAAACCATTTATTAGCTATTAAGAGTAATATGGCCCATCAACAATTACTAAGCTAATATATAATAAGGTATAATTAATTATTTTGATCTATTATTATATAAATGATAATGATGGCCATATAAATAAATATATAAAATATATTTATTCTTACATTCTCCCACTTGGCCGAGTAATCATTTATTATGAGTATTAGATAAGCCTGATCAGGAGTTAACACTCATTTTAGTTTTAAAATCAAACTAGAGCAGAGAAATACAGTTATTGAATTGAACATCAGCTCAAGACCCCCATTAATCATACTGCAGTCCTTATTTAAAACCTAAGTAGTTATGATCAAAATTTTCAAGTAAGCCCTTCAGAACGTTTGATTTGTATAATAATTTGTCTATATGTCATTATGCATGCAGAACATATTAAGAGACATACAAAATCAGAAGTAGTGAGGAAATATTAATAGTTAATCATTCATAGTACGATATGCAGTTGTACATGGTCATCAGTAAACCCCTCATTATTATAAGCGCTTTCATAATACTTACGGGTAGACCTTTAGTTATAGGATCCTTAAGCATATCATGAATGTATTCGATACGAAAATTTTCGATTCCTCAATTCGTTCATAAACGAATAATTAGTTTCACATCGAAATATAATGCAGCACCTCTCAAAGTGTTAGTGTCTGAGAAAACATGGTAGCTGACTTTATCACAGTAAGTCTTCAATATATAATAATTATGGAGTTAATAAACTTATGAGTCCACTAATAAATTTTGAACATTTATTGCTAATTGCGTTGTGATTAATCAACATATCATGTCATTATAACTTAGATTGTTGTTATCAGTTATTTATGACTCCTCCATGAGATAGATTTATCTGCTGACATGAGAATATATCCCGAAATTTACATTAGGTTATCTTTGAATATAACAAAGTTCAGAGTAATCTACCGGTTTGAATTCTCACTTCTTCTTTTAAATTATAGTCTTTCGTTTCTTTTAAAGATAATTTAATACTCTTTTAAATGCTTCACATTCATCTAGACATATCTACTGTGTTGCAATTTTAAGTAATATCTGAACGAGTATAGACTTGAACCTACATAAGGCTTCTACTTAATGAAGCATAATGTAATAATCTCAATAATCCTATTATCCTCTAAATAGAGCAATATTGTTTGTTACATGTGTAAGGACCCATTTAAGATAAAACTTATAGAACAAAACTAATGTCCCTTTGGGTCTATCTCAGAATGTTATGATACCTATTATGTAAGGCATATCTTTGAGATATTTCATATCAAAGTGTGTGAACAATGCTTTGACTTATGTAACATATACTTGTCAGAAGAATGTCATCTATATAAGGACAAGTTTGTTTTTAGTTGCTCCCACTCATCTTGAGGTAGGTACATTAATCCAATTGGTTTTTGATGAAAATCATTGTATAAATATTTTATCAAATTTTGATGTTTGCATTAACCCATATATGGATTTTATTGACTTATAGACTAAATGTTCATTAGCCTTCAGTTTATAACATTTAGGTTGTTTTATGAGCATGTAGATATGTAAGTCAGTTATTAGGGAAAGTTGTTTTAATTTTCTTCTAACGTATCTCTTTAACTATTATAAGCTACTTGAACAGTGATGACCCTCAAAGAAATGTTTTATAATATAGGTTATAAGATTTTTGATGATTTATTCCCTTTTGAATCTAACCTTTAATAATCAATTATGCTTCTTAGTGTCTTAACATTTGTGTTAGGATTTAGTTTAGTTATGAACACATTTAGGTGATTCAACCAAATCTCAAAACGTTAGCGACTTCTGGAGTCAATTATGATTGATGATAATGGTTTAATTATAAGGGATATGATCATTAAACTTTCCAACATCCAATTCAACTTTAGTTAGGGAGGTTACATAAGCATCAAATTTAGTAGGTTTTAAAACCTAGATGGCCTCCTAAGTTGATTATTGGGTAATTTTAAAAGTCTCAGTTTTACGGATTAGCTCTTAGTTAGGTTGCTATCATTTTCAGGATTCTAAGTGTGTAAGATTTGGCGCGGTATGGTGTACAAGAGGTGTAATTGGAGTAAAATTTAATATCTCTCTTCCCCCCCCCCCCCCCGCCTCTTGTACTTCTATCAAGTCATTATAAAGACTTTTACTGCTCCCACTGACCTTAGAAACCTTTAGGAAATTAGCATACTTAGGGTCAGTATTTAAAGACCAATAGATTCTAATAGAGAAACAAGTTAATAATATAAGTTGTTGCAGTTTCCTTGGTGAGGATTAATTTAGTAAGAAATCTGAATTCGTTCACGTTTAAGCAACAATGAAACTTTTGTAAGAGTAGTAGTAAATTCTAAAGAGATAAGTTTTGATGGAATAGCGTTATGATGGAGCAGTGTCTTGTACAAGAGGTGTATTTGAGATAATATCAAGTTTTCACTCCCCCACCTCTTGCAAATCTTATAAGTTATGATTGAGACACTTAAGGCTCCCACTGATCTTTAATATCTCTAGGAAAAAATACAAGAGAAGTTTCAATGATGTACATGACGTGGGAATCTGTCATATATATGTTAGACTTAATTTGATTCCATTAACGTCCAGATGTCATAATAAACTTAAAGGACATATTTAGAAGAAATCGTATTAAGTATATATGAACGGATCTCTTTATGACCGCGGACCATAGAATACTGATTAGATACAAGTAAATAACATTTTAAATGATAAAAGAATTATGTCTGAATATTACGTTTGAATAAGTTTCACGAATGTTAGTGAAATATAACTTATGGTGGACCCATACTTATTCCTTAAGCCAAGTAATGTTTTATGACATTTAACACATGATTAAAATCACTAAGAATGAGATTAGATGAAAAAATCACCCTCATCAACCATGTTATGATTTCTCATGAAATTTGGTTTTAATGGATGAATTTTATAATTCTCATTTGTCTTTTGTTAAATTCTTATTTCATAATAACAAAAATTGTGAAAGCATGTAGTATCATTTAGTTCTA
The DNA here is from genome assembly GCF_021521415.1 of Bidens hawaiensis. Taxonomy (NCBI): domain Eukaryota; kingdom Viridiplantae; phylum Streptophyta; class Magnoliopsida; order Asterales; family Asteraceae; genus Bidens; species Bidens hawaiensis. The sequence continues at coordinate 127,828 of NW_027493445.1, read as the reverse complement.
TTTTATAAATGTTTCAATCCAGATATTGATAACAAATAATATGAGATTTTAAGGTAAGAGTGACTTTATGTTGGCAATGCAATCCTCATAACTGTCATAATGTAACTTAAGTATTGATACTATTCTGATTAATCTTCAGAATATTTAAGGTATCATAAAGTGTAATTAAAATACAGTTTATCATGGTTCTAATAACCTTAATATTTAAATTTGTCACTAACACTCATGTTAGTTATTTGTTGATTTCGGATAAACATATAGAACTAGACTCAACAAATCATGTGTTAATGGGAATATTAGGATTAGCAGACTTATATATCATTATTATACAACTATCAATTTTAGCCAGTTGTTCTTTTGAATTATGGATAGTCTTGTAATGTCTATGCCTAATCTAATGGCATATTTTTGCAATGGGACTTCTCCTTAAGAAACCTAAAGCTGGAAGTAATGCTTGTATTTTGTCTATGAACCTTAGAATTATCCTCTTTTAGGTTTTAGTGGTAGTGAATTGAATAACATCTTATTTCTAGCACCAGACATTTCTTTTCATGTATATATGTTGCTGATCAACACACTCATTTTCCTTTGGTACTTCTGAGTGTTATAGTTGATTCGTAAGGCACCAAATTGTACAGCTGAAAATTTTAGTATGTAATGTACTAAAAAAATGTATTTATTTCCATGTGTAAGCCCTTAATTTTATGGGTCATGGTATTTTACATTATGATGTACTCGGTAATGCCATTTAACCTTATAGTTAGAACTTTCAAGAAAGAATGCATGCATCTTATGAGTTATTTTGATTAGTCTTAGGAAAAACTAAATCAAGAATAACTCTAGTGATAGCATTTATTTAAATAAATTATTGATTATCATTATTATAAGAGACATTATGATTGACGCATCGCATTTGTTATGCTCTAGTTTTTAATATAATGATTGTTATTAGAAAGAGCAGTAAGATAGCCATATCATGTCTTAATGAATAATTAAAATTGAGAAGAGCTAAATGTTATTAAAACTCTTTATGAGACAAAATTCAATTATATTTTAAGATTAGAGTGGATGATTTGGATGAGATCGTTATTTATGGAAGAAAATATAGTGAGTAATAATATGGGATATTAAGATAATACATATTAAAATTTATGATCATTAGATTAATGAATAATCATTAATATGAGGATTACTATATTTTATTGAAGATGTGATATGTCTATTATTAACATCAAACTAATAGACTATAATTAATAGTTCTACTTAAACAAAAAATAAATCACCTTTGGGTATAATTAAAATTTATTTAAGTATATGTGCAAAACAATTGTAACACATCACCTTTGGGCAGAAGTGAGACAATTATTTTAATTATGCACGCGCTAGTTTTGCTAAATAAAAATGTAACAAATCACCTTTGGGCAGAAGTGAGACATTTGTATCATGTTAGGCAAAACTAACAAAAGCTTTTCAGTTATACTTGAATGATAGAGTAAATGTAACTCATCACCTTTGGGTAGAAGTGTTACATCAAAATTTCATTCAAGTTAAACCTTTATGTTTTTTAAAATTTTATAATATTTAAGGTTTACAAAACATTTAATTAGCTAATAGCGGAAAAAGTTTATAGTAAGGATTTTTAAGTTTCCGGTAGGACCTTATTTTGCGGAATTAGTTCTCGGAAATTTTGGGTTCCCGAGAATTGTCAGTTTCCGGCTTTTAGTGGGTTTTTCAGTATTTGGGTGTTTGCATGATTTTATAGAGTTTTATGGAAAATGTTGATTCCGGTATTAGTGAGTTTTCGGGTTTATGGGTTATGACCCCAAACCATTTTAGAAATTCATAAACTCTTAGAACACATAAGCTATTTTAAGCCCATAATAGATGATTTTTAAATAGCCCATGAACCCGTAAACTGGTTTAAGCCCTTAACCCATGATCTTTATTAATTAAATTAATAATGATAATATTTGGTTCAAATCTTTTTAATGGTTAACAATTATATTTGTTTCCTATTTTAAGGTGATTCAAATATTTTAAGAAAATATTAAAACTTTTAAGTTATCCAAGATTTGAAAAAATATTTCCTAAATAATCATTAAAAAATTTTAATCTAGATTTTGAACCAACATATGTATAATTTTCGATAATAATGATGAACACGAAGAACATCATCGAAAATTTTAACAATTAAACATAAAAAAAAACCTGGAATCGAAATCTTTAAACATGAAATTAACAGATTTCGAAAATATTAGAGTTTACTATATATGAATTTTAGCGATTTTAAACAATTTCATGTATTGTTTTCGTAATAGAACATGAAAAAAGAGAAACCTAAAAAATTAGGGTTTATGAAGTTTTAGTCCATGTCTTCTGATTCAATTCCAGATTTACGGAAAACATGAAGAACTGATTAATCAACATCACTCTGATGCCACGTGTTGATCCGTTCTTCATGTAAGTAATAGAAAACGTAATAAGTATTAAACCTATGAACCTGTTACAGCATGAAGAGTAGTAACCGCAGCAGGGTATGATGTACTCGACATGCTTGTCATCTTGATCGAGTTCCCCTTTAGGATGTATAGTTAAGGATGGTTAGGGTTCTTGAGAGGAACCCGGTTTAGAAGAGAGAGGAGACACACGATTTCTTCTGTGTGTGAGATTAGGTTATGATGTTAATTTATTCTCTCTATATATACACCCAAGGGGAAACCCTTTATTAGCTATTAAGAGTAATATGGCCCATCAACAATTACTAAGCTAATATATAATAAGATATAATTAATTATCTTGATCTATTATTAAATAAATGATAATGATGGTCATATAAATAAATATATAATATATTTATTTCTTACATTGTAAAGTTGGGTGCCTTTCTTGGTTTTAAAAAGAGCGAGGTGCTTGGGTTCTAAAAACTAACATGTACCATGTTTTAAAAATTAATTATAGATAATAGTTACCATGTTTTTAATCATTGGATAATAAAAAGAATCACACACAATTTAATAATTCCATGTACAACTAAACAAGAAAACAGAACTAGAAAACACACATACAAAAAACAAAGGTGCTTTGTTTATTGTTCAGTGGGAGACTTTGTGGATGAATATTAAACTTAATGCTTGTAAATAAATTCCAGTTGTGTCATATATGATTGTTTTTATTTTAATATAATTGGCCACCACAAGTTCTTCTTCTTTTTTTAAACAAGGTTAGTGTGCTTGCTGATGTTACGGGTTGCGCATTTGTATGAGAATTGAGAATATGCAGCCATGGTTTTCTTTTGTGAATTTTGATGTTGAAACTTATCTCTTGATTGTTTGTTTTGTGCTGATTTTAAATAACTACAGTATACTCCTAATTTGAATTACCGCTTGTTTTATTAGCACACAATCACTGTTAGACAATGATTATGCTTGATTTTTACATCATAGATTACTTCTTATCTCACCCTATCTGTTTTATGATTAATTATGCAATTATATAATGTGTGGGATTAATTGTGATGCGTGTTGGTTTTTCAATTACTTTTTACCTGTTTTGTTTGTTTGTGGGAATAGGCATCCATTTAGGATTTTATTTAGGCTCCAAAAAAGTTAAGTTGTTTGTTCAGTATCTCAATCACTGGAGTATGTTTTGTTTACAGGCATATGATATCATGGTAAAGACACTAGATATTATTTTAACAGTAAAGTCGTATCTTATGTGTGGGCTCACCAAAATGTTTGTTTCTCCATGTCATCCCATGACACTTCCGTCCCAGTCCAAAATCAAAAATATTACAGCCAATAAGCCATACACTACCCATGCACTTTAACCACACATACTGATGGCTAATGAGCCTATATCTTTCACCACCGCTAGGAATAGTGTTGATTTGTTTGTTGAAGAAGCTACATATAACACGTGTGTTGTTGATATATGATGCTAGAGAGTTACAAGCTAAGTAGTTTTTGTTAAGTATATGTGATGTGCGTAAAGTGGTATATAAAATTTAGCAAATAATGACCAAACACAACGAGTAATAAAAACCTAGAATACCCTAAACTAAACCACTAGCAACAGGAAAGTGAACCTATCGGGTGTAGAATAGCTATGGGAAGACCGGGAATATCGAACCCTAGAGACAGTTATTAAATTTACGAGACTAGTTCTAAAAGCTAATTAAATTAATAATTAAGAAAATATATATTTTTGGATTTTTATTTATTTTATTTTAAAAACTAATAATTAATTAAACTAATTACTTAATTAAATTAAAGTAAACTAAAAAATTAAATTACCGAATAAGACTTTAGCCATTAATTTAGTTCATGTTTTTTTCTTTATCCACTGTCCACAGTCAGCACCATATGGGCCTGCGCAAAATCCACATAAACAAGAATATAATATAGAAACACTCATTATTTAGCAATCATACGAATTTTTGATCTTTTTTTTTTACTTTTTGCTTTAACATTCACGTTACCATTTACTAACACACGAACAAGTTCATTATGTTTGTTATTATTATTTGATCGTTGGTCTCAAGTTCAATAAAAATACTTCATATTAGCTCGTATTTTATAAAATCAATAAACTTTTAATATGAGCCAAATATAAGTAATATTCAATAAAAGCCAACTCAAAAGCTCTCAAAAGTATAGGATATATGTATAATAATATGTATATAACTTTTGCCCATATCAAATATCCTCACACTTAAACTTTTTTCGTCCTCGAAAAATATGTATTGCAATGGAATCATAACTCAAAATCGATCTTTAAAACATATAGGTTAATGCTTAAGCATAGATAAATGCAAAAAACCGCGATTGCCGATATTGTTTCCACTTAAACCCAACCACCAGCCTATCAAGCCCTCAATTGCATTAAGCGTTTTAAATTTCAAAAGCTACGGCTACACTTACCCCATCTCAGATAAAGAGAGTTATAAGAAATAGAGTCGAAGCAGAGTGGTTCGACAAATCGCCATAAGCCAAGGACTCGTTGATGGTACTAATTAGATGCACTCGGTGAAATTTGATGGATGAATGGTCATGTGGAGGCCATACGAGCATACCCTAAATATTATTAGACTTTGTCCTATATATTCCCTAAAAAAATATTTATTGACTAAAAACCTTGAGCCCCAATAACGATAACCTCATAGTCACTATCCCCTTAGCAACACGTAAACTCTCAGCCCCATCTATTATGTGCAACTTTGGCCTCTTTTTCTATTTTTGAGAATGCTTCTTTGGCATTTTACAATACATAACTTTCTCTTTCTTTTCCTTTTCAGACCAATTCTTGGAATACACTTTCAAAACATACTTTTTTTTTTCTTTTTCTTTTTACTTTTTTTTTTAATTTTTTTATCACACTAAATATATAACTATTTTCTAAGCTCGTAAAAAGATGGACATGTGGTGGTGTGCTGGTTTGAGTGCATCTAAGTCTTACCATCTCATAGTTTTTAGATTATGGTAATCCTCCCTAAGCATTGAAATTCGGTTTCACCGTTTTTCAAATTAATAGATATATAAAATCTGCTAAAAAATGGCTATCAAAGCTAGTTGGGCCTACCGACACATCCCAAATTAAGTGCGCTATCTTTTATTTAATCTCATATATAATAATAGTTTTAAAAGAACAACCTGAAACAATAATATCATTTTCCATTATGCGCAAAATAAATTTTCGGGACATTGTTTTTAAGTTTTTAATTTTTTTCGTTTTTTTATATACCTTTTTTTATCTATTTTTATTTTTATTTTTTTTATAAAACTAAAAACGTCACTTTCCCATTATAAAATCTGCTAAAAAGGGCTATCAAAGCTAGTTGGGCCTACCGACACATCCCAAATTAAGTGCGCTATCTTTTATTTAATCTCATATATAATAGTAGTTTTAAAATATCAACCTTAAACAATAATATTATTTTCCATTATGCGCAAAATAAATTTTCGGGACATTTATTTAAGTTTTTAAAATTTTTCATTTTTTTATATACCTTTTTTTTGTTTTTTATCTATTTTTATTTTTATATTTTTTTTATAAAACTAAAAACGTCATTTTCCCATCCCCATACTTAAATTTCGCATTATCCTTAATGGGAGACAAGAAAAAGACAAAAATAAAGCAAAAATAAAATAAAGCACAACATAAAGAAAAATGAACAGACTCCCCTGGTAATATGGCAGTGATCTGCGTATGTCATGTTCCAATAAAGCGACCGTATAGCATTTCATTCGCGACCGCATCATTTGGGTACCCTATACAAACAAATAAGCTCAGAACGCCCCCGTTCGAATGCAGATTGAGTACAAACGAAAGTATCCAAACCTGTAAAACAAAGCTCAAAGCACCCAAAGCAGACATCAAACAGACTCTAAAAACTTAAAACTGACTCAAAATACAAAAAATAAAAGAAAACAAATAAAATTATACAAACTCTACACTTGGGTATTACCCGAGGCCTATCCCTATCAAGCAATCAAAGTAGGGATATCGATGAGAAATACATCTTCCACGACCGAATCAACTGGCCCACCGATATAATGCTTTAACCTATGGCCGTTCACCTTCCAAGCTCTCACCTCATGATCAACTAACTCAACTACACCGTGCGGGAATGCCTCCTTCACCGTATATGGACCAACCCATCTCGATCTAAGCTTACCTGGAAATAACTGCAGACGGGAATTATAAACCAACACCCGATCCCCACACTTGAACTCTTTCACTTTCCTCAACTTTCGATAGTGTAACGCCTTCGTAAGCTCCTTATAACTCCATGATCTTGCATATGCCTCATCTCTCAACTCCTTTACCTCATGAATTTAGAGATACCGGTTTTTCGCAGCTTGGGTCAGATCAAGATTAACGGATCTCAACGCCCAATACGCTCTATGCTCTAACTCAACCGGTAAATAACACGCATATATATATAATTGCTTTTTCCTAGATAATTCTTGATAGGAATATTTTTGAGTATGTTAACAATTTTTTCTTTCTTTCTGGTGGAATTTTCTTGCTTCTTATTTGTTTCTAATGATGATCTATAAATATAGGCATTTCCTGTAAACCATCCTAAAGGGCGTGGTCCCAATAGGCGTTTTAAACGCTGTATGGAAAACCCAAAGTGCGTCATCCAACTTGTCAGACCAGTCCTTTCGGTTTTTGCCGACAGTTTTCTCCAGAATTCGCTTCACTCCTCGGTTTGCATTCTCCACTTGCCCGCTCGTCTGTGGATGATAGGCGGTGGACAACCGGTGGGTGACCCCATACCGTGCCAATGCCTTCTCCATCTGGGCATTGCAGAAATGTGTGCCCCTATCGCTGATCAATGCATTGGGAGTACCAAACCGACTGAACAACCTCTTCAAGAATCCCACTACAACTTGGGCGTCGTTAGTAGGCAAGGCTTGAGCCTCAACCCACTTAGAAACGTAGTCGATAGCCACGAGAATGTATCGATTCCCTCGAGAAGAAGGGAACGGACCCATGAAATCAATGCCCCACGTCGAAAACCTCACAAACCTGAATGGGGTTTGGGGGCATCTCATTACGGGATAAGATGTTACCAGTGCGCTGACATGCGTCACACTGTCTGACAAACTCTTGTGAGTCTTTGAAAATCGATGGCCAATAAAAGACAGAATCTAGAACTTTCCTAGTGGTGGAAGACGAACCATGGTGGCCTCTAGTTAAACCCTCATGACAATGCCTAAGAATTTCACGACCCTCTTCCCAACTCACACACCTCCTCAACACTCGATCGGTGCCTAAACGAAACAAATACAACGCATCCCATATGTAGTGGCTGGCGTCTGTGAAAAACTTCCTCCTCTCCTGATAACTCATGCCTTTGACCACTACTCATTCGGCCAGATAATTTGCAATGTCGGAGAACCATGGCAGACCCTCCTCTTCAGCACTTACGTACAAAACTGGATATTTCTCAAATATCACTCTCAGCATCATCACCAACTCGTGGGGAAACTTATCCCCGATGGAATCCTCTCTAATCTCCTCTCTCTTTGGATCCTCTAGACATGATAAGTGATCCACAACTACACTCTCCGCTCCCTTTTTATCTCTAATCTCAATATCAAACTCGGAAAGCAAGAGAATCCATCGTATCAGGCGAGGCTTGGCATCTTTCTTGGTGAACAGGTATCGTAATGCCGCATGATCAGTATAAATGATGGTTTTGGACAGCACAAGATAAGAACGGAATTTGCTGAACGCGAAGACCACTGCTAGAAGCTCCTTCTCAGTAGTCGTGTAATTCTCCTGAGCATCATTGAGGGTCTTACTCGCGTAATAGATAGGATGGAAGTGTTTGTCCTTCCGCTGACCTAAAACAGGCCCGACTGCAAAATCACTAGCGTCGCACATGAGCTCGAAGGGTAAGCTCCAGTCGGGTGCTATAAGATAGGGGCGTTAACCAACTGCCCCTTGAGAAACTCAAACGCCTTCAGAAAATCAGCATCAAAGTCGAATGCGACGTCCTTCTCTAGAAGGCGCGTCATGGGTCGAGTGATCTTAGAAAAATCTCTAATGAACCTACGATAAAAACCCGCATGCCCAAGAAAACTACGAACGGATTTCACACTAGTCGGTGGAGGAAGTCTAATGATGGTGTCGATTTTAGCTCTGTCTACCTCAATGCCGTCTCATGAAATCTTGTGCCCGAGCACAATACCTTCAGTCACCATGAAGTGGCACTTCTCCAAGTTCAACATCAACTTAGTCTCTATGCACCGCTTCATCATCCTCTCAAGACTAGAAAGACATTGATCGAAAGAGTCCCCGTATACTGAAAAATCATCCATGAAAACCTCCATGGAACTCTAGATCATGTCCTAGAATATCGCTACCATGCAACGCTGGAAAGTAGCCGGAGCATTACATAACCCGAAAGGCATACGTTTGTACGCGAAGGTACCGTATGGGCATGTAAATGTGGTCTTCTCCTGATCCTCATGTGCGACCGGGATCTGGAAGTAACCTGAAAATCCATCTAGAAAACAATAAAACTGTCGTTCCGACAGACGCTCCAACATCTGATCAATGAACGGAAGAGGGAAGTGGTCTTTCCTAGTAGCGTCATTAAGCCTCCTATAGTCGATGCACACCCGCTAACCTGTGACTGTCCTAGCCGGAATAAGCTATTTACGTTCGTTAGTGACAACTGTCATCCCTCCCTTCTTAGGGACAACCTGAACGGGACTCACCCATGAAGAATCGGAGATGGGATAGATCAGGCCTGCATTGAGGAGTTTGATAACCTCCTTTTTGACCACCTCCGACATGTTAGGGTTGAGCCTCATCTGAGGTTGGATTACAGGCTTGTACTCATCCTCCATGAGTATCCTGTGCGTGCAAAAGTTGGGGCTGATACCCAGAATGTCCATGAGTGTCCACGCAATAGCCTGCTTGTGTGCCTTGAGCACATCAACCAACCTCGATTTCTCATCATCCGTCAACTGAGAAGAAATGATGACGGGCAAATCGGCATCACCGTCCAAGAAAGCGTACTCCAAATGAGGAGGTATCTCTTTAAGCTTGAGGGATGGGTGGTGCCTCAATCGATGGTCTCTCCTTCGGTCCCTCAGCGCTATCTGCAACCGTGAACACCTCGGGGTATTCAGGAGGTGAGCTAACAAGAATGCTCAGGTCGTGCTCCGGGGGAACATCAACCTCTTCCTCCTGATTGAACAAATCTGCTCCAGAGATGTAGTCAAGACATCTCTCGAACTGAGATATGAACGTGTCAAGAAAGTAAACGGAATCGTCCTGACTACTAGAATTTCTCATCGAATTAACTACATCGAAGGTGACGTTCTCCTCCCCTACACGAAGTGTAATTTTTCCGTCGAAGACGTCAATAAGCGCTTTAGCAGTACACAGGAAGGGTCGTCCCAAAATGAGTGGGACCTGATCGTCAGCCTCCATGTCGAGAATAACAAAATCCACGGGAAAAACGAATTTATCGACTTTAACGACTACGTTTTCCACGATTCCCCACGGATATTTGACCGAACGGTCGGCCAAGGATAAACTCATGCGCATCGGGACCGGCTCGCCAAGGTCTAGCTTTTTATAGAGAGAATATGGCATCAGATTTATGCTAGCACCTAAATTGGCCAACGCGTAGCTCTTAGTCGAGCTGCCAAACAAACACGGAATTGTGAAGTGTCCCGGGTCTGCTAATTTCTCCGGCAGCTTGTTCTGGACTACCGCAGAGCGTCCTTCATTTAGACATACTGTCGAAAGCCCCTTCAGCTTATTCTGAAAGAAGATCTTTTAAGAATTTGGCATATTTAGGCATATGCCAGAGTGCCTCGACAAACGAAAGATTGATTTTTAGCTGTTTAAACATGTCCAAGAAATGTCCGTATTCTTGCGCATACTTCTGCCGCAGAAGACGAGCAGGATACGGAACCCGAGTAAGATCGACTTCGGGACTCTTCTTATCTTCAATCTTCTTCTCAACAACTTTCTCTGCAGGAGACTCACTGTTTGACGCGGTACTTGCTGGGACTCGCTTCTTGTGCGTCCTCACATGAGTCTCCATCTCTATCTCCTCGTCCACCGGCTCCTCATCATCTGCCGGCGACTGCTCTCGTTCACCTCCTCTGCCACTACGGGTGGTCACCGCCTTCAACTGTGCCTTCGGATTAAGCTCTGTGTTGCCTTGAAATGCTCCGACTTGTTTATTTGGTAGCATCTGCTTCATCATCCCATCCACCTTCCGAGAAATCTCTAAAAATAACGACTGCTGGTTTTTCAAAAGGGTGTCGTGCTCAGCCAGTCTCTATTGTGTGTTATTATCTCTGTCAATAAGGTGAGAAAGCATGGTAGATTGCTTAGTTAGAAGCTCCTTAAGATCCGGATCCATACCGCTACTCTTCCCCGCACTCGAACTACCTGCTGCCTCTGGGTCACTAACCTGTTCCTGCCTCTGCTGAAAACCCTGAGCATTACCTCCCGACCTCAAACCATAGTTGGAGTTATTTCTCCATCCTGAGTTTCCATAGGAATTCGCTCCTCGATTCTGATTACCCGATTAGTGTACCTTCTCCTGTTGATCGACCGGACAATCAACTGTATCGTGCCCTCCGCGACAGATTTCGCATTTCTGAGCGATCTTCTTCAACTCTCGGATATCCTTCTGAATTTCCTCTAAGGCAGCCGCGATGCTAGTATCATTCGAGACCTGATAAATGCCTTGAGCAAAAGAGGTGGTGGTTTTAGAAGTACCACGAGCGGACGGCTCCTGCTGCTCGGCTAGGGCGAAACTATCAAACAACGACTCACACTCGTCTATATCCAACTTCTCTAACATGTTTCCTCCAGCTGACGTATTGAATCTCTTCTGCATCTCAAAGGTCAGCCCGTTATAGAATTTCTCGACTACAGCCCATTCAAGTAGACCATGTTGAGGGCATCTACTAAGAAGATTATGGAACCTTTCCCAAGCCAAAGAGTATGGCTCGTCAGGGTCCATGCGGAAGGAACATATCTGATCACGAAGTCGCGGGGCCTTAGATGGCGGAAAATACTTCTTAAGAAATTCAGCTTGAAGATTATCCCAGGTAGTGATGGACCCAGGGGGAAGGTTTTACAACCATGATGAAGCACGACCCTCTAAAGAAAACGGAAAGAGATGAAGGTAGATAGAAGCATGAGTGACGTTGGCAATATTGAAAGTGTCGCAAATACAAGTAAATTTGTTCAGATGTCCAGGTGCGTCCTCGTCTTCAAGTCCGTTAAAATGGGGCACAATTAGTGATAGAATTCATGACGTTGGTCGGAATCTGGCAGTTATTAGCATCGGGCATCGCCGGACGTGTGATACTAGACCGTCTCCCCATCACTCCCTCGTTCGCTCTCGAGTGCTGTACGCCTAGGGGGGTTAGCGTCACCCATATCTAATTTAGAATCAGAAACGTGTACCTTGTTTTCACGTAGAGCACATGCAATCTCTCAAAACTCCCTACGGCGCTCATGAAAATCTCTCTCGGGTTTGTCAGAAGCAGTGAAATCTGGTGGTCCTAGTGAACGAGTACGTCGCATACGCTGAAAAACATTTAAAATAATGAGGACCCAAGCTTATCCCTAAAGCACACACGTTATAATCAAGCCACAGATAGCAATCAAGAGCAATTAAATAATAAAATAAAATAAAACTAATTAATTAACTTAAAACTAAAACTATAAATTAATAAGAAGCAAATAGAAACTAGTTCGCTATTACCAAGTGTCCCCGGCAACGGCGCCAAAAACTTGATGTGCGTAAAGTGGTATATATAATTTAGCAAATAATGACCAAGCACAACGAGTAATAATAACCTAGAATATCCTAAACCAAACCACAGCAACAGGCAAGTGAACCTATCGGGTGTAGAATAGCTATGGGAAGACCAGGAATATCGAACCCTAGAGACACTTATTAAATTAACGAGACTAGTTCTAAAAGCTAATTAAATTAATAATTAAGAAAATATATATTTTTGGATTTTTATTTATTTTATTCTAAAAACTAATAATTAAATTAAACTAATTACTTAGTTAAATTAAAGTAAACTAGAAAATTAAATTACCGAATAAGACTTTAGCAAATTTAAATATGAGAAAGGGTTACCTAGGCAAGGAATCCGAATTGTGACGAATCGGGCTTTTATCAGTTACGAGAAAATGCTATGGGAATCGAGAATCTAAATATATGAAGCTCTAGGAAACTTAATGGATTCTTAAGCACTCTCAAGAAATCCTAGAGATCATGTAAAAAACACCATCTTATTAGTTCATCTGTCAATTCACCAACTATGATTAATTACCCTAGAAAACAGCTAACCCGTCGGTTTCACTATCTCAATGCACCTAAGTACACGGGGTGGTCTATAAACAGTCTAAAGGATACGGATAAACAATGAAATTAAGGCAAACCTCCTGTCATATAATTTAACCTAAAACCCTAACAACGCAGACAAACCCGACAACTTATCACCCGCCGGATATTTAAGCTAGTAAGAATATAAACTTCTAATAATATGCCAAAAATCAGTTTCTATGGTGAATGAGCTCAATAAACCATAAACAAGTTGCAAACACACAGTAAACAACCCTAACATGCAACCTATAATCGAAAGACAATCAATTAAGTAACATGTGAAACCATCATTCAATCGGAAATCAAAAGTAAATACGTATGTGACACATCCAATAAAACTAATCAAAACTTTTAATTAATCAAAATCCCAAAAACAAAACCCGAAAACCGACAAGTCCAAAACAATCAACAAAACATCATCACAAGCCTAGATAACTAAAAGAGTTTAGCCAATAACCATGTTCAAAACAGCCAACAAAATAATTATAAAAGAGTTCATCGCAAAAGAATTAGAAAATAAGTTCAGCTACTAGCCTGTCTTTAATTAACCTGTATGCTAGCCAACTTAATTAATAGAGCAACTTGTGTTCCTGCTTCCTTTAATTCCAACGACAAAAAGTAAGGAGAATAAAATCCTCGTGTGCATGCTTGATTCCGTTCTTCTGATTGTGCACCTCTCGTCCAAAACAACAATAATAACATATGGCGTTTGGCTGATGATGTCTCACTTCAAAAAAATCATAATATGTCTATATATATTATCTTCAGTAGATTAAATTTCTTTTTCTATTTCCACGCAAGCAACCATGATTTTTTTCCTTGTGCGCCGTAAATGTGAGACCAAATCGTTGAATCCAAAATCCAAAATTGCCATTAATTTAATTCATGTTATTTTCTTTATCCACTGTCCACCGTCATCACCATATGGGCCTGCGCAAAATCCACACAAACAAGAATATAATATAGTAACACTCATAATTTAGCAATCATACGAATTTTTGATCTTTCTTTTTTACTTTTTTCTTTTAACATTCACGATACCATTTACTAACACACGAACAAGTTCATTATGTTTGTTATTATTATTTGCTCGTTGGTCTCAAGTTCAATAAAAATACTTCATATTAGCTCGTATCTCATAAAATCAATAAACTTTTAATATGAGCCAAATATAAGTAATATTCAATAAAAGCCAACTCAAAAGCTCTCAAAAGTATAGGATATATGTATAATAATATGTATATAACTTTTGCCAATATCAATATGTTTAAATATACACCGACCTAAATTCACATGTAAATAGGCATTGTTCGGTGAAAATTATGAACATAGATAATTTATGGAAAAAAATGATAATTATTGAACGAGAAATATGTTTAAATAAAATGTAAATAAATGTTGTCTACGCATAGTAAAAGTGCATAGGGGATCATCCTTTTGCTACGGCATGCTCCTCTGATTTACGAGTTCACAAGGGGAATCAAGTCCTACTTAGAGTACTGATAATGACAAAGGCTTGTGAAACTAAGTAGGTTTAAGTTAAATCTTTAGTCCTTAGTGGTACAAAGCTAATTGCCCCTTTTCAGTAGGGTGAAAGGTTAAACCTTAGTCAACAAACAATGGTTCTTCTGTGTAGGTATTTTGTAACCTTTTCATAGCGTAGTAGAATGAAGGCTATGCACTGACGCTCTCCATTCTATTAGCCTAAGTGTTTTCCATTCTATTAGCCTAAGCGTTTTCGCTAACTCCCTCTCTTGATATGCCCTATTATGCCACTTTTAGGGTAAGCTAGGCTAACTTAGCCACTTACTTCTAATAATGTAGGGCTACATAACGCATTTTCTTACCAAAGCAACCAAATTTTATTATTGTGAACTTATAGGTCTTTACTAGCATTGACAAAGAATAGCTTATCAGAAGAAAATAAATCCTTTTTTTCTCTATTTCACTATATAGAAATATCTATAAAATAATATTGTAAATTTTAGGCTAGCCTGACAAGCATCTTGATCTGAGATGCAAATAACAAGATATCTTTTTCATGAATTCCATTCCACTTATTGATTCGGATCCCGGCCTAGAAAAGTGACCGTCCAACGCCCTATTGAATATTGATGAATGAAAGAAAGGCTTTATGAGCCCTGTAAGCTCACACCTATGTAGTATGTACTATGTAGAGTGAATCATTCAACACATGTGGCACAAACCATATTTGACATATCGGTCCTACACTCCTAGTATCATATGTGACCGAATGACGCCTACTAGACCGACATGTTATAGTAATTCCAAAAATACCCAGCGAAGATTATGCATTGGTGAGTCAAGACGTCAAAGTTATGCATATCCTATGTAAAGACAAAATGTAAATACAATATGCTGAATACAAATGTAGAAGATGTATTTATGATTCCCTATAAGAAATTTTTATGTTAATGTTTGGTACGTTGCCCGTAACTAGTTTAGCCACTGGTGTTGCTTATATGATGTGATCATTTGGTTTTAACTATGTAGTTAGATCCTTTTAGTTGCTATATTATCTAGTTACCATGTGAAATTAGTTGTATTAAAATCATAATACAAAAAGTAATATTACAAAAAAGCAATATAATAAATATACAATTGTTTATTTACCTTTTTTTTCATTTCTTTATTGACAGAATTACAGATATTGTCCTTTATGTTTGTACTAAATTTCAGTCATTGTTCTTTATCTTCAAAATTGATTTTTTTATCCTTTACGTTTAAAAAACCTACAATGTTTGTCCTTTAGCCCTAACCCAGTTATTTTTTCCCGTTAACTCGGATCATGTGCCTTGCACATGAGGGCATATTAGTCATTTTACCCATTTATTTAGAAAAAAAACATTTTAAAATCAAAATTAACTATAAATAATATATAAAGAAAAACACACACTCTCTCTCCCACACCACCACCCACCGGAAACCACTACCCTCACCTGTCAAGCTCTCTCCCTGCCGGAGTCCACTGTTAAATCTGGCCACCTTAGGTAAGGATTTTGTTTGGAGTGACCGGAGCATACCATTAAATCTGAAGTCCACTAAAACAGCCATGTTTCCGGCGATTTAAGTTGCAGGGACACGAAATCGTTAGTGTTTATGGTTTGTAAGGTTGATCTTGATATGTAGGTATATCTAATTGAAATATAGAAAAATAAATTTGGCATTTAGGGATTAAATACGAAATTAGGGTTTTTGATTTTGGTACCGCTGCCGGCATTTGGGGATTGAATACGGATGATTTTGGCGCCACCGTTCATACCAGAATGCGGAAATCTTTTATGTTGTTAAGCAATTTGTAAACGTCTGTTATGCCATTAAGCAATTTATGGAGTTTATTATTGAAAGACAACAATAAGTCTTCAAATGCTTGAAAGTTTTTTGAAAACCCTTCGTTTATTAATTTTGTCCTTGTAAGAGACATCATAAAAAAGTCTTCAATTGCATGAGATCTTTTGAAAACCTTTTGTTTATTGATTTTTTTTTATAAGACATGAGTATATGTCTTTGGATTTATAAAAGACATGAAGTCTTCATTTGGGTTCTTAGGTTTATTAAATTCCCAATGAGAAATCATTTAGTTTCGATAAAGATTAATCGAGTTTTGTTTTGAGAAATCAAATTTTGTAAAGATGCTTAAGGAGAGATTATAATAAATACTTTTTGAAGTAAATTAACAGTTTTGAAATAAACCATACCTCTTCTTCTTATCTAGCTAAGTGAACCTTTTAAGTTGAATTTTACAAGTGACCAACCCAACCAATATGTTCCCTACGGCCTCCTGCCTCAACGGTACTCTTATGGCTCCAAGGCTCCAGGTTTTACAAAATTCTTAAAGATGAACTTGATGGATAATAAGAACTGATATATTTATTTCACAACTGTTCTTCCCGAGGGAAGAACTTCTTAGTACTTACATAATACTCTCATTTAGCAAGGAGATTACTCACTAATACACATGATTACAAGAGAGAAAAGAAAGATAGAATGGGATCGAGAATGAGATGTCTAAACTTAAGAATCATTCTCCTTTATATAGGAGGATAATATTTATACAATGGACTAAAATGCCCTTCTAATTTCGTCATGCATGACGTTTTTAATCGACATACCCATGTGTTGGTCCAGTTCCCTGGTGTCTTCATCCGAGTAATAGCTGTAAAGTTGAGAGCTATTATCTTCTTTTGTACTGTCTGAACAATATTCGCAATTATGATTTTTATAAGTGCGCTGAAGCTCCTGACATAGTCTTTCTTTTGTGACTGGCCCTGCTTCTACTTTATTAAAGATGATTCTTTGTTCCATCTTTTCTAAAGCTTCTTTCTCGTGCTTTGGTAGTGGAAGACTACTAAAGCTGGTAATTACACAGTGGTGACTGTAATAGTTTACTTTATTAAAGCTTCCAGCTTTTATTTTTTGCAAGTTTTCAAGGATTTTTAGAAAACTCTTGACTCTTATTTCAACCCAGTTGCTTGGGTCTTCATATTTTTCTTCCATGACTTTGGATGGGTTCACGGTTCTTGTTTTAGCAAGACCGATTTCCAGATGATGGTAACTTTGGAAGGACTTTCCTTGGTGCCAATCTGGGAGTGTAGAGGTACACTTGATGAAGATGTTAGCATCTTTTGCTGCTGCAATCTTTTTTCGAAAGTTTTTGATAGCTTTCTTCATTCCTTCGGTCATTAAATTAATTTCTTGTAAATTAGAGGAAGGATAAATATACTTAACTAACCCAGCAGAGAATGCTAAGGAGATAAGTTCTGGGCTTGCGCCTGGACAAAAGACAATTAAACTTTTAGTAGCCTTATCTTCTGTGAAAATGTGCTCGTATTCAAAGTCATTTTGACTTAAAGACCGTGCTTTAGACCATAATGATCTAAATTCATCAAGAGATACAATATATTGGGATTCTTCTTCTTCTTTCTCTTCAGTAAATTTTAATTTTAAAGGAAATGGGGAAGCTTTTCTGAACTCAACGGTTTTTTCTTGTTTTCCTGGTTTTAAAGGTTCAGGAAAAATTGTTACCTTCAAAGGTATTTCTCTTTTTCCAAGATTTGCTGAATAGCGAGTGGCTTCTTGTTGGGCTTGTGCTAACGTCCCAAACTTTTTGAATGGATAGCTGGTTCCATCCACGTAACTTTTGACTGTTGACCAGTCTTCGTATATCCCTCTATGCTCACCGTCAAAGATAAGATAGAACCTTGTTTTTGGATTTTCTGGTCTCTGTGTGATTTGAGAGTAACTTGGTCTTAATGAGACCTCTTCAGTTTTTGGCAAGCTGTCAGCCATGAACGGATTTGATTTGTCTTTACCAGAGCCGTTTGCTTCTGGACTAGATGAAGATCTTAGTTCTTCATTTACTTTTCTTTTTCTTTTTTCCCAAGCAACAGGAGTAAACGGACTTGTTTTTTCTTTACCCTTTGCCGTTTGAAAGGGAATAGATTCAGATTGTCTCCTTTCGGATTCCTACTCTGAATTAGCAGTTGTTTCTAGACTTTCGTCATAGAGTGCTATTTTTTCTTGAATAGACTTTAATTGTATAAGAAGAATTTTTTCTTTGAGACGTAATGCCTTTAGCACTTCCATGGGTTTTTTCTTTTTATGGAAAAGATTTGTATGCTCCATTTGAGGAAGGTTTTAGCTCCTTAAATAGGAGAAAAAAGGTGTGAATAGTTTTCACGATTATTGAAAGTCTCGTGTCAGGCAGTCAGCCAGCACGTTTTTGGTTCCATCGAGATGCTCAATGTCGAAAGAATATCTAGAAAACCATATTTGCCATCTGACTAGACAACCTTTGATATAATTGGAATTTGAATTTAAGTAAACCAATTCAGTTTTCTTTTGAAGATTTTTTCGAAGATTTTTATAAAAATTGTCCGGGTCTTCATATTCATTCATCCCCCCCGTTTAGAAGTTTTATTTTTATTCATCTCGAACTATTAGAGCTATTTCTACTGTCTGAATATGAATCATACATTTTTTCAATTGAGTATACCTGCATATAGTCATCAAAAATATTTTCCGAAGGATAATATCCTTCAATTTCTGCCTCAGAAATGAATTCTACCTTTTCTGGGAACTTTTGTCTATTAGGACATTCGTTGGCATAATGCCCCTCTTCCGAGCATATCCAGCAACGACATTTCTTTTTTTTCCTTGGGGACAAACCTTAGGTTTTTCTTTTGAAAAGTATTTTCCAGGGACGAATTTTCTTTTCTTGGGTTTCCAAAACCTTCTTTTAGTTTTATATTATCTTTTATATTTCTTTTTGAAATATTTGTTTTTCTCCCCATCACACCCAAAAGATAATTGAGGTGTATCAGTAATTCTATGGCAACAATTTTTGTTAAATCTTTTTAACTGTTTTTGCTTGTTGGAAAAGTCGCAGTAAACAACAATTTCTTCTTTAACAATTCTTGTAGCAAAACCTAGGGAGTGTTTTGTTAAGTCCTTCTTTTCCTTATTCCTTCGTTCTTTGGCTTTTTCGCCAACAATAAGAATTTTCATTAGGTAAACTTCTATCCAAGAATGATATTCACCTGTGCTTAGCTTGTATAAGTTTTGTTCAAAAAGACAAGTAAAATCATCTAAAAGACATATATCACAAAGTTGTGATTGAGTTAATATTTGTCTTTATTTGTAAGGAAATCAAGACCTAAGAACATCATATACATGGCATTAATAATTTGATCAAAGAGATCATCCCCATGTAAATCTTCATTCCAAGTTGTTCCTTTAATAAAATCTTGGACTATTCCTGCGGACTTATGTTCTATTAATAACAATAAGGCCTTGGCATTGGAAAATTCTTCTGGATTAGACTGGATAATCAGACTAATCTCAGTGTTCCATTTGTCGATTGTTTCTTTTCGTTGATTAAAATCAAAAATACAATCAATTTTTATGGTAGCAATTTCAGTTGAACTACCATTATTTTTATCTGAATTTGGTATCCCCTTATGATAGGGCATAGAGAATTCATATTTTGTGTTCTCTTTCCTGTAGGATGGCTTGCGGTTACTACTACTAGCAGCGTTGGATTTATTCATCCTATGTTTTGGAATTTCTTCTTCCGAAGAATCTTCTTCTTCAGTTTCGGGTTCTTTTAAAGCAAAGATTTTTTCTTTATTTTCTGGAAAATATTTTTCTTTTAATTCTTTATTTTCAGAAAATTTCTTTTCGCACTCTTGATCGCTTAAGGTCATGAGTTGAACGAGTTCCTGTATTTGTTCGGCTGAATAGCTTTCCAGTTGTTCGTCAAAAATTTGTTCTAATCTTTGTGTGATAGAACTCATTTATTTACATGACAAAATAGTTTTATTATTTTGAAGATCTTGTATTTCTTTTTCGAAATTTCGTTTTTGTTGCATCAAAAGATCCAGTTTTTTAAGCTTATCTGTAAGGCCCCGAACCCGGTAGCCCTACTTTAGCGTCGGATTTACTCATAAACACAGTTCTTCAATCAGAGTTTATTAAAACTTTTCGCGGAATATAAAACATCAATCATTTGTTACAAAACGTTAAACCTTTTCTTTGATACCATAACACAAAACTTTATATTTAAAACATCTTTACTTCTTTCTTCAGATGCCAGCCGTTCAATCCATGCCGTGTGTCATCCTCATGCTAACTCTGTAATCAGCTCACCTGCGTGCATACTAAAAGTCAGCTACGCTGAGTGAGTTCTAGTTAATCGAACGCCATACAATACATACACATACATACATATCCGTAGATACATATCCATACTTCACTAGTTACCCTTCTGTTCTACATACACACTTACTACCATACATACACACATATTTATAACCACTAACCTCAGTCTACCGAGAGTACGTTCATAGTCCGCCGTCTATACCTGTACTCAAGGTCGTGAACACGTAAAAGGTCCGCGGTCCTTACCTATGTTCACCCTTTATGGTACGTGCAAGGTCCGCAGTCCTTCCCTATACCATCCTACATCCACAACACGTACAAGGTCCACAGTCCTCCCCTATGTTGCAACCTAAACCATAGCACGTACGAGGTCCGCAGTCCTCCCCTATGCTACCACAATACAACTACAGCACGTATAAGGTCCACAGTCCTTTCCTATGCTGATGCCTATCCATAATACGTATAAGGTCCGCAGTCCTTAACTACGTTGTCGTCTATTATCTGTAACACGTATAAGGCCCACCGTCCCTATCTACGTTTACGTCTATCATCTACTTTACGTATAAGGCCCGCAGTCCTTAACTACGTTTACATCTATCATCTACTTTACGTATAAGGCCCGCAGTCCTTAACTACGCCATCACCAGCCGAGTCTATGTCCGACAAAAGCTAGAGGGATTTGCCATCCTAACTTACTATGTCGAACGTAGAACTCACATACCATTCGTGTACCTGCATACACCTACTTCACATATACAATAATTACATCATAGCATAAGAACACCCTAGGCGTTCTTTACATCATTCATTTAACAACCATACCTCTTGTCGATACGTGCAATATCCGAAGATCGTTCACGCCCCGACAAGTATTCATTTGTAATGTTCATGCATCTTCGATGTATAATATTCGTACCTTTATTTTTGACCTGACAGTACGCGCAATATCCGAAGATCGTTCGCGTACCGACAAGCAACCATTCATATCCATCACATATATCACATATGGCATACACTTATCACTTAGGATAAATGTATTAACAACACATCGAGTATGCACACAGCCCCGAAAACATAACACATAAATGGGGCTAGAAACTCACCTGAATACTGTTACGCTCTCCGTTAATAGTTATTCCCCTCTTGAGCTGCGCACGGCTAACTGTATAATATTTACACGTATCAATTAGCTACTACTACTTATGTTGCGTTTCTATCTTTATATGACCCACAACGAACGGGGGTCCGGGGGCAGCGCCCCTGGTAGCGGGGTTCTAGGGGCGGCAGCCCCTAGCGGGGTCCAAGGGGCAGAGCCCCTGGCTGGGGTTAAGCTGCCAGGTCAGCTTGGAAAAATTTTATTTTCGATAACTGCCTTAACACATTTTCCATTAGGTTTTTAATTTATTTTATAAACGAACTTCACTTCAGGCGAAGTTAAACCTTAGGCGAACTTGGAAACAGCTTGGTTCTGGCTTGATTCGGTCGAATAGGGACACGTTCGATCGAATAGGAACACGTTCGATCGAATAGGAACACGTTCGATCAAACAGGAACACGTTCGATCGAATACAACACGTTCGATCAAACAGGAACACGTTCGATCGAATACAACACTCATTCGATCGAATACAAAACTCATTCGATCGAATGAGTTGGAGACCATTCGGTTGCTTCCCTATTCGGTCGACTGGACTTGTTCGATCTACGCATTCGATCGAATGGACTGATTCGATCGACTGGTTCGATCGAATGAGTCTGATTCGACTCCTTCAAGCTGGGCGACGGAGAAACCCACGGGTTTTCCAGATTTTCCAGATTTTTGACCCAAAATCGAAGTTTTTGACATGGAAATGCTCGGGATTGAAAGGGCTATCGATTCCTAGTACTTTTAAACACAAAAGCTTGCATTTTGACACCAAAACAAGGCGGTTTTTGACCCGAAAACTCAAGTTACGAAAATGGGAGTTTTTGCTCGATTTGAGGTCGGAAATGGTTATGAAAACGGATGATTTTCGAGAGGGACTTACCAAAAACGATTAGGAACAAGATTGTGGACTCGGATTTGTGATTTGAGAACTTTCTCTCTCTAGCTTCTCTCTCTAGAAATGAGAGTGTTTGGGTGGGTGTAAGTGAAGGAAGATGGTGAAAATGGTGGAAGTGTCAAGAACTTTCGTTTATATACTACGGGTTTGGTTAGGCTCGGGTTGGCTTCCTACGGGTTGAGACAGGCCGAGTTCATAAAATAACTAAGCCCAAGACCCGTTCCTTACTCGACATTAAATAACTAAAACGTGAAATTACTAAACATAACTTTCTTTTATTTATCAATATAAAAATTTTAGGATGTTACAGTTCACAAGTAAAATAAGATAAATCGTTTAGCGTTTTGCGTAACCTCGTTACGACGTTTAAATGTTGCGTAACCCCGTTACGACGTTTGAGTGTGTTACCACGTTACAGCGTTTGAGTGTGTAACTACGTTACAGCGTTTAAGTGTGTAACCACGTTACAGCGTTTAAGTGTGTAACCACGTTACAGCGTTTAAGTGTGTAACCACGTTACAGCGTTTAAGTGTGTAACCACGTTACAGCGTTTAAGTGTTTTGCATTACCAGATAGTGTTATGTCAAATTATATATCGATAGGTAGCTAATCTATACAACAAGTATCGCTAAGTGGTTCGCGACCGAAGCTGACTGTTTATCAAGTGCCCGTCACCAGGTCCTCCAGACCATGGTAAGTGTTAGCCAAAATTTACACCCACTCAACCTCCAGTTGAGCTTAGCGTCGGGTGGGGTTTGTCAAACCCAGTAGTACTACCCAAAAGTGACTCGCTATTCCAAATATTAACCGGTCCGATGTGTGGGACTTCAAATGTTACGTATGCCGCTTAGCCTTTACAAGTGATATATAATTTATAACAAAATCTTTCATATGCGTTTATCTCAGAAAATATGTTTATCGGAGTATGTTATCTCCCCCAAGTGAAAAACGTTTGAAAACAGTTTAAGAGTGGGGTAAGTGAACTCACTGTTTGCGAAGAATATCCGATCTAGATCACCGAGTGATGCGCGTCGTAGAAAACTCTCTAGCGTTCTAAAATAACAAAGAGATTTTCTAAGTATCGGAATGTTTAACGAGTCTCTAGACTCGGCACATAATACCTATGCACGTAACATGTTTCGTGTTTCGTTTGTGAATCGTGTGTGACTTAAACAAGTAAAATTGTGATACGATACATGAGTGAGCAATTACTTTCGTGTCACGTATTAATAACATACTTATTAGCAATTATTCCGTAGGGGCATTTTGGTCAACAAACAAAGACTAACTAACCATTATTCCCCATAAGGGCAATTTGGTCAATTCATGGCAATCAACTAGCAACTATTCCCCGCAAGGGTATTTTGGTCAAAATACAACAATTATATAAAAACTATCATATTTCATGCATTCCTATACAACTCAGCAGCTAGTTTCGTTATGACAGAATTTCTACTTGAAAGATTGCACTAGTTTACCGATTATAACGTCTCAATTAATTTACCAAAAATTACCACAGGAGCATACATATCTTAGGTTTCCAGAACATCTTTTATCTTATTTTTATTCCATATAGATTGTTCATAATGATCAAAACATTACAGCTAACTTATATCAGTCAGATTCATGCACATCAGAATGTTATTTGCAATTCCCGTTAAACGAAAAATCCAATAAATGCAAGACCACTTGGGTTTGGTTCCTAACTCAGTGAGTCAACCTCCAGAGGTGGAACCAACCCAATTGGTCTCGTAGTTCATGAGATATAACATTTACAACATAACCTAACAGCAGGTCTAACAGCTCAGCTTTGCATCACGTTTTTGTAAAATCATAAAAGTATACTTCCACTTATCCAAAAATTACGAATTTATACTTCATAGAAACTAGACTCAACCTAGTTTACTGCAGTACCCACAATCTCAATCAATTTTCACGTTTACACTTCGTTACAGTCAGTTAAACATCGTATATACGTTCTGTCCAGAATCTGTTCACATCAAAACTCATCATAATAACAATCTATGAACTATCATGCATCCATATAACCCTCTAGACACTATAACTACTATCCATGCATATCAATCACACCATACATACAAGATTAGGGTTTGTGTTTTAATTCAAATCAAGAACAACAATCAATCATGTATCAATATCAATCTAGTTATCAATCTATTATCCAACTAACAAGAATCATAACAATCACATACATACAAGATCGGCCGATTTAGGGTTTTCACACAACCCATCAAACATCAAAATTAAACAACAAAGAGGTAAGAGATGATCAAGTATACCTTCCTAGCACCTAGTTCTTGGATTAATCTCTTGATTTGATGTGTATATGTGTGTGATGGTGGACGGCAGCCGTGGGTCAAGAGAGGGAGAGAGAGCCGATCGGTGGTGTTGTAGGTTTAGAATAATAGGTTAGGGTTTGTTTATTAGTGATATATTTATAAACAAACAAGTTACACTCTAGTCCTTCTACTTTCAAGTGTTGTTTTTCTAGAACATTCTATCCTAACTTGCACATAATCATGACAATAATATAACACATAATCCTAACACATAGTTATCACATCATTAGTGTTTTAGTGTGCTTCGTTTATTCCTCAATCGTTTGCGTTTCGGTGCAAATCCCGAAAGACTACTACACATGTAGTAAGTGTTAAGCGTCATTTAAACCCTAGTTTAAATGTAATGAAGTATGCGTTATAGATTCAACGATCTTAAAGTTTGAATTAACGGAGTTGAGTTAACGAGGTTAACCTGAAATTGACGATTGTCACATAAAACTTCAAATTATTTTTGTCTGGAAATACCGTTAGGTCCCTACACTTTTTAAGAGAGACATTTTATACATGATATTTTTAAGGTATTACATCTATAGAATAATTATAGATATCTTGAATAAAATAAAGTAATAGTATTTGAAGATTGAGGATGACGCAAATGATAGGAATTTATTTCATAGCCTTCGAATAGCAATTCCTCTTGATAAAAATAACTCGCATATCAATTATGATAAGTTAAAATACCAACTCACATGTAAATTATGATGAGTTATATAATACAAATATAATTATTTGTGTGTTTTTCACTCAGAATTATATAATGAGATTAATATTTCAAAAAATGATAAGAAAGACCTTAAAAGAAAGGACTATTGGTTTTATTGGTCCCAAATATTTCATTTTTGCCGGCGCTGGTCCCAACTATCACTTTAACTGCCAACGGTCCCAACTTTCACACATGTGTCTGCCACCAGTCCACGACTAACCGAGTACTAACTCCGTTATGTTTTAGATGACGTGTCCATCCTACGTGTTAAAAAACCTTGACGTGGCTGCCTGCGTGTATATTAATAACAAAAAACCCTTCTCCTCCTTCACAAATCTGCAAATTAAAGTCAAAATCAAAACCAATGGGGTTAGGGTTACTAAAGTTTAGTGAAAACACATCCGACAGTTCCCGGCAATCGACAAGCGGTCATGGTAACAAAACCTCGGTATGTCCACACCGGCAACCGAACACGCCTGCAACACCGTCATACCTTTCGGGATCTTAACCGGATAGCCGTCCACAAAGACCTCGATGACGTCATCCGGGTTGGGGAAATGAACCCTGGCTCCGGCAATCGGTGTCCACTTCGGGAGATCCGGTTCGGCTGCGGATTCGGGTTTGTGGAGGTCCGGTGTTGAGGTGATGGTACGGAGGAGTCTAGGGTTTGTTGGTATGAGTTTGGATCGGAGAGCTTTGGAAGCTAGTAACCCTAACCCCATTGGTTTTGATTTTGACTTTAATTTGCAGATTTGTGAAGGAGGAGAAGGGTTTTTTGTTATTAATATACACGCAGGCAGCCACGTCAAGGTTTTTTAACACGTAGGATGGACACGTCATCTAAAACATAACGGAGTTAGTACTCGGTTAGTCGTGGACTGGTGGCAGACACATGTGTGAAAGTTGGGACCGTTGGCAGATAAAGTGATAGTTGGGACCAGCGCCGGCAAAAATGAAATACTTGGGACCAATGAAAACCAATAGTCCTGAAAGAAATTAGTGAGCTCAAAAATGATAAATCTTAATGAAATATTGTTTAAACAAGTCAATGAGCATATGAATATGAAACTAAGCTAAAAGTCACAAGAATACAAATAACATACAAATTATTTCAAGATAATGTTAAATAAGAAGACAACCAAAATCTGTCAAGATCTTAAAAGGGTAGTAAAATGTTATCTGTCCAAATATTATCAAGTGTTGTTTGGATTTTTCTTAGGAACATAAATGAATCAACAAAAATATCATCAAATCAATCATGCTTCTTTGACACATTCCTTTTTTGTGATCCATTTCAAAATGGTCGATCTCTTATTTTTGGACTTGTTGGGTTTGTAAGCATATTAGTTCCATGCAACCAAGGAACATTTGTAGCTCACTTTGATTCGTTAACAATATTAACGAATCAAAAATTTAACATGCTTCACACACCATTGTTATAAAAACGTAATTCAAAATACGTATTACAAATATTTTGTATTTTATTTTTACTTATATATTTTTATTTTACACTACAAAAATTACAAAAAAAAAATAGAAAAAATAATACCCTAATCCCTTCTAGATCCGTTGTTGATGGTTAACCCTACCAACATATAGAACATTCTAAAACACACTCTAAATGTGATGGGCTCCCGGTAGGTCAATCCAATGCAACTCAAGTTCAATTTCTCCAGATTCAGCGTTCCGTAATTTAAGAAGCATATTTTGAGAGATCATACCATCTTTCCATGTCACACAGCTTTCTTCCGATAGGCAATTTGACTCGGATGGCTCAACTTTCTTTAGAATAGTGCCATTTGTGACCGTATGCGGGTCCAAGTGCATCTTATGTGCCTCAAGAAATGGTTGGATGTCAATATCTGCATCTCCCATTTCATCGTCCCTACTAAACGTGTCATGATCATAAACCTCCTGCAACACATATATGCATGCGTATAAGAATATGATTCATATGCTTAGGTAAAATTAAAAAACCTGTGAGAAGCGTATAAGTCTTAAAAGGATCCACAGATGTCATTGGACTAAAGTAAGGTCACACGAGTTGAGTAACAAATTAAATAAATTCGGTTCTAATGCTTGTATCATGGCACACATTAAAAAATGTCGGATTCTTGAAACATTTTTTTACCAAAAAAAACTAATAAAATTGTATAATAGTCTAATTTATCTTTAATGAAATGTATAATGATAAGAAAATTTATTAATTGTTTAATAATCTAATTTATCTTTTAGGAAATGATTTAGTGGGATTATATCACTATACATTTTCAGTTGCTTATGACTGGTTAAACTACATTGAGTAGTCATACATGTTATCTAACAAGCCAAGACGGGTCACGCCAAATGAATACAGTTTCTTACACAATGAAACAAGTCGGGTTCTCTTGTCGCATTACATTTTTAACGAATACTTAAGTTCTTTGTGTCAAATATGATATAACTTATAATACTAAATAATAATATGCGTGTTTGGTTAAATGACTTAGTGGATTATATAAAAATACATTTTAGGTGACTTATGCCTCATTGGATTATAATGAAGTTATACAAGGCTGGGCTTGGTAACAGTCAAAACAAATAAGGTCAAATGGGTAAATATTCTTACACAATGGAACATGTTAGGTTGGGTTGTCTTGAAATATTTTTTAGTTAAAAAAAATTATTTTTAATTTAACTTGTTATAGCTAATCTTTTAATTCACAAGTTACCAGTTAAAGATAAAGCATAATCTGACTCAACTCGTACAAATTTCATAAACAAAGGGTCATGAAATCAATATCAAGTTAAAATGGCATAAAGAACTAACGTCTTGACTAAGGGTGTAGATGAGTTGAGTTGGGCCCAAGCCAACTAGGCTGGAGCTCGGCCCTCATTAATTACAAGAACTCAAGCATGTGATCGGCTTGTTTCGAGTCAATTCCTAAAACTCAAGCTCAACTCGTGAGTATTTTGTTTTCGTTAGGTTCAATTCGTTTATTATTCATTAGAAAAATGATATGTGTGAATAATAATTTTTATATATGTTTTAATCATATATTTTTTATTCATAACATATTAACGTATAGTTATTTTACCATATTTTTTGTAAGAAACATATTTTCAATATAAAAAGAGAGTTATATATATATATATATACACACACTAGGCTCGCTAGCCCACTCGGATCGGGTTCATTTATTAAACATGCTAATTTTTTAATTCAAGCTCTTTTAATCTTTGCTTTGTGAATCTAATTAATAATTATTGTGTATATGAACAATTTAAGATATAAACATAAACACAAGGTTAGATCTTCGTTCAGGATATCATATTACGTACCAGTTCAATCGGAAGATCAGGATTTTCGATTGAAAGAGTCAAATCTTCATCCCACACGGGATTTAGCTCTTTATAGATAATGCGAGTCTTCAATTTCTACATGATCAAACACACAAACAAACAGTTATCACCATGCATGCATGTAATCGAATCAAATTGAATACGTTCATGAAAAAATTAATAATAATAACCTGATCGCCCAGTTTCAAAATGCAATAAGGATCGCTGGATCGAAAATCACGAATAACGAGATTTATACCTCTTTTAACCCTAATTCTAAGAAGACCCAACAGATTGTCCATTAGACAACAAGATCCCCAAAACCTGATTTTTAAATCCCATACGATTATTATGTTGTTGTTAATATGATAAAAGTGAGAAGAAAGAAGGTGCAATTAATCGGAAATTGAGATATTTTTTTTGTTTTTGTTAATCCAAGGAAATGCATGCATGTTGTGTGTGAGATTTGAATTTTGGGATTAGATGTTCATGCATGTTAATCACACGTGCATGTGTTTGTGACCACTAATTGTACATGTGAATGACCATTGTCACATTTTCTTGTGTTTTAACCCGGAATGATATGAAATGTGATGCTAGGGATTTTAATCTTGTTGGTTTTGGTTGTAGGGTTAATTTTTTTGGCCCAAATCTAAATTTTATCGTTATTTATGTCGTGTCGTGTCGTGTCGTGCTGTATTGAGCTCATTAAAAATCATTTTGCGTTTTGATTAAGCATGTTTCATATTTATGCGTGAATACGAGTAACACTTTATAATGTTATTATTAATATAATAGGCCAAGTAAACCATGCCAATATATTGCATGATCTGCTCTCGGTGTATTACTCATCCAGGAACTCATGTTTTTGTTTTAACCTGAAGTATTGCTCGTCGATTACAAAAACATGCCTTGGTGGAGAAGGTTTACACCCCCTTGTAATGAAGAGTGCGTTATTCCTCTACATCAGGGCGTTATTCATCTACACTGATGTAGGACTTACAATAAAACAACACAATATTCTCTACAAGTGTATAAAACATTTACATGATAAAGATCACAAGTTTCGCATGTCACAATTTCGATGAGCCAAGCTCAAGCTCGATCTTGCAGCCTATGCGTGAAATTATATAAATTTAACATAAAAGTTAATATATGTGATTTTCTCATAACAATAACATGGTAATTTATGTTTTCACATACAAGCCTAGAGATTAGTAATTATGAAATACATTTCATCCATGGATTATAAAACGCAAATTTAGTATATCACAAATAAATGTTTTTGCACACACGATCCAAAATCGACACGATTTCATTACAATCGCATCATGTATTCAATGATCAACACCACCATTTCTTTTGTTCCGTTTCAGATTCTGCAATCATTGCATGGGCAATTTTAGCCAAGAGAATTTCCAAAAACAGGAAGAAGATTAATGGATATTCCGGCGGGTGCTCTTAGAATCACGATAAAAAGAGGCGTCCATCTCGCCATTCGTGATAGCAAATCCAGCGATCCATATGTCGTCATCAAGATGGGTAATCAGGTCACATCATCTTTCATATTGTTCAATTAATATATATGCATGTGAATTTATAATTAATGATCTTAATATTAAATGTTGTTTAAGTTGGTATATATATATATATAGAAACTCAAGACTCGGATTGTCCAGAAGATTGTGAACCCTGTGGGCAGAAGCCCCCCCTTCTCAATAACGAGCTCACGGTGTCTGTTTTGCAGGTCATCAGAAGAATAATCATCTTTGCAGGACCTAACCCTCGTGGGAAACATCTACTTAACACTAAGATTATCCGTAATCCGCCGGGGTCACTTAGTGTTTCTTCATTGGCGTCATCCGTGCATAAAAGCTAGAACTAATTCTTTTTCAGTTTTTTCAAAACCTCTGGAAAGATGGTTAAGGTTACTCCGATGCCAAGGCCAACGAGTGACCAAGAAACTCCGGTAACCACAACCCCAGCTACTGGGGGGAACACCGGCGAGTACACAATTTTTACGAACACTACCCCGGTTACCCAAGCCGGGGCAAGTGCAGTAAACAATCCTCCCCTGGGATTCATTGATACCCAGTTGGAGAAACAACAAACGAGGCTCCCCCGCCAAACACTTGATCAAGTTAAAGCGTGGGCGGAAGCACGTCAGAAGGAATTCCAAGCTGAGTTGGATGAACGCTTACGTTCACTCCAACAGGCTGACGAATTCGGAAGCACTCGACAACAGCTCAACATGAGCAATGAGTGCGAGTACTTGGACGATGATTGGGAGGAGTCCGACAGTGACGCAAACCCTCGTCATAGGGCGAAAGGGAAGCGCAAGGAAACGGACTTCCAACCGAGAAGGAATTTTGGAGAAACCTTCAAACCAAGGAACGCGGGGGGAAACCCACGTGACTTCTCCAAAACCTTTAGACCAACTGTTGCAAATGCAGGAACGTCAAAGTTTGCAAGGGACATTGCGGAAGCAATCGCCCCGAAGAGTGCCAAACAGATGTCCAACATCGGCACTTATGATGGTATATCCGACCCAGACGATCACTTGAACAGATTCATAGCGGGGGCAACCGTCAGCAACTGGACGGAACCCACGTGGTGTTATATGTTCCAGATGACGCTGGTTGGAGCGGCCAGGGCGTGGTTTGATCGTTTACCGGTCCACCACATCTATGATTGGGCGGACTTCCAACACAAGTTCAGCCAGCACTTCAGTCAACAAAGAAAATATACTGAAGAGCAGTGGACGATCCTCAACTGCGTTAGAGAGGAGGATGAGTCTTTACTAGACTTCATCACGCGCTTCAATTCAAAGAAGCTAAGTCTGGGCACTATTAGCGAAGATCTTGTTCGCGCTGCTTTCATCCAGGGCGCGGAAGACCCAGAGCTCATCCGCACCTTGACGGGTAAAGATTGCATGCCATCCACGTGGGATGCCATCATGACAGCAGCTAAACGCTTTGCGGAAACGGAGAAGCAACTGGGTAGAGATCTTCCCCAGAGCACAAACCTCTACACCCAGAGGACGAGAGAAAATAACGTTTATACCGCCCGACAAAACAAAAAGAGGAAGCTTGGTATTTGGCAGTCAAGGGTAAACTTTGACACCTCATCCGGCTCGCACCCTCGGTTAGGCGGAAGGGATAACATGCAGTCGTCGAACCGGAACTCCAGATGGACGCCACTCACCAAAAGCGTCACCGAGATATTTGCCACCGAAAGGCTCCCATGGCCAGAGGCTCCAATAATCCGACAGCGTCTAAACGCTGATCAAAGCAAATCCTGTGACTTCCACAGGACAAAAGGCCACACCACGGAGGAATGCGTATCCTTGAAGGACGTCGTCGAAGCATTTGTCAGAGATGGGAAACTCACACACCTCGTGGCGTAATGGACGCTAAGCAGGCTAATGCGTGTAGAACCCCAGTTGGGGAAAACACGAATGAAACTGCAGCTTCAATGTTGGAGACTACATACTGCGTAAACAACGAGATTCCGAACCAGGTGCATATCGGCTCGAAAGGCTCGATGGCACCCCCATCCCAAGAACATGGAAGGGAGCTCAATTACACAGGCTGCATGTAGATCAATTCCAAACTTGTAAAGAAAAGGCCTAGAGCCACTTCTAATGGAAATGATTCTCCTTATCACATTGACGCTGATAGTCTTACATTTACTTATGATCTGACCACACTGATATGCCGGTATTCACCGCATAAATAAGTGGGAAAGTAAGTCGTTGCGTGTGGAAGGCGGCAAAACCCGCATAAACGCAAAAAACGATAAAAATTTCTAAGGAAAAGATGAGGAAAACCTTCACGCATGTCAGTTATAGGTGAAGTTTGGTCATCCCACTAAATGAAAGTGACGGTCCTACCCGCACAATCATGATAGAGGAAACTGAACATTAACCTATTGACAACCACGCGTCGAAAGGTTAACTTATTTAAAACACTTAGAAAATTTCTAAAAAGATGAGGAAAACCTTCACGCAGGTCATTTATAGGTGAAGTTTGGCCATCCCACTAAATGAAAGTGATGGTCCTACCCGCACAATCATGATAGAGGAAACTGAACACTAACCTATTGACAGCCACGCATCGAAAGGTTAACTTATTCAAAACACTTAGAAAATTTCTAAAAAGATGAGGAAACCTTCACGCATGTCAGTTATAGGTGAAGTTTGGCCATCCCACTAAATGAAAGTGACGATCCTACCCGCACAATCATGATAGAGGAAACTGAACACTAACCTATTGACAGCCACGCATCGAAATGTTAACTTATTCAAAACACTTAGACAATTTCTAAAAAGATGAGGAAAACCTTCACGCAGGTCAGTTACAGGTGAAGTTTGGTCATCCTAAGTGAAAGTGACGGTCCTACCCGCACAATCATGATAGAGGAAACTAAACACTAACCTATTGACAAACACGCGTCGAAAGGTTAACTTATTCAAAACACTTGAAAAATTGCTAAGTTAAACTAAAGTATGCATGAGCAAGTCATATAACGTTTATAAAGCAAGTCAAAAAGATTCAAAAAGATTTAAAGATTCAAAAATAAGAGGGAATATACCCCCTTACCTTGGTAACCAAGAAACCATAAGACAAGTGCGGGTACAGTGTCAAGGCAAAACCCTTCACATACTTAGCACCTGCAGGGAATTGAAGCCAAGAATACCTTGGAAATCAAGAAACTATAAGACGAGTGCGGGTACAGTGTCAAGGCGAAACCCTTCACATACTTAGCACTTGCAGGGAATTGAAACCAAGAAGGATCTTCTGGGCCATGCTTGTGGAAAGGGAAATAACATCCCCGCATAGCGGGAACGTTAAGAACTAGATTGTTTGAAGCTCCAAGATGGAATTGGTTGTTTAACATAATTGATCACTATGTCTAAAACTACCAAAACCTCGTGGAGAATCTACACAAGTGAAACTCAACGCTCCTGACTTACGAGGAGGTTACACACCTACCCGCATCATACCCAAAGATCAAGCAGAAAAGTCGGGAATTTCTGCACGTGACATTAGGAAAACCGCGGGAAGAATCCCCACGGAGAACCTTAAAACTAAAAACCCTTTTCAAAACCCCTTGCTTAAGTCCAAAAGTTCACCTCACTTATTGACAATTCATGAGAAGAACAATGGACTGGGGGGACTTGAAGAGGTAGGTCCCAGCAGAGCCCAGTTGGACCCGCAAGACTCACCTTGAAGAGGGAAGTCTGCGCGAAGACCAACTGGTTCCGCAGGACCCACCATGCTCAGAGAGATGAAGACCTTACGCGCGGTACGCCAGCTGTTCCCGCAGGAAAAGCCTCCCAATGGTAAAGTACCCCGCCTGTTCTCGCAGCTGCGGATACAAGCCATCAGGGAAGGCTACCCGCACTAATAGTAAGGCTACACGCACAAGGCACTAACTCTCAATAATTCAGTAATGTCACCTGAAGAAGGAATGAGCAAGGCGGGAATACTCCCGCCCAAATGAGCCAGTCCGTACGCTTCTGGAAGATCTTTTGTACTATACCTGCCAAGGTATGGACAAAATAGACAAGATCTGACCAAAGCAGCCCATGAACCAATCACAGGGTGACAGCTCACCGACAATAGTACGAGGAGGAGCATGCTCCAGTACAAAATGTCACTATCAGCCGCTGCCTACCCACCAACCCTCATCGTGACACGTACATAGCCTGTAGTTGGTGGAAAAGGAATAGTACACAGCCGGCCATGTCACTATCAGCCGCTGCCTACCCACCAACCACCAGCATGGCACGTACGTAGCCCACAGTTGGTGGAAAAGGAATATTATACAGCTGGCCGTACCTGCTTGGAAACCTACCTTCGGCTATAAATACTCCAACACCTTGGAACGGTATCATCATCTTATATCATCTTATATCATCTTATCATCTCTAGCTATTTCTCTTAATATACACTGATATTCAGAGCAATCTAGTCTGATTCTCACGCCGGAGGGTGGTCACAATGAGGAACCCCCCCTTCTCAGTGACGAGCTCACGGTGTCTGTTTTGCAGGTCATCAGAAGAATAACCATCTTTGCAGGACCTAACCCTCGTGGGAAACATCTACTTAACCCTAAGATTATCCGTAATCCGCCGGGGTCACTTAGTGTTTCTTCAAACCCTGAGTGGAACGAAGATTTGATTCTTACCAATATTCAAGAACA
Organism: Bidens hawaiensis; assembly: GCF_021521415.1. Lineage (NCBI taxonomy): Eukaryota > Viridiplantae > Streptophyta > Magnoliopsida > Asterales > Asteraceae > Bidens > Bidens hawaiensis. The sequence goes on along the minus strand of NW_027493445.1, from coordinate 92,620 downwards.
TGATCTTCCAATTTTGTTGGTATGTTTTTCACATGTCAAAAACATGTTGGTTGGTTGTAATAAATAGGTTAAACAAGTCAACCTAAACACGATATGTTAAACCTATGTATGTACCCATGATTGCAGACAGTGTACGACCATGACACATTTAGCAAGGATGACAAGATGGGCGACGCAGAAATTGACATCAAACCGTTTCTAGAGGCACTAAAGATGAAGCAAAAAAACTTCCCGAGTGGGATTGTTCTAAAGAAAATACAGCCTGATTGATCAAATTTATTGGTGGAACAAAGCCATGTAATGTGGAAACGCAACACGGTAGTTCAAGATGTGTGTCTCAGATTGCAACATGTGGAACGTGGTGAGGTGGATCTCAAGTTGAGTTGGATCAACCCGCCTGGTGCAACCAGCACTTAAGAGTTGTATTTGCCATGAAAAAGAAATAGACATAACTAAAAGGTTGCAATTGTAGTGCATTTTTTTTTTAATTTCTATTATATGGTAATGCATTCCTTGCATAAAAATCGTGTCAAATTAGATCGATAGCCCGTAGACCTCAACACCTTTAGTTCCATTGCTAGCTCATCGCATAAGTTAACTTATAGACATTAAGGTCGTCCCAAAGGCCACGCAACACCTTTAGTTCATGTAGACTTGAGCTTAAATAAGTTGATATCAGACATAATTACACAGAAAACTGTTCACAGCCCTCTAAAAGATGCAAATAACACACCAAACCATGTGATATTTTTTTAGCATGTGTACATGTATAATGTATATAATCTTAGTTGTCACAACACCACTTGTAGCATGCATATATTAAAGAATCACCTATGATCAGGATGATTTTTTCCACACAAAAATTACAATTTTTGATTCAATCCCATTTTGACTCGTTAATGTTAGCATGAAATAGAGATCTAAAGTTATGAACCAATGATAAACAGTCTAACGAAAACACACCATACAAAAAGCTAGATATCAGGTGTGCGTAACAACCCAAATAAAATCAATATACGAAACAAAAACACTACTAACAATAATACTTATGTGATAAAAACAAATTAGTTTTTTCTTGTCACAAAACAGTGGCCTTTGAGAATATAATGATCGGTCGAGTATGTTACATTCAAGATTCCAGAGCTGACAGTTCAACTTCTTGATTGCAAGGCCGATATACCACAAAAGTGAAGTCATTTGAGAAAGAACCGGGATTGAAGCAAGTAATACCCGTGTACTTGAAGGCCTTTTGCTCGCTATTGTCGCCTAATACAATCTGTAAAAGGTCAAAACACAGTGTCACACCTTAACTGGCTTCATGATGGTAAATTTTGCAATAATAACTATATAATGTTTCATCTCCATTCTTTCCATTTTAGATGTGAATGTTGTAATCATCAATAAGCATGGCAAAATATAAATGGTCATGCGGATAACATAATAAATTTTAGAATTTTACCGTATGTGGAGTTGGATAGAGGTGAAGAGAGTGATCATAATTCCATACAATCGGCGCTACACTCAAAGGAAGAGGACACAAATGACTTTGATGTGTTATGGTAGCAACAAGCTGCATGCAAGAAAAGATATTTTTTAATTAGTTCAAGATTATATGATGGCATGGCACTTTCAACCCTTAATATGAAACAGTCAATTGGGATTAGAGCTACTCAAGATCAGCTCGCTAAAAGCTCGAATAGTCGAGCTTAAACAAGCTCAAGCGTAAAATAAGCTTGTTTAACAAAACAGGCCTAAGCTCGAGCTGGCTCACAAGAGTACGAGACTAAACGAGCCCTGTTACTTGTATAACATAAATTTAATACATGATTATTACTGTAATGTGCAACATTCTAAAAAAATAACTAAATAATATATACTATGTTATGTATAAAACTTATATTCAGAACATATATATAAAATAAATATAAATGTATGTAAACTAATTAATAAAATAATAAACGAGCCGAGCCAAGCCCAAACGAGCTTGAAAAGCTACTCACAAGCCAAGCTCAAGCTCTTGTAAGTTAAACGAGCCACTTCTCGTTTACACCCCTAAACGGGATTCATTAATTTTATAACTGATCAGACGGGTCAAATAAAAAAATTCTAGTCAAAACAAAAGGTCAGGGTCTTACAACATTGTAAATAGAAAATAATGCAGTTTTTGTAATAATATTTAGAGCATGTTTGGAATTGAGTTTGAAAAATGCTTATTGACTTATTGGTGTTTTCATAAAGCCAAAAAGTTTAAATGTGTTTGGCAATCACAAAAAACTTTCTTATTTTAGCTTTTCGAAAGGATTAAAAAGCAGTTTTCCAAAAGCATTTTTCAAAAGACACAGAAAAGAGCTAGCAGCCTGACCCATTTTGACTCAAATGACCCGTTACCCACCCGAAACAGTATTTGAATTATGACAGAGAATTGTAACTCACATGCTCAAAATCATCACTGGTTTCTTCTGTTGAACGAGGAATCAAACAAGATTTCTTCATTCTGTGAAGTAGATCGTGGCGAAAAAATACTATTTCTTGGGTGCAAAACTTCATTCTGAAACCAAAAAGAAAATCATGTTAGTCATAAATATATACAAACCCGAACTCAAAAACGTTAAACGAATTCGGTTAATCGAAATTTTTGAGAAATAATTGCAGATTAACCTGCATGGATTGCTTGCAAATATGGCATCCGGGATATGCTTTTGAAGCTCCTCAGTTATATATTTAGGTAAAGCACACCGAGGTAGAACTTTTGCAGGCCCTAAAATTAAAAACAGAAAACAATTGATCAACAAAATTACAAACAAAACTAGTAAATAATAACACATTCAACGTTCTTCACCTGCATCATCAGGTCCCGGAATGAAAAGGAATTTACTGTGTTCTTTTAATCGTTGATGGCTTCCAATTATTTTCCCAAGTTTTGCAAAATTCGATCTGTCACAAAATTGTTTCTTTTAAGTTAATTCAGAACAAATATAATAATAGTTGACTTATAGTTAATACAGAGAGAATCACTCACCTGATACTTGAGATAGAATTAAATGCACCATTAAACGGGCGTGAACAAAAGTTTCCCATAAACACAAAGAGAGAAGGAACGACTTCAACATTTTCATAACCGTCTAACACGATCTCGAGCTTTGCAATGGTCTTTTCTAATAAAAAATATAATCAGGATATTAGATGGTGCATGCATAAGGTTACTGCTAGAGGTGGTAAAACATTCTGGTCAAAGTAGGGATCCTAAACGATTTGAATTCGCGGGTTGGCGGGTCCAGCCTGACACGATCTTGGAAATCGTGTCAGGCATATGAAACCACGCATGACATGAATATTCACAGGTTGAGACGAAGACGGCCCGTTTAATACGATATTTTAGGCTTGTAAACAAGCCGAGCATCCACAGACATATATGAACCAAGAGTTGTGTTCATGTCCGTTCGTTTAACTAATTGAACAAAATAGTCTGTTCATGTCCGTCTATTTATTAAATAACCTAACATAAACGAACTACCTGCCCAACGGTTCACTTAAAATATATAAAACAGTTAAATTTCTCTTTTAGGTTTTAAATGTTGATATAAAATGCCCAACCAATTTTAAAAATAATAAAAAATGGTTGAATAAGTCAACCCACAAACCCACTATGTTGCCTAAACGAGTTCGCAGATTTACCCAAATCCGTTTATACTAAAACCAAACCCAGAACTTGGTATTAGGTTCGTGGTGTGTTTCAATCTCATGTCAGAAACTCACACCCCTGATATATTTTGCATAGGTTGGGTTGACCCTAAAAACTTTTGTACAAGTCTAAACCTCTTTATAAATGATTATATTGTCTCAAACATGCTCAGAAAAAATATATTAATTCGTTAATAGTTTAATATAGATTTTGAGCAACTTTTGGTTCAATAAATCCATTTGATAAGTTTCCTTTTAACTTTTATCATTGACCTGTTTGAGATAAAAAAACGACCCAAATCGACCCATTAGATAAACGAGTCAAACTGTCACATCCAATTAATACAAACTCAATACCTCCTCATGGTCCAACCAAACGTCAGACAGTATAACAAACATTTCATTAACCGCCCTTGACTCCATCTCTGCAAGTCTGAGCTGGAAACACAATTAAGGAAACTTCCAAAACAATTTAGAATTCAAGCTGACGTGGCAAATAAATTACAGTTATAAGCCTTTAAGGGACTCAGAAAGGATACAGTGTCTTCTTTTGCAAGTGCTTGACTACCAAAATAATTAAGCCCGGTAAATAATGAGGTTGACTTCTCTCGGTCTTCTAATGGAGGAAAACCAAATGTTTGAACCTGCATGATGATCGAAGTATAACTATAAGTTAGCAATGAACATTTAATGAATGTGGACTTTATTACCAGAAAAAATATACGTTAATGCTGACCTGGAAAATACCATCTAACTGCATTTCCCCTTGAGCTAAAACTATACTGTTCTCAGTAAAATATCCTGTTGTTATTTTGTAAGTAATGTTAAGAAAAAGCTATGTTACTGTGCATCTCGCGTATTGTAGCAAATACCCATACTAATGACTAAGACACGTTGTAAGCTATAAAACAATATAAAAAATTTAGTACAATTTTCATGTATATATTTGTTTTAAATAAAAGTTAAAAATTTGGTATAAACGGAGTTGAGTCAGTAACAGGTCGAACCCACAAACCCATTTAGATAAACAATAAAAATAAAAGACTTTCAAGTCAACCCGCGAATATGCTTGTCGTGTTCGAGTTCACAGTCTGACAAGATTTTTGCGTTCGGGTCAAACTTTCGGGTTCGTGTCGAGTCAGTTCACAAACATAGCCCGTTTAGCACCCCTAGTGATTACTAGTCTCCAACTATAATCAAATTCCATGTTAAGAAGTTAATTAAATGTAACATAATTATTAAGCAACAAAAATCAAATGATTAAGGATATAGCATTGGTGAGGTTGACTTGAACAGCTCCTGTAAGGTCTTCTAGGTAGAAGACCCCATCTTCAAATTGAGATATAACACCCATCACCCAACTTACTCCTGTTCGTCCCACCAGAGATTGAATTTGAGATATCTACAAAATACGTGAATAAGCAAAACTTTTAGACAAACACTCCATTCACAAATTGCAACTGTATATATAGAGGCACGTTATTTTAGAACCAATAGTATGTTGAAAACCGCAAAACCTGCAGTAGACAGTGTACATTTCACTTCAACGATAAAAATATAATTGGAAAACAAATATTATTTATCTCTCTTCGTTCCTTTGAATTTATGTCCTCTCTCGTGATTACTTTTTTTATAATATATAAATCTGCGAACCGATGAATATAAATGTGCATGTGCATATGTTCATTCAGATAAAAGACTATCAATATTATATTTTTCTATCTTAAAATTATTGAAATCTACGTGTATTCTATTCAATTTATATAATAAGTACTTAAATAGTTAAATATATAAATTTTAATATGGTTCTAAGGTTCTAGTGTTTCTCAAGTCTCAACATATTATTGGTTCTGAAATAATCGCTTTACATGCATGTACACACACACATATATATGCATGTGTGTGAAAGAGTAAATGAGAAAAAAAAACCTCGCAGCTCCCAAATTCAGATAATTCGCTACTAAATGAAGGCCTAGAGAATTGTGGAATACGTGACAGCCTTTGAGATAGCAAAAGAAACCGATCCCTATACAACCAAGCTTTTGAAAGAGCATCACCATGAATTGGAAGTGCCCCTGTGTGTCTACATCAAACAAAAGATATATAAATGGCACATATTTCTTTCAGTTAAAGTTCCATCTTAAATGAATTGATGTTGTTTAATTGAATACGGCAAGACTTGTGTTTTTGCTATTAAAAAATATAACAGAGTTTTTGTAGGCCACCATGATACAGCAAATAATACCATGGATTTAAAAAGAGTTCCTCAAAAATGAGTCAGTACATTTGCATCATATTGCAAATTCAAATGTAATTAATACATATAGTAGTAGATGAAATCAGAAACTGTACTGGTATTTATTGTGTGCATAATAGAGTAACATGGTATATATAGAAATGATATTACACTTGGATGTATAGTGTAACTTATGTAATAAATTGTGACAATCATGTTAATTACCATATAACTTAAATATCAAGTTTCCTAGCCTTTGACCATTTAAAGTTAATAGGAAAACAAACAACGTATAATTAATGCAATGCAACCACAACAAAAAAAAGACTTACTCGCTAAACATCTTTCTGACGGGATCATAGCGAAACCTTGGAATGTTGAAGGCGTCAATTACACTGAAAGCCGTTGACATATTTGTACTAAGATCATCATCGTCTACAGATGCAGATGCAGCTTGAAGGTTGTTTACAGCACGTTGTACCGGCTCCTTATCCAAAATCGAAGATTCCACTATCTCATTTTATCAATATAATAAGTTAATTCCACAAAAAATTATCGCACTTCCAAATTAAAAAAAGGAGCCCCAAAAAAACAAAAAAAACTACATCATGTTTTTTATATATAATGACAGCTATAAATTTTACATGCATATTAAATCTTAACAATTTAGGACTTGAAAAAGCAACAACTTTGAATCAAAATTGAAAAATAATAATAATGATGATGATGATGTTTGGGTTGGTGTATGTCTCGTTTTCAGGTTGACCCGTTTAACCTATTTCGTTAAAATGTCAACCTGCACTATTTAAAATCAGATCGACCCACTAATGCATTTGTGACTCGTTTAACCCATTTTTTACAACCTACCAACCTGATTAACACATTTACAACAGAAGTGTAAACAAACCGAGCTGTGTATGAGCTACTCGATATCAGCTCCTTAAAGATTTGAATCAAGCCGAGCTAAAACGAGCTTGAGCCTGAGTTTCACAAATCAAGCCTAGCTTTTTATTTTACTTATGTAATAGATAAAAATTACAATAAAAATAACTAATTAATATACATTATATCATATTAAAATTTAAAACTAATAAATAAAGTAATTAAATATTTAATAAACAATAAGCGACTGAGCTCAATCATTTTTAAGTTAAAACGAGCCGAAGCTCGAGCTTGGATGGTTTACACCCGTAATTTATAGCTTGATTAAACCCTTTTATTTAAACATAACTGAATTCGGGTTGTCATTTAAACAATTTGACCGGTCATCCCGACACGACTAACACCCGTACGAACCAATACCCTATCCAATTCCACCAAAAGTGTCAATTACAAAAAAGCCCCAAAATTATAATAATAATAATAAAAAACCCTAGCCTAAATCCAGGCATTGGTAAATGGAAGTGGAAAATACGTACATGATTGGAGTTTAAGCTCGTCGAGGATGAGATCAAGGGCTTGGTCTTGGTCTTGATAGTCGGAGATGAATGAAAGGATGAGCTTTAGGGCTTCCACTTTGACGGTGAAACCACGCATCTTACACTTGTTGGTAACCTTTATCCTCATCTTCCCACTCATCTTTCCTTGCCTGAGTTAATTCACTCACTAGATTATTATTATTATTATTATTATTATTATTATTATTGTTAATTGCTGTGGATGAGAAGCAGAAGAATGAATGAATCAATTCAACTGGTTTTGTGGCTGCTTCAAATGGCGGGAAATCTGCCGTCAATTGTTTAGATCTCCCTCCCTCCATTATTATTTCTTTTTAAAAATGGTATGTTTTTTTACGGATGTTTTCGTACTCGGATCAGATATCGAACCGGACATCTTACTTGGTCAAATGCTATACTGGATCAATGTTTTCAGACCTGGCCCGGACGTCTTACCGGGTCAAACGTCGGACCGACCCGGAAGGGCGGACCGATGTTTGACCCGGATGACGTCATAAATAATATAAATAAATATTTATATATTTATATGATAATATAAATATAAAAAAATAATTATAACAAAAAAATATTAATAATAGCGTACTTTAATGTTCATTTATGTTTTAAGCATTACTTTTTAAGTATATACTATTTAATTTTTCAATTGAAAAGACAACAAGGAAGCATGGTTAGTTGGCTAATATGTTATTAGTTAAGGCTTTCTTACTTCAAGTCTCCCAGGTTCAAATCCCGGCTTGTCCAAACTCCATTTCATTTTTGATTTAATTAAAAACAAGGATTTACCGGTTCAACCGCCGGTTCACCGGTTCCAGTCTGACCGGAAACCGTCCAACCCGGCCGGGTTGTTAGAAAACAGGTTTAGAGTGCGAACCGGACCGGAATACCAGCGGGTCCCGGTCCGACCGGTCGAGCCGGGCCGGGTTTCAAAACAATAACTGGATGATAGAACCGGAGTACTCAATTTAAAAAACTATTTAGCTATTTTACTTATATTAAATAAACTTAAAGAAATGTAGATTTCTTATTTAAAAACAATAAATGAAAAAAACAAATTTAATGGGAAGAAGAGTATTAAAGTGTTAGATAGGATATTAAATTCATATATGTTAATATGTAGTGAATAAAATATTAGTTAATACTGTCTAAAAGAGTTTGTAAGAAGTTTATTGTTTATATATGACATGGGAGGTCTCAAATTCAAACTTGTGAACTACAAATAATACTTCTTTTTTATAGATAAGTGGTGTGCAATAGGTATAGTATGAAAAATGCATTGTATTAATTTCTACAAATGTTTGTTTACACAGTGTTAAGTTTTAAATTTATAAAATTAATTATCATCTTAACTAAACAACACACAAATAGGCAAGTGTACATATCGTATATGTAAAAACCAAGTATCGATTCACATACACACTTATAGAGTTTTACTACTTAATTGTTGTATTTATTTAACAGGATTAAAGATCATTTTGGTTTTGATTTTTGTTTTGGTTTCAGTAATGAGTTTTAAGGAAAATAAATTAGAAGACAATATTTTTGGGTTTTTATATTTTAAGGTTAAAAGAAGATCAAAGATAAAAGTGTATCATCTTGGTTAAAACTCCTCTTAACTTGTTTAATATTTTATTAGTAGACATGTGATTTTAAACTTCATATGGTGATTAAATGTGAGAATAACATCGTTAGTCATGTTATTCCATGATAATTAAAGAAATAGATAACTCTTGACCTATTTTACTAAAACATCATTTTATGTAAGCAAGTGATTTTTGATAAAGATAAGTTAACTCACTTTAAAGATAACCCAATCCCTTAAATTACCGAGGGGTTGTTTGTTTACATCTGAATGAAACCATTCAGATGTAAACATCTGATTCATTCAGACTGTTTGGTTCCAAACAGAAAAACATCTGAATGATTACCAACCTAAATCACATGTTCAACATAATCATCAAGTAAAACAAAGCTTATTCATAGAAATTAGAAGATAAATGGAGTTTAGCTCATAATGAGCATGGTTATGAACATTAAAAGAGATGAAGATAACAAACACATGATCAAACTAGAACAATCTAACCAAATGTTGATGAATCTTCCTTCTTCAATGGTGATGGATGATGATGATGTTTGATGATGGTGATGATAACCTCCAAGCCTTCAAACTCTCCACAAAACCTTCAATATGAGTGTAAAGTGGGTGTTTTTATAAGATAAACTCGTATAGAAGTTTTCTTCAAGTACACAAAATGAGTGCAACATGCTACACTATTTATAGACTGTCTGGGCACTCAGGCATGGCTCCGTGCTCCATGAGGCACGCCTCTGTGTCTACGCATCCAGTCGTATTAAATGTTCTGTCAGATCGTACATAGTGACTCAGCACGGGGGCGTGCTTCCTGAGGCACGACCTTGTGTTTTTGGGTGTCTGTTATATCTTCTTTTGTCGTTTATGAAAGGTGACCACGACCCCGTGTCCTTTGAAGCACGGCCCTGTGTTAAGCTGTCCACTATTTTATATCTCTTGTAGATTTTTGTCTTTTCTGAAAGGTGAGCACGACCCTATGTTCCCTGAAGCACGGCCCCGTGTTTCCAGAAGCACAGCCCCATGTTCTCAGAAGCACGGCCCCGTGTTTCCTGAAGCACAGCCCCATGTTCTAAGAAGCACAACCCCATGTTCTCTGAAGCATGGGGGTGTGTTTTGCTGTTTTCTTTGGTTTTCTTTGGCTTTTCATTTGTTTCTTCGTTTGAGGCTTAGATTCACCTGAAAATACATTTTAACATGATAAGTAGTTAATTTAACTATATTATACGATAGAAGTTGCAGTTTTTTAAGATTATTTGATGCTAAAAAGATGTATAATTTTATATACATCAAGGACAGAGGCTCATTCAGATCTGAATGAACCAAAAAGAACCTGAGTGAATTGTTCTTGATATTTTAGTAAAATAACCCTTGTATTATGCCTAAAATACCAATTATTAGTTGATTATTAAAGGATTAACCTTGAATTACCAAGTGTTAACTAGCACAACTCTTGAACAATTATAGAACTCATGTAATAACCACTCAAGAGTTGCTTTAGATCGCTTATGTTGCACACTCACTTAACGAGTAATTGACCGATCTTAGCGGATGAACACCAACAATCCGTTTTCACAACATTATTGATAATTCTCATTTTAAAATGGTAAATCACTATTAATATTCCATTTGGTTCATGTAAGTATTATGATTCATGTTTTTCCCCAACCAAGCCCTTACAGGAATGACGATTTCTCGCCTTATCATCAAGCTCTGAATCTTGGCGGCTCTTTAAAAGTTTCTTAAGTTATTCCCCAAACCCTCACAAGAGTGGTAGTTCTGTGACTTATCGTCAAGCTCGGCGTTTGGGGGTTGATTCTAAGGATTCTTAATTTATCAGCCAAGTCCTCACAAGAATAGTGTTTCTTGACTTATCATCAAGTTCGGGGTCTTGGGTCTATTGTAGGCTTCACAAGACTAGCAATTTGTCAGCTTATCGTCAAGCTTAGCACTTGGGGTATCTTTTAGGAGTATTTTAACATTCCTCATTAAGTGATAAGTGCAACCCAATCATTAGTTATTAAAAACCGAACACATGTTTTACAATCATTATTAAACTTCAATTAAGGTTCATTATAAACCAAGATGATACTATGAAATTTTAGCCACTAATAGACATAATGATAATTATCAAAGTAATAGATACAAACATGATTAAATTGAAACAATCTAACCAATTTGGATGACTAATCTTTGATGCTAATGACTTATCCCAAAAGCTTAATCTCCTTAATTTTTAAGGGTTGGATGAATGGAATTGATCCCTTTATCAATGGTGATGAAAGGAAGTGGTTGGAGAGTATTTAATGATCCTCCAATGGTTGTTTAAGTCCATTAAATGAAGGAGAAGAGTATTCAATTTATAGGCTGATCAGACCCTCAAGGCATGGCTGTGTCGCCATTTTTGTCATGTTGCATTAACTGTCAATGTCAGATCGTACAACTCAAGGGTAAGACGGCCGTGCTAAGAAAGGCACAAACGTTTTGAGTTCCACAATAGTTCAAACTTCTCCTATTTTGTCCTTTTCTCTTGTACTGAAGGCATGATCGTGTTTTTCTTTAGAACATTCTATTTTGTCTTTTCTTGTTGCTTTTGATAACATGGGGTGTGTATAGGTTAACATGGTTATGTCTTGATTTCCTGATTTTTGTCTTTACTCCGTATGATCTAGGCATGGACATGTCTTGATTCACCATGGGGTGTGTTGAGTTAGTTTTCATTGTGTATCTCCGTTTTTCTTCGTATTTCAGCTTTTTTATTCCTTAGGACTATATTTACCTATAGATAGAAATTATAAACATTAGTGGTTATTTATTCTAATATAGTTATCGAGATTACGCTTATTTGGAGATATTTTTGTGTTGTAAAGATGTATAAATTCTTATACACCAACAAGTGAGTTATAAATATATTTAGTTTAGATATAATGAGATATAGCATCATTTTTTTCATGAGTTGGTAAGTTATTTCCTAAATAAACAAAAAATGGTCACAGGTTGCATGACTAAAAAAATGATTACTCAAACTGGTATGACCATCAAGCTGGCCCGCTAGTCCAACCACTTGAACTAACTGAAACCGGTTCAAACATATCAAACCGAGCCACCCTTATGCTTGTGTCATGTTCCAACCGTCCAGTCCGTTTGGTCAAGGTTTCAAAACATTGGTTTTCCAGAGAATTTACTTTTGGTGTCATTGTTGATAGAAACCACGTTTTGTGAAAGAAAGAAAAATGTTGTTAATTTTCATAATAAACAAAATGATTGAGTAAATTAATGGGTTTTCAACGTCATGGTGGAGAACACTTTCAAAGAAAAGCGTACATTTAAACTTCATTATGCACCATAAGTTAAGGTTTGCTTTAAAAACCATAACCCTAATATACCATGCTTAATCTTTTTGGTGGTTCTGGTACAAAAAAACGGGATTTTAAACCACGGTTTGTTGGTTGCCATGAGCCGTGACATTGAACCTAGCTTTGTTTATCTTTGTCGCATGTGAGCCTTGTTTGTTTGTTTTTTCACATGTACTTTACAAGTCTTAAATGTTACATACTTCTTTCATGTGTGGGTAGGTTTTATTGCAGACTATATTGTGGGTTAATGTAGGTGGCTGAGTTGAAGGTGGTTGCCAAATACATCATGTGTTGGTGGGTCTTTATACTCCAATGCTGCACGTTATCAAGTTTTTTGGAATGTGTTGGTGGCATACATATTTTGTGTGCGTACATAAACACAACATTCAAATACTACATAAAAATTTATGTTTCATACTAGTGTTGTGAGATCATAAAATAGACCCACAAGTACTTCCTAGTCTAAGCAGTTCTTATTTCTTATTTTTAGTTGAATCTCCTAGCCTACTAGTCATTTTGTAGCAAGGTTGCAAAAGTCGATAGGCGGACCCTAGGCGGCCGACTGAGGAGTTGGGTGTAATCGGAGTACTCGGGAATGGTAAATAAAATGAAAATTATTTTTTGGAAATTATATATATGCCAAATATCATAAGTTTACTAATATTTATAACAAAATAAGTGAATATTAATATAAATAAGATAAATACATTTTTAATACTAATTTATTCTAATAATTGCTAATTAATAGTTAAAAAAAGTGATATTCTTTTTCAATAATATAGATATGAACTATGTTTAAAATTTTAAGTCAAAATCGGCCCAGGTTGACCGACTAGATGTAATTTTGGTTGAGGTTGAGCATCGTTGATCGATTGCTAGTAATTAGGCGGAGTTAAAGAAACTCTCATCGGCGTCATACCTTGCAGCGAGTACTCGGCCTTGTAGACCTACTTTTACAACATTGTTTTATAGTACACATTTTAGTCAATAGCCACTAAAACTTTTAGGTTGTGATCATAAACTATGTGATTGCATTAGACATAAATTTATAACAGAGAACATGATGTGCTACATACGAGTCCAGCTTTGGGATGTTCTCGAATGCAGTTATAAATTGGTTGAAAATCATCTCATAACCACGCTTATTGAAAGTTGGTGTACAGAAACACACATGTTTTACTTCAAGTTTGGGGATACCACAACCACCTTATAAGATGTACAAGTCTTGCGGGGGCTGTCGATTAAAGATGAGTTCATTACAGGGACTGGTAATATATTATCATTTTCTGGACAACAGTGGTCGTGTTATGAAATGTCGAGGATGTGTGTCGAAGAAGGTGATGTCAAGGGACAACAATTGAAGTTGTCTCATATGAGCAATCTATACTCTCTAATAAAAGCCTATAAGTTTTGCCACTTGTCACTCCTACATTAAACCCCACATTTTTAACAAATTTATTTTGGTAAAATAATAGTTATCATTCTTAAAATTTATGCTTCACAATTTGTTAATTTAATATTTACTTCATATTTTTTTTAAACATTTGATATTTATAATGATCTTTTATTTTAAAATTGTTTTAAAGACTATTGTACAACGACTGTATTAATAGTGTTTGACGGGTTTATTGTTTCTTGTATACTGATTATTTATTAAATATTGTATTTTTAAGAACTACCCGTGTAATATACGGGCCTCAAACTAGTAGTGTATATGTTGCTCTTGTTAGTGGTACCTTGAATCCTAATTCTCCGAGTACCAACATATTTTTGCATCTTCTAAGTCATTTACAAGATTTGAAAAAATGCAGGCATGATTAACAAGTCAAGTTTGTTGCTTGGGTTGCTTACAATCGTTTAAAGTCATAAACATTCATGGCCTGAATATATTGTTGAAATTATTTTCATATGGGTGTATGAGAGAATAGCCCTTGTTGCTTTGACACCTTTAATTGAATTTCAAAATGGCAGAGCATATATATACATATGTATATATATATAGGGAGATGATCATGAGAGAACTCTATTTTATGAAGAGAACTAGAGAACTCCTAACTCTAGGGTTATATTTGTAAATTTCCTCCAATTAAACACAACTATCGACGCTTCCCTGTTTGACAGCCTCCATGTGCAACGATCTCAACACAAACCTCCCTTCAATAGAAATTAACGAATGAAAATTGCAGATCATGCCAAACCAATTGTTCTGAACCATAATCATCGATTATTTCAATTGTTTAACACGTCAATTGCAGGTATTTCAATCCGAATAATTAATTCTTTTCCTTTTGTTTTAATCAATAAATTGATTGATAATCTGATTGTTTCATGTATAGATTTGATAGTTTAATTGATTAATCACAAGTTACAACTTGATTAGTAGATAATTGATTGTTAATTATGAGTTTGCCTGAGATTAGGAAGCTAGACCTTTATTTAGCCTAGTAATTGGATTAAGTTTTATGATTTGTAATACATGTATTACATACACTTATTAATATATGGATTAGGTAAATGGCCAACTTGTGTAGTGCATGTGTTGCATACTATATTGTTAGATTTAGAACGCCTACCAACTGTTTGATGAAAAGTGTCAAAGAAAACAACGACTGACAGTCAATGAAACATGTAAATAGTTAATTATGCTCTTGAATGAAAACTGTTGCAAGTTTAAACTTTGATTCATGCTTCTGTTTTTTAAAAACTAATATGATAATCATCGGCTCTATTTTTAATAGGTTAAAGCATAAAGTGAAGAAACGAGATCAACATATCCGCAAATATGGTAACATCATAATGTTTTTTATACATTTAATAATTACTAATTTTGGTTGGGCATGAAAAACTCACGTGTCCCTTGTCTTGGCCCGATACCTGACCCGAAATCAAAATACAAGGGAGATATGACCCGACCAATAATCGAATGTAATATTGCAGCTCAAGGTATCCATCTTTTTTCGGTAAAGGTAGCCGGTTTTTTTTGTCCGCCCCGATTACGCTCACCCCTATTATTTAATATTACATATATGTAATACATGTATTACACATATGTAATTCCTTAGTGTTACATATGTTTATAATACTGTTAGTATTACATATATGTAATAATATAAAAAGTCTTGGCTGATACCTGACTTGAAACTAAAAATACAAGGGAGATATGACCCTACAAAGAACCGTATGTAATATTGCATGTCCGGGTTTCGGTCTTTTCGGCAAGGGTAATCGGGTTTTTTCGGTATGTCCCTGATTACGCTCACCCATATTATTTGGTATTATATATACGTATTACATGTATTACAGATGTGTCATAAAGTATTACGCACATGTAATACTGAGTATTACATATATTTGTGTAAGGCCCCGAACCCGGTAGCCCTACTTTAACGTCGGATTTACTCATAAACACAGTTCTTGCAATCAGAGTTAATTAAAACTTCCGCGGAAACGTTTACTTGAAGCATTCGATACAAAACATTCAATCTCTTCTTTGATACTATAAACAAATCATTATATTTAAAACATCTTTTCTTCCATCTTAAGATGCCAGCCGTTCAATCCATGCCATGTGCCATCCTCATGCTAGTTCTTTGGTCTGATCACCTGCGTGCATACTAAAAGTCTGCTATGCTGAGTGAGTTCTAGTTAATCAAGCAACTTATCATACAACCACTACATGCATCATATACGTATCCGCAGACACGTAGTCCACTATCTAACCTGCTTACATTACCACTTAGCCTCTTATTTACGCCTACCACTTTGC
Organism: Bidens hawaiensis; assembly: GCF_021521415.1. Lineage (NCBI taxonomy): Eukaryota > Viridiplantae > Streptophyta > Magnoliopsida > Asterales > Asteraceae > Bidens > Bidens hawaiensis. The sequence continues at coordinate 76,539 of NW_027493445.1, read as the reverse complement.
CACCTTGCCACTTTAATAACGTATAACGTTATGCCACTTTGCCACTTTAATAACGTATAACGTTATGCCACTTTGCCACTTTAATAACGTAAAACGTTATGCCACTTTGCCACTTTAATAACGTATAACTTTATGCCACTTTGCCACTTTAATAACGAAGGCACGTATAGGCTTACCCTACCACGTACTATCATTATGCCACTAACACTCTTACTAGACTCTTGCCACTTCTAACACGCTCTACTTCTACTTGTCTACAACACGCTTCATATCATTTACATAATAAGCAAGTCACATCAACAATCATACACACATAATAACGATGGCACGTACAGGCTTTCCCTATCACGCGCTCACGTTATGCCACTAACACCCTTACTAGACTCTTGCCACTTCTAACACACTCTACCTCTACCTGCCTATATCACACTTCATATCAGTTCAGTATTTACGTAATAAACAAGTCACATCATAACATTCATACACACTATCAACCACTTGGAATTTACTATCCTTGGCGATACGTGCAATATCCGAAGATCGTTCACGTACCGACAAGCATTATAAAATATATACCTCGTATAACATCTATAGCATACACTTACCACTTAAGGTAAGTGTATTCACACTTCACATCGAGTATGCACACAGCCCCGAAAACATAACAAGGAAATGGGGCTAGAAACTCACCTGAACTCTGCTTCTTCCTCCGATAGTTGTAAATCCCTTCTTTAACTGAGCTCGGCTGACTGTATAAGTTACTCGTATCAATACTTGTCTGATTTAATCTGGTGGCCTAGTATTAGATTACTTTGACTTATCGTTTTAATTTATTTTCTAAGCGAACTTGACTTTAGGCGATGTTAAACCTTAAGCGAACTTAGCTTTAGGCGAAGTTAAACCTTAGGCGAACTTAGCTTTAAGCGAAGTTAAACCTTAGGCGAACTTAGCTTTAGGCGAAGTTAAACCTTAGGCGAACTTAGCTTTAGGCGAAGTTAAACCTTAGGCGAAGGCGAACTTAGCTTGCAGGCGAAGTTCATCAGGCAAACTTAGCTTGCAGGCGAAGTTGTCGGCTGCAGCTACTGTTCGTCCTTAATCATCTTCGTTTCTTAACCAAACAACTCGATTTAGGTATCCACGGAATCGTCTGACCAGCGCCTACAAACCCCAACCATCAAATCGGCCTAACATCGATGTTTAAGGGGTGCGATTTAGGCATATAGGTTACGGGTTCTTTTATCAATCGATTAACCCATCAAATCGTAACCATTTTCAGTAAGTTTAGCTTTGTTGGATTCGTTTTTACCATACAAACACAGATCTATCATTTCTATACTAATCCAAACCTAAACGAACAAGTTCTCGATATAAACGTACCGTAAATGAGTCGAACTACGAACACGAGCTGGTTTTGTTGCTTTGGTTCGTCACGACGATCTAGCACCAACGAGCTCGGGTCCTCGCCTTTGGATCTTGGTTCGGGTTGTGTGTTTTGGGGTGTGTAGAGATTAGGATGGATAAATGGATGGAATGGAAAGGATTGGGGTTTAAGAGGGTATTTATACTCCCTTAAGCCCATGGACCGAAGGCCCATATTTCCTTTTGGTCCATATCTAATCCCATCTAATTATCCTACTAAGTCTTCATATTTTGCTATTATTATTATCGTTCCACTAACTCGTTTATTTCACCCGACAAAATAATATATTAAATATTTTACTTTAGAAATTTCGGGATGTTACAATTTGTGATATTGGTAGTGTTACAAATACTTTATAATACTAATAAGGAATATTGGTTTTTAATACTCTCAACTTTCCCTCATTGGTAGATAGCACTCCCAACTTTCGATTTGTCACCCACCACTTCCAACTTTCACCCTATTTTCCTGTACCACTCCCCGTCTAAATGAACACTAACCTCGTTAATGTTTTGGACTAAAAATGTCATTCGAATTAGTTGAGGGGGTAAAACATAAATTTTATTTTTAACACACAACCTCCATTTCTGGTGACCTCGTTTTTCCGGCGACCTTGTTTTTTACGGCGACCTCTTTATAATAATAATAATAATAATAATAATAATAATAATAATAATAATAATAAAGATATGTAGTGTATTATGCAGTTTTGGAGCTAACTTATTATCATATTGTTGATATGTGGTATGCCAGTTGTCGTTTGAGCTTTATACAGATAAAATCTTGTTCCTAGGTACACAAAATAACCATTACAATCATCCTTTTAGGCGAACTACTACGCGACAGTGCAAACTCTACACCATCAAGTAACGAGCGTACACATAAATCAGGCGTTGAGGCAAGTATATTAGTCAGATGGAATAATAAAGAAATAGACGTGGATGTTTATTGACGAGGACTGCTTTTTTTTTGTTTAGATATTTGTACTAGAAAAATACATCGGGTTATGAATTCTTTTATATTTTTGGTAAATATTATGTAGTGCAAAGATATATTGCTTAGAAACTGTATGTAAAATATATATTGCGCATGTGTAATACATATATATAACATTGACTTGAGGGTATGATAATATGATTTGAGTATGAACAACCCCATCCTACTTATATTAAATTTTGTATTCATTTTTTTAGACACCATTTAACACCCACAAACAATTTGGCAGAAAAGGACGTCATCTTATTTACATGTGATATATTTTATGGTTCTCCTTTGGTTTTAGTAACTCCTTTTTTGTTTGCGAAAAATGCGTTTTCTTTTTCTTGGTTAATTCGTTGATGTCAAATCTTCATCACCCGGTTATATCTTAAGTTAAACAGTTAGTGTTTATACATAATACAAATGTAGTGCATATATGTAATACAACAATAATACGTATATGCAATATAGTTAATACAAACATATAATGGTGTTTAAAAAAATTGTGTAATGGAAATACTATATATATTCAATGTATATGTAATACATTAGTATTGCGTATATGTAATGCATGAGCGTTGTATAACTTATACAAAAAACATATTCTAAATTGGTGTCCTCTTCGTCGTCATTTTCCTCTTGAGGCTCCTCAAGCATGTATTCCACTTCCACTAGTGTTATTTGTTTTGCTTTTTGTGACCTTTTGTGATCTTTGCGTCTAGATATATGTAAGATTATTAATACGAACATATATAATCACAATAATATATGCATTATATGTAATAAAATATCCAAAGCGTAGCATCAAAATTGTTTTTGCACGGCTGTTGTCTGAATCAGTCTCGCTTTCATTGTCTAAATAACTTCCCATGTTTCACTTTTTGCTTCTTTTTTTAGCCCCCTTGTTTTCATTTCTATATCATATATGCAATGTCTAAATATCAAACAATATTCAAATATTTAGACAAACATAACTGCAACATTTATGAAGAAAAAATTAACATTATATTGGTTTATGATTCAGGTACCAATAACTGATTGTACAACTAAAACAACAATAAGATTTATTCAATATGTGAATATAAGTAATGCATATACATATTACACTAACGATACAAATAAAGCAATGCATATGCGCACTACATGGAGTCCGCATTAATGTTTAATACACCATATCCGCGTAAACGTTCGACTCATCGGTAACGCGTATGTGCTATATGCGGAAACGTATAAGACGAATTTAGTACTGTATCTACATAAATTGGTAGTGCATAGGTGTAATACAACATATAATGCTCATGTACTCACCTTCATTGCTTTTGGATACGTCAACATCCAGTGTTCCACGTCTCAAAACGCATGCACGTTTTGATGATCTCGATACAACTTTTGCTGTAAAATGTATGAAATATCATATGTATATAATACATGTTAACAAGTATGTGTGCGTTTGAGAGTTTTTTACCTGGACTTGCATCCTCAACGTCGGACGATATTCCTTGATTCGATGTCCTGCTCCTTTTATGCCCTATGATCGTGACTTCTTTGATTTTTCTATAGGTGTAAAAGAAATAAATGAACGTATAAAATAAAAAAAATAAAAAAAAATATACACTTGACCATTTCATGCTTTTAAAAATAACGAAAAAAAATAAATAAACGTTATAACTTACCTGTTTTTGTAACTGCAGCCGGCTGTGTTTTACTTTTTTCTTTTGCTATATACGACTCTTATCCTTTTTACCACATGATCTGTCTGCTCGTCATTATCCACTATAGGTACTTGTATTGGCCTTCCGGTTTCAGCGACTGTTTCGTTCCGTTTGCCTTTCTTTGTAAGTTTTAAATTGTCATCTTTTTTTTTGTTAATACCTGTATAAATTATGTCCACGTGTTAGTAAACGTGATAAAAGTTTCATATATTTGCATGTACATATACCTAAACAAACACCATACAATTCCTTTCTCTATTCATGTTATAATGTAACACACCTATGCATTTATATACATTTTATGACCATGTAAGACAACATTAAAGTATATTTACGAACTTATCTATAAAACGCTCAACCAGTCAAGGTAATTATGTGTTGCATATATGCAATCGAAAAAAATAGTAAATTTTCATCAACGTTTTATTGCTTGGTTAAAAAAAATATATACATATATAACATAGTACAATGCGTATGTGAAACGGTATATGCAAAATAATGTTCGATCTACTAATGACTCATGTAACAACCAAAAATATCATATGTTTGTTTCGATTATGTGTAATATACTAATGACTCATGTAATACATATGTGCAATCACACGTATACGAGCTATTAACAACATATTGTTACCCGATTTTGAGATATAAATCACGAAAAACAGAGTATAATGCGTATGTGTAGTGGTGTACACAAAATAATGTTTGATTCACAACAAAAAACGCACAGTAAAATCATACGTTTGCTTCGATTACGTGTAATATACTAATGAATCATGTAATACATATGCGCAATCACACGTATACGAGCTATTAACAACATATTGTTACCCGATTTTGAGATATAAATCACGAAAAACAAAGTATAATGCGTATGTGCAGTGGTATACACAAAATAATGTTTGATTCACAACAAAAACGCACAGTAATATCATACGTTTGCTTCGATTACGTGTAATATACTAATGAATCATGTAATACATATGTGCAATTACACGTATACGAGCTGTTAACCACATATTGTTACCCGATTTTGAGATATAAATCATGAAAAACAGAGTATAATGCGTATGTATAGTGGTATACACAAAATAATGTTTGACTCACAACCAAAACGCACAGTAATATCATATGTTTGCTTCGATTATGTGTAATCTACTAATGAATCATGTAATACATATGTGCAATTACACGTGTACGAGCTGTTAACCACATATTGTTACCCGATTTTGAGATATAAATCATGAAAAAACAGAGAATCGGCTATTGAATGATTACCTGGTAGTGTTATTCGGCTTCGATTGTGTGTTCTTCGCGTTTAATCGGCTGGATTTAATTGTGTTCGTCTAGTTTGAAGAAACCCTAGGTTTTGGGATGATCGATTGATGTGTGTGAGATCTGGAGAGAGAGGGGAGAGATAGAAAGTGATGGTTTTGGGCGGGTTTTTGTTACTTTGGTAATTCCTTAATTGCCCCTTTCCTAATAAACACGGGTCTTGTTATCAGATTCTTTTTTTTTTCAATTTTGATTAGGTGAAATTAATGGAAATAATAGAGTTCTCTAGTTCTCTCATTTAGAAGAATTATCTCTATATCCCACCCCTATATATATATATGTATATACAGGGGAGGGTTATCCTAAAAATAAGTAGTTTCCTAAGAAGACTAGGAATAAATCATAGCCATTGGATCATGTTAATCAATGGTTGAGATTTAAATTTACCAATAACCGACATAGTTTCCTAAAATTACTCTTTAATCATTATAACCGTCATAGTTTCCTAGATCTGTTCTTTCACCATAATTTATAATGCCAAATGTTAAAAATTTATTGGTTCTTACCATTCCTAGGAAACTCCTTATTCTTATTTGAACCCTTTTCTCTCTCTATATATATATATAGGGAGAGGATCATGAGAGAACTCCATTTTATGGAGAGAACTAGATAACTAATAATGAAGTATTTTTAATTTAATTAAAAAAATATTTTTAATTTTTTTTCTTTCATCCTTATTATATGTTGTTATTCTTCACCACAAAAAAAATAAAAAAAATAACGTTGTAATGCATATATGCAATACATCGACTTTTTTTATAATGCATATGTGCAATAGTGTGCATTTTGATATTTGAAATATTGTTGAATAACATATATATAGTTGTTTGTATTGTATATTTGCAATAGTGTTATATTATATACAAAAACTAAAAAAAAATCGATATAGTGCATATGTGCATTAGTGTTGTATTTCATATATGCAATAATTTGTTTTGAATACAATTATTAGTGTCGTATGATGCAAAACCAAAAAAAAACATCCATAGTTGTATAAAGCCAGATGCTAGATTCGATTCATGGTAGCCAAGGTAACAACTAAATAACTTATAGCACTCCACACAAAGAATAGATCATGAGTTTGTTCAAAAAATATATCTCATATACAAAATTCTAGGAAATTTCTTTACGGCACCAAACTTCTCAATTATACTAATCAGATAATATAACAATATTGTTGTATGGCATGCATGTAAATATGTAATATAACACTGCTACATACATGTAATATAACATGACTGCATACAGGCCCGTCCCCGAGAATGATAAAAAACAAGTTAGGCCTCGTGCGAGATTAAATTTCGGCCTCCTCCTTATAATAGAAACTCATCAATAATTACTATATATATTAACTAGGTTATGTACCCGTGTGTTATACAGATTGGACAACTTAAATTTTGTAAGTGATAACTTTTGATAAATAAAGTTGGGTAATACATGATTAAGTAAGTATGAAGTTAAATTATAACTATTATTCACAAACTTAAAAATAAATCATAAATCTCCAATACTTCGTTCGATACAACAATAGATAATACACTAAAAATATGAGAGCAACTAAAGTAAAATAGCATTATGAGAACATAAATGGTACAATCGAAACAATATGAACCAACCACCAATAGAAGAAAACGTTCGATTAGTTAAAGAATGTACAATAAAGGATAATCAATAAGGTTTTGATCAACAAAATATGGATAGAAAGAAAGATATTACGGTTACATGTGAAAAGAAAGTGGGTCAGGTTCAATTAAAGATCCACGTGTTTTTAACATTGAACCCGTTGAATAATGAAAATGTTCAGTTTATAAAAATGTTTTATAAATAAACCTAACGTATTTTAAATATAAATTACATTTTGTAAAAACAATCAGAGAAATCGTTAAACAAAAAATATATAAAAAGAACTTTAAAAAGTATGTATAATTAATAGGAGATAGGGGCGGGAAGAAAGAATCATAATACATAAGAGATTGACATGTGATATGAGAAAACTTGTATTTATTATATAGTGTATATACACACACACACACGCATACTTATTCTAATAAAAAAATAATTGGGACACATGTCACTTGGAAATTTATTTCTAGCCTAATCCCGCTCAAACTATTTCCTATTTTTAATGAAAACGTTTTTATTCATTGTAATCAAAACATATCAATTCATCCTTCAATTAAATAACTAAATGCCTAAATTTTATGGTTAAAAAATATGCGGGTATTTATGCTTATATAATCAAAATATTTATATATTTAATGAAATCGTATCTTCCTTTTTTATTAAATCAATTTATATACACTTTTAAGTGTAGGAGATGAATGTTGTAAAATTCAATGAACAATATTTGTAGATTTAAGATGATAAGGGCAAAAAGAAATTTTAAAGAATAACAATTTTGTTCTCACATATTCCTTCAACCTTCATGGATACATGGGATTTCATCCATCTCTTTCGAAATCATATATACGTATATATTATAATTTTAAAGAAATGTAGATGTCAAATTAAAAAAAACATCATTTTACATTAATTACAAGACATGACATTGTTATTTTAATTCAAATACAAAAACATACAAAGACAATCAGAGATGAATGAAAATTCAAAACATGTTTATAAATTATACTATGAGTACAAATAACACATGTTAATTAAAACATAATACTCTAATGAAATTAACATAAAAATGTATTGTCTTATACTCATTTTGCATAACTAATTTGACAACAAATATAAACAATATGTGTGTGTGTGTATAATTAATGAGTATCATAGTTTTTTATGATACCAGTTTTTTGTAATCTTCAATTTCAAACAAATATTATAGATAAACACACGACTGACAGCGGAGCCATAAGAATTTGATACATAAACTTTCTTTACGAATGATAAAAAAATATAATAAAAGTTAAAAATTATTGTATGTGGTACGTAAAAGTTTGAAAAATCTGGAAAAAAAAAGTCTGTTTTAAGAATTATTAAAAAAGTAAAACGTCTAATTGTGTCATAAATGCCCTCCAAAATTGATTTTAAAGAGACGGCATAACTCATAACTAATAACTTAGTTAGTGGTCAACATATATTGTAAAAGCTTAAAATCAAACGATTTACATATATAGAAAATTAAATGGTTTTGAAGTTGGCAAAATATGGTATCATTAATCATGATTATATGATTATATCATTTTGGTCAATGGTATTTAGTTATTATAATATTTGAAATCATTCTTAAAATACAAAAATCTTTGTAACAATATTATTAGTGTGAATGAAAATAAATTAGAGTTTAAATGATTTAATTTGACTTTCATAATTACCTGGATGTTTTGGAAAGCGTTAATAGTCAAAACCATTAGATTTATAACTATTTTGGAAATCATTAATATTTAAATAATTTGATTTTTGGTAATATGATCATAATATAATGTTAATTGTGTTAATAATAAACGGTTTTTGAAAATATATCAAACAAATAATATGGAAAATGACAACAACTGATTTATAGAGTATAAAAATCTTTTAAATTTCGTTGAGATTGGTGAAATAATGTTTGCTTATATTAAAAATAAATAATGATGATTAGTACCTTCTTTAACAATCAATTTCATTATATATATATATATTTTCAATTTTACACATTAATTTTGACATTTATGTCTAATTAACAATTTGTCAAATATATAAGATTAATTATTTGTTGAGATTGAAGAGATTAATACTGATAGTTGGGATTAGAAACTAGAAAAAATATTTTAAATTTGTCAATTTCCGTATTTAATAGGATCTAAATTTGTTATACTTAAGACTAAATTGATGATCAAATTTTGTAACTTATTAAGGAATCTGAATTAATTTTCATAATCAACTGTATTAAATATTTTGTTAGAATTCAAAAATCAAAAAAACTTTCCATTTTTTTTGAAGCTGACTAACTAAATAATATATAGTTAAAATAAATAAAAGGTAAAGGTAAAGTTTGATAAGATTGTAAACTATAAACATCTTTCAAAATTTTCAAATTACGTATTTAATATGGTATAAATTTGTTATTTTTAATAGACGGTTATATTAATAAATTACATTTAATATTAATAAGAAATAATATGTAGATAATATATAATTTTAAGTAGTATTTGAACAATAATAAAAATCATGGAAATGTGAAAATAAATGAAAATCATGGAAACTTTATTATTGTATTTATGTGATTAAAATCATGAAAATATATTAAATAAAATTTGACCAATAATGAAAATCATGAAAATATATTAAATTGGATTTGACAAAGATATTTTTTAGCAAATGGTGAAATTCAAACTCTATAACATATTTTTGTAAATTTCATATAAATGATGTGAATTGAATTTTGATATATATATATATGACATTTGAATGGGGAAAATCGGTTTCTAAAATGTCATACTAAATGTGTATAAATCTAAAAATGTAACGTCTGATAATATTGGAAAGTATAATAACGTTTTAAATTGCGTTGACATAGGTAAATTAATTGGACTTTAACCAACAACAATTTAATTCATTATCTTACTATAGATAATTTAATGTCTTATAGAATAATCAACTAAATTTCATTTCCGGATTATATAATAATCAATTGAATTACATAAATTTTGAAAAATAAATAAATACATGAAAACTAACAAAAATATATATTAATATTAAAAAAAATAAAAGTCATCTTATCAAACAATCTTCAATCCATGAAATTAATTATATCAAGTTGGGGACAATAACTTGAAATGATAAAATTAAATATTAATATCACATAATTAATAAATTACAAATTATGGAAGATTTGAATCATGTGAATAAAAAATGTAAAATTGATGTTAAATTTTCAACCGGAAAATTTGAATCGCGTTACCGGAAAAACGAAATAGTGAAGCTCTCCATTGAATTTACGATTTTGATATATAACCTAAAGAGATTATAAGAAAAAATCATATAATTATTAATATAAATACAAACAAAAACATAAAACAAAAATATGTAATTGATATAAAACATCAAGCTTGGAAATGCAAGGCATCCGTATATATGTTTGAATTCTATTACCCTGAAACATTAATATTAACATTAGTAAAAAATTGTATGAATGATATAGAAAAATAATGAATGTTTAAGAATACCATTTCGTCTTGCAAACAGAGGATTCTACATTAGGGATGAGCATGGGACGGTACCGGTATCGATCCCGATTTTCCCGATACCGAAAATTGGAAATTCTTGGTACCGGTACCGAAATATTCGGTTCGGTACCGGTACTATCCCGGTACCAAGGGTAAATAATCGGGAAATACCGGTACCGTACCGTACCGATCCCGAAACTTAAAGCCATGGTACCGATTCGGTACCGACGGTACCAAATCGGTACCGATTTCGGGATCGGTACCGGTACCAATTGGTACCGGTACGTGTAACATCCCGGCCCCTCGCACCACCAATATTGTCCGCTCTGCCCACGAAGAGCTCACGGATTTGTTTTTGGTTGCCCAAAATGCGTTGGTGATTGAAGAGGCAGGACATTACTTATGAACCAGTGATCTCTTGTCCACGGCCAATGTGGGATAGCCTAAGAGTGGGACGATGTTGTGTTTGCCAGGGGTGTTATAGACAACCCCCCTTTGGACTCATCGTCATCGATGAGGCGTGTCCCAACATCCCGAACGACACAAGAGTGGCTCTGATATCAATCTGTAACATCCCGGCCACTCGCACCACCAATATTGTCCGCTCTGCCCACGAAGAGCTCACGGATTTGTTTTTGGTTGCCCAAAACGCGTTGGTGATTGAAGAGGCAAGACATTACTTATGAACCAGTTATCTCTCTTGTCTACGGCCGATGTGGGATAACCTAAGAGTGGGACGATGTTGTGTTTGCCAGGAGTGTTACAGTACGTACCGGGACCGATTTTGCTCATCCATATTCTACATCTCATCAAAACTAACAAATTTGAGTCCATACAAGTGACCTTCAAATTTGTAGGAATTTGAGATATGAGTTTGGGCTGTGAAACACATCTTTAATTAAAATATACAAATTCCGATATTAAATAATTCCAACAATAAGACTTTTAAGTCAAAAAATACATAACAAAATGGGAGTATATAAACACAACAAAAATTAAAAACCTTACAAACAAAGATAATCGTTTTTGTTAAAGAAGGTTTGATAGTGTAAGAATTACCGTATGAATGTTAAGTATTTATAGAGATTGAATTTTGGGAGAGTGGATTATAGAAGGAATGTGTATAGTGAGTTAATTAGAAACCAAAAATTAGGGAATCTCAATCAAGTTAAATTAAGGATGAAAAGTAGGGAATTAGTATTAATTATTTTTCAAAATTTGAATTACTAAAATGTAATGTTCCTAAATTAGATTATAAGTATAAATAATGATATTCATATAAATTAAATCTACACTATATTTAAATACGGATTAAACTAATAGTGTAGAAATATAAATTACTATTTTATGTATTTATAATAATATAATTAATCATCAAATATAATATGGTATATCTAAATTATAAAATTTAATAAAGTATGATATATTTATATACTCAATCATATGATTGAAAGTTAGAAAATTACTTTAAATAATATAACTGTAATCAGCATTTTCGTAATTAAGTACCTAATATAATGTGTGGACAAATAAGTTATTAATTTGGTTTTTATTAATTAACATTAACAAAATTTAAATAGAATTGAACAGTAATTATCAATTAGAATATTTAAAAGTAAAATCAACACCATATATTTAAATCAATATTTGTTGAATTTAGAATCATTTATTGGGTCAAAATTGGTATTTATAGTAAACATTAAGGATGCTTAATCAAATGATATACCACCTTTAATTAAAATATAAAATTTTCGTAATTAAATAATTCCGTAATTTCAAATCAACCTCATATTTAAATCATTAATTGCTATTATGAATAATTATTCTCGGTAAACATTTCCATCTTATAGTAAGCCTTATGGATGCTTAGGTGCTGTTTGTTTTTCCTCAAAAGCACTTCTCCACCTCTTTTGTCTGCACTGAGAAGAGGGCGCGCAGACCTTAGGCTCTGCAATGTGTTTCTTTTTTTGAAGACGTTTCATTAAAAAATGTCTGCGCGCCCTCTTCTCCCAGAAGTGTTGGTATTGTTACTTCTCCTCTTCTACCCCATTTCTTATTCCATCAATTTCTTCATCAGAGACTCCCAAACCCTAATCCTCTCCTCCTCTCCACTGCTGCCCAACTCCTCTACCGCTGCAACCCCGTCGGCGGCCTCCACACCGCCGCCGCTCCACCAACTCGACTTTCAAACCAACAACCTCGGTTTTTCGTCGGTATCCCTCACCACGAACCAGAACCACCATCCCACAGCACACCCCAGCTTCATCATCCCTGGCTTCTCGTGTTACCGTCGGCCACCACACCACCAACTCGACTTTCCGACCAACAAAAATCACCGTGGTTTAGATCTGTGGTCCAACACAACTACGACCACCATTTCACACTTCTGTTGTCTAGATCGCCAAGAACCACCGTGGTTCACACCTCTGTCAAAATCTCCGATCGTCTGAAACTGCATAAAGCTACCGGCCATCATCTCCGATCATTTTCTTCAATATCTTTGACAGAGACCGGCCACCACGCCAGCAACCATCATCGCCCCTTTCGTTTTCCCGGCGAGTAGAGATATGGTGAAAACCTTTTCGTTTTCCCGGCGAGAGAGTGATATGATTTAACTTCTGTTGGGTTGGGGTGTGTGGGAGACGGAGTTGGGTGAGTGGTAGGATAAGGTTGGGTGATGGGTTAAAGTTGAACGCTTGTATCAAGTTGGGATTGTTTATTTTGTGACTCTCTGAATTATTATTTTGTGATACTCTTATCAAATAATTAGTTTTTTTAACTTAATAATAATAATAATAATAATAATAATAATAATAATAATAATAATAATAACAGCAACGAAAGCTAGTTGGTAGTCTGCTGCAGATGTTAAAAAACAAACAGTCTTCTTATATTAGATTGCAGAGTTTTGGTCCACCTCTTCTGCTACAGATGTTGACAGATGTGGTTTCGCAGACTTCTGACATTTTACCTCTGAAAAACAAACACCTTAGTCAAATAGTTAATCAAATAATAATTAATAATTAATTAGAATATAGAAATTCCATAATTACATAATTTCCTTTGGTTAGGTTATTAAAAGGTTTAAAATTTAAATTTTCATAACGGTATATATGATGAAATTCACATTTGTGGATGGTTTTTATTATTTTATTACTAAAGGTTTGCTTAATGATATTTATAATTATTTGAATAGAAATGTTAAATAGTAAGTATCTAGCCCAAATAAATGAGTATTTTACCTGTGATAAAATAAGTTGATAAAACTTTATAAAATTTAGTAGTGATAATTTCGTAAATATCATTAATTGCGTAGAAATTCCCTAAAATGAATTTAATTATCCGGAGTCAAAATTATGAATTCTAATTATTAACTTGAAATATAATTACAAAAGATTCAAGATTAAAATTAAGTTAAATATGAAAGAGAATCATTAAAGAGTATTTATTGTATCTTATTTAAATATATTTTTGATTTATTTTATTAAGATGAAAATTAGACAAGTGATTGATATACATGGAATGTTTAATCAACAACCAATAGGAAAAGGGGAAATGGACTTAAATCCTATTGCTTTAATAGTATAATTAGATTTGGAACTTTTCTATGCATCTAAGATTGTATTTTGTGATTTGCATATTGTACCTTTAGTTATTAGAAAGGATGTTAAAATTATATCGGACAAGTCAATCTTTCATTGAATCATGGCCCACTTTATTATCCACTTTTCTATTTCGCGAGCCAGCATACAACGAGAAGATTCGATTGACTCTCGATCACCAAGATCTGAGCTTTTGCTATTTCGCGGGGGTCGGAATATTAGTTAATTTTAATTTCTACAAAATAGAAGTTTGGTGTCGCAAGGAATTGTATTGGGTCAAATGGTGGTCCAGTATTGATCCACGTCAACATTATGTTTTTATGTTATTTTTGTTTTTTTAGTTTATGTACCGTAATGAATGTTATTGAAACCAATTGAATTCACAATGACTCACTGTCACAACGTTCGAGACCGACAACGCTCAGGTTTATCGACTCACCACAGCAACGTCCAAGTTTTATCGACCCTTTTGTTTTACTTCCAATATCGTAACGAACGTAACCGTGACCAGCCGAATTTGTGTCGACTCACTGCCACAACGCCCAGAACCGGCAACGCTAGGGTTTACCAACCTTTTGTTTTCTTTCTGGTACCATAATGAACATAACGAGACCAACCAAATTCAAGTTGACTCATTATTGCAACGCCTGTAACCAACACTCTAGTTATATATTTATATATCAAAAAACCACAATGCGATTACAATTGTTATAATAAACAAAACAAATTAAAAGGAGTGTATCAAAATGATCGAACTTACTTAAAGCAATTTTGAGGCTCTCCTAATGTTTTGGGAAACATAAGTTTTAAGCTAGAGAGACACAATAGAAATATTTTACGTCGTACATCAATAATTGATATACATAAGATTGGGTTACCATTAATTGCTACATCTAACAATTTAACTCTTTCTTTTATGTTTATTAATATTCAATATATTTCATCAAGTTTTAACGCCTGATTTGAGCCTCTCTCTTTATTTTTGTTAACCAATGTATCTCTGAAAAAGAAAATCCACGCATAAAAATAATAAAAGATATGTCAATTATGAAAAATAATATAACATACAGTAAATAATATATAATAACTTTTAAACCAAATCAGAATCACTTTCATATATTTATATATACACACACTTAACCATAAATATTATATACAAATTAAAAGGTTAAATAAATAAATAATATGATCTAATAAAAAAATAATATAGAAAAGGCATGCAGTAATAAACATATTTTGTATTCGGCTGGCTTTTTCTAGTTGTAATATAATTTTTTGTTGGTTAAAAAGAAATAATATCTAAAAAGTCTACTCTGACCCTTGGGGTATTGAGCCTGCTGTGTCTAGAAAAGAAAGTCTACCTAATCTAAAATATTAAATATATATGATATTCTTTTTAACCATCATGTTTGTCTTCCTCATTCTCTTCTTTTCCTCTTCTTTTCTTCTGCATGTCACTCACTGCATAAAACAAGTATGTATACTAAATCATCGATGACATGCTAGAAAAAAACACCTTTGAGCTCTTTGAACTTTTGGGCCTCGTGCCACTGCACGGATTGCACAGCCCAAGAGCCAGGCTTGATTGCATGTATGCAATACTACAATGTTACATGTATGCAATACTACACTATTACATCTAACAATACTATTAAAGCAAAACCTATTGTCCATATGTCATTCAACTAGCCTCTCCACATCAATTGTCCACATGTCACTCAACTAGCCTCTTCACATCAATGCCACATCATTGCCAAGTCATCTATTTCATTTCCTATCTTGTATATTATTAAATCAAAAATGATGTTAATGATGAGAATCGAACCCTGGCACAATCCCGAGATGAAAACTTAACAAATGCAACAATGGCCAACCAACTAAGGACTATTGATGTTCAAGTAGTTGAAATACAAATCCTATATATTGAAAGAACAATTGTAAATGGAACCTTTTTGTAATTATGGAAATGGCTGAATTTCTCAACTGTGATATAAGTAAATTGTCCATAAAAGACTCCTTGGCTAAAATAGAATATAACAATCAATACATGATCAATAATCATTTGAATATATATATATATATATATATATATATATATATATATATATATATATTAATTATGACGTCATCCGGGTTAATGTCCGGTTCAACCTCTAGGGTCGGTCCGACCTGTGACCCAGTAAGACGTCTGGGTCGATGTCCGGTCCGGGTCTGAAAACATTGATTTCAACCTTAAGATTTTCCACCCTAATTATTTTAATCTCTCTCTCTCTCTCTGCTTACTAACTCCACCAACCACCATCTTCTGTATTCCGGTAATGTAGATCGGGATTAATCGTTTTCCGGTAAGGTTATATATTATACTCTAATGGCCAACAATGTTATATGATTTTCCGGCAAAGTTGTATCTTTTTCCAGTATAGTTTTCCGATATGGTTTTATATTTATTTTAATTGTTATATGATTTTGTAATAATCTCTTTAGGTTGTATATCAAAATCCAAGATTGAATTGATATTTTGATGTTATTACGGTTTTCCGGTAAAGTTTCCGGTAAGATTTGTGGTTTCCATTTTTGTTTGTATTTATATTAATTATTATATGATTTTCTTATAATCTCTTTAGGTTTTATATCAAATTCGAAGATACAATGGAGATTTTTCCTATTTCGTTTTTTCCGGTAACGCGATTCAAATATTTTGGTTATCAATTAGAACATCAATTTTACATTTGTTTACATAATTCAAATCTTCCATAATTGGTAATTTGTTTATTATATGATATTAATATTAATATTTAATTTTCTCATTTCAGGTTATGTTCAATTTGATAGAGCTAATTTTGTGGTTTGAAGATTTGTTGATAAGATATCTTATTTTTTGTTTAATATTGATGTATATTTTTGTTATTATTCATGTATTTATGTATATTTCGCAATTCATGTAATTTATTTAATTTTTATATGATCAGTCATATATTGTTGTTGGTCAAAGTCCATTTAATATATTTGAATCAGAACCGATGTATTAAAGAAAAAATTATTTTTATCTTATATTCATCTGTTTATTAATGATAATCTATATAATTTATAATAATTATTATAAGTTTAGTAATTTTGTTATTATTAATTTATTACCTTTTTTAATTAGTTGTTACATCTTATGTTGACAGAAATAATAACATTTACACCTTACCATTTTTATATTTCAATATCTTTGACTTAAACATTAATATGTTATTATATTGTAAGATACATTGTATTTTCTATATATAACCAATTACGTTATATATGGAAAAACCAATAAATAAGCTATAAAGTTTCCATGATTTTAATTACAAGATTTGCAATATAATAACTTATTACAAATAAGCATTTACATTATATTTTCTATATTCAATGTATTTCCATGATTTTAATTAAATAAATACAATAATTAAGTTTCCGTGATTTTCACTTATTTTCACATTTCCATGATTTTCATTACTGGTTAAGTTCTATTTAAAAGTTTATTCAAAAGTTTCTGGTGTTTTACAATTTTATATTATCTATATATTATATCTGATTAATATTAAATGTATTTTTTTAATATAATCGTTTATTAAAAAAATAGTTTTTATTGGGTTAGTTTTTTGGTATGGTAATCATTATTAAATTAAAAATGTAATAACCAACATTTAAGCTCACGTAAATTCATTGCAAATTAATGACTTTTAATTCAATTTATGACAGTTGATTTTTGTTTAAAGATATTTAAGGTAATAAATTAATTTACAATTTGATTTTCATTTACTTTATTGTGGAAGTCAAATTAAATTACTTAATTTTAGAATTCAAATTATTGAATTATTAACGCTTTCCATTTGTAGTATGTTTGGATTGCTAAATGACAATTATTTGAACATTCGCAGACCAATTCCATTGAAGTTGTTGTCATCTCTTGATGAAGAGTTTTTTAAAGCAACATATTTCTATAATATTTGCAAGATTTGCACAATAATCTTTTGGTAACTTATTGGTTATATTTTTTTTAAAGTTTCTTATTGATCTCTTATACCCTATTGTATTAAGATTAATAATTAGTTTATTACTTTTGTCAGCCGAAAAGTATCATTTTGCTCGAAACATATTTGTGTTGCTTGAATATGTTGTCTATATTTATATGACTTGTTGATATGTTTTTCCACCCGTGTGTAACACGGGCTATACCCTAGTATGTAATATTACAATATTACATACATTATACATGCAATATAGCGATCAACATTTTTTTTCTAAATGTTGGTAAAAAATAACAACATATAAGAAAGATGAAAGAAAAAGTAAAAAAGCATGTGTTAAACGTAAAATAATTATAAGAAATAAAGTTACCAAATTATAACATATTAGGGTTCTCCTCAGTTCATTTGGTGGGTTTTGATAATAATTCTAGAGTAATTCGCTAACTACAGTTTTGAAAAAAGACAAATTTAAATGGTCGAGTTGAGTGGATCGTCTAATTTTCACGGTTTGCTGGTTACTCGATAAAAAATATTTTTTTTAAATTATTTCCTTAAACAAATTTTTTCCTCTTTTAGAAAATTTTATTAGGATTAATTACAAATACGATTCAGTAGTTGGAAAATTCATAAAAGGGCCATTTTCTAAAGAGATAAACACAAAAGGACACTTAAATTTCAAAAATTTTAGAAATATCATGGGGAACTTGGACGGGGGCGACACTTTGGGAAGCGTTCCAGCGGGTTTCATTGTCCACTAAAAAGGTGCCACGTGTGGAAATTCTGACAAGTCCGAACAAATATGAAGAGATCCGTCGGCTTGGTCCAATTTTTGTGGAAACATCAAAACTCGTCGGGCTCAACCGTTTTTTAAATTGTTCTCGTCTTCCATGTCCAAGTTTGCATCCCATCCAAGTTTATACCAAACTCGTCTTCCCCGTCCAAGATTACACCAAACTCATTTCCCCTCCCAAGTTTGCATCAAATCCATCTTTCTCATCCAACTTCTAAAATATTCTTATATTAATATTATATAAGTATAATTAATTTCATTTATATTTGTTTTCATTTATAACTTTTGAAATATAAAGTTTTATAAAATTTCAAATATACCATTGAGCCACACTTATTTTTATCTACGTACCGACATAACTTTATTCAAAACCGAACCATGTCAAATTTATGTCGAAACGTTTAATAAAAGCTTGACACAACTTGATTTTGAACAAAATTTATGTCGGCACACAGATAAATACTAGCTTGGTGCCCGCGTGATGCAGCGAGATACACACTTAAACACAACATCAAACGCATAAAGCGGTGACCTCACTATAGTACGCACGTAGCCTGACTATAGTATGCATGTAATGCGACGTCGGACGCACAACCATTCGTCAGTGAACGGGTAACTCGGTCTGAAACATTACCCAAGCCCACCAGACCCGTTGTAGCCCTAATTGCATGTCACGTAACATGTTATTTTTAAATTTTAGAAAGTATAGCAATATTATACTCAAATTAAATAGAATAAAATGCTGATTTTTATGGTGTAATTTTTTTTAAAAAAATATTAACATGTAAAAGAGTTATGGTCATTAAAACTACGTGGGGTTATCATGCAACTATTTAATAAGTTAACAAAACTTACCCTTAAGTTTAAGGACCAGAAATGTAAGTATGCTTGAAACTAAGTTGCTAAAACTTTAACCAAAGTATACAAAGACTGTATGTAAGGCCCCGTTACCGGTACTTCACATTTGGGCGTTGGATTTACTCATTCACATAGTTCTATTCATCAGAGTTAATAAAAACTTTCGCGGAATAACATAAAACGTCAACAGTCATTACAAACATTCATAACTTGTCCTTAAAACATAACTTAAACATGTCTTTTAGTTCAAAACATTAACAAATAGATCTTCAGATGCCAGCTTCTTTATTCCATCGCCATGTGTCCCCACTCATGCCAGCTGTCTCATCCTACTCACCTGCGTGCATACTAAAAGTCAGCTATGCTGGGTGAGTTCTAGTTAATCACACATAATACAATACATACACTTACCTTCCATTATGCATCCGAAGATACATAATAATTACTTTACAAATTTATTTTCATTCATAAGTTCAGACATACGTTCGTACTTTATTACTTTCATACTATATAAATTACCGTCATCTTCTATCTCAGATATTATTAGGGTCTGGTCGCTCTTTCCTTTGTCTATCTCAGATATTATTAGGGTCTGGTCCCTTTATTGTCTATCTCAGATATTATTAGGGTCTAGTCCCTTTTTACTTCTCTATCTCAGATATTATTAGGGTCTGGTCCCTCTTTCTTCATCTTCGTACATACTGTCTTTACATACCCATAACATACATACTTTCTTTAATCATTCATACATATTCATATATTGTACATATATCTATCATACACATTCATCTATCATAAACATACCTCCCTTGTTAGTACGTGCAATATCCGAAGATTGTTCACATGCCGACAAGCTTTCGTTCACATTTAAGATATACATACATAACATATAAACCATATAAGGCATACACTTACCAGTTAAGGTAAGTGTATTAACTATCACATCGAGTATGCACACAGCCCCGTAAACATAACAAGGAAAATGGGGCTAGAAACTCACCAGAATACGGTTACGTTCGCCGTTAATGGTAATCCCTTTCTTCATTTGTGCACGGCTGACTGTATATTAATTACACGTATCAATTAACTATCACTACTCATATCATCTTTCTAGTCTTAGTTATTACCCACAACGAACGGGGGTCAAGCTGCCAGGTCAGCTTCGAAAAAATGTATTTACATTAACTGTCTTAACACATTTTTCATAGGGATTTTATTTTATTTTCTAATTCGTTAACCCATTCTTCATAACGAATAAGTCCGATCGCTATCCGATTCGTTACCTTAAATGTAAGCGAACATACATGTTAGGCGAACTTAACTTAAGCAAACCTAGGTTAAGCGAACTTAACACTCAGCGAACTTATATACAAGAGAAGTTAGCCACCAGCGAACTTGGCATGAAGCGAAGTTAACTTGGGCGAAATTATTGGTAGGCGAACTTATAAACAGCGAACTTAATCATCTGGCAAACTTAGAGTCCGGCGAATTTACAGTTCAGCGAACATGGAGTCCAGCGAACTTAGCTTGCCGCAGCGAGCTGCCTCGGCCACGGCTCGTTTTGTCCTACGCATTACTTGCCCCCAACTCGCTTATTATGGTTCGGCCTAAGCCCACTCGTTCCCTAGATTGATTGCGGACCGAACTTGACTCGAACGAACCATAAAGCTTGCTCCTTTATGCTAAAGCGTTCTAACTAGGTTTAAGGGTTCATTAATCGAGCCGTTTCCATTTCCGGGTTCTTTACATCCATTTTTATTATCAAGTTTGCAACTTTACGTTTCATTTACACCCGATCTAATCTCGTTCTAAGTTTCAAGGTTAAACGTTCATAAAAACGTGAACTTTAAGGGTCAAGAACATACCTTTACGTGCTCGTTTGATCTTGGTTAGCTTGTTTAGGAACTCTAGATCTTGTATAGGACTCGAATAACAAAGATCTAATCACAAATAACTTCTACTCGCTCTCGGATCTCGCTCGTCTCTCTCTATCTCTCGGCCGAATATAGTGTAGGATGTGTGTGTTTTTGAGTGTGTAGAGATTTGGATGGAAAGAAGTGAGGATTTAGGGTTTTAGGGTGATTTAAGAAGATATTTATATCACTTAAAGCCCATGGACCTAAGGCCCATTCTCTTTAATCCATCTTAATTAGTCCAAGTCCATGATCTTTTCTTTATTAGATGCTAGTTAATATTATTTAACACACGACAATTTAACGCAACTTTCTTTATTTATTAATAGATTATTTAGGATGTTACAAGTCTTCCCTCCTTAAAGAGGTTTCGTCCCCGAAACCTAACTACCTATTTAAACAGAATAGGGTAGAACTTGCGCATCTCATCCTCAGCTTCCCAAGTAGCATCTGATCCTTTGCGATGTTTCCATATCGCTTTCACCAAAGGTATAACTTTATGACGAAGCCGCTTCTCCTTGCGATCAACAATCTCTATCGGGTGCTCGATGTAGTTCAATTGTTCATCAACCTCAATGTCCATCAATGGCACGTGGGACGTGTCATCAGCTAGATACTTCCTCAGATGAGAAACATGGAAGGTTGAATGAATTCCTTCTAATTCATCGGGTAACTCAAGCTTATAAGCTACTTCACCCACACGATTTAAAATCTTAAACGGTCCAATGTATCTTGGACTCAAATTTCCTCGTTTCCTAAAACGACTAATTCCCTTCCAAGGCGAGACCTTGAGCATCACATTGTCACCAACGTTAAACTCAACCGGTCGTCGCCACTTATCAGCATACGACTTCTGTCTGTCTTGAGCGGCTTTCATTCTTGCTTTGATCTGATCGAACCTTGAAGACGTTTCTTGAACAACTTCTAAGCTTCTCTTTTCTTTTTGGCCAATCTCCCTAATATATAGGTGACCAAGAAAAGAAAATTCTAAACAATTTGTTCAATTATACGAAGGTTACCATCTAAGATTAAGAATCCACTCCATTTTAGCATTGATAATTAATATGTAGACATGTGATAAACTTACCGTAGCAATATATGATAGATAACTCCTTAACCCAAAGTGAGCATCTATGGCACTAAGGAGATGATATGCGCATTTTAAAGTCCACCCTTTCCTAATGTCATACCATCTTAATGATGTCAATTTAAGTTGGCAAGTAGTTTCGTTAAGTAGAAAGATTATGATTGACTTCAATTTCTCGAATACCAATTCTAACAACTTCGGGTGATTGTAGTTCATCACACAACCTCCCATTGGTTGATTTAAGTAGGTTATGATTACACATTCCATTAACATATGGTTTCTTTAGCTAATTTGATATCCTAAGCAAAGCCATTTTCGGATTACCAAGGTTTAGAAAAATACACCATAACTTATATCTCATCATTTCTAAGTACAATATAAGGATCCATGTTTCGATAACGTATCAAAGTATTTCTATCTTTCAAGAACATGAATCGATCATGAACGATTGCCAAAGAGATTGACAACCACCAACTTTGAATTAGTGATTTAAGATGGTGAAACATTTCTCATCAAAAGATAATTGTAATATAACCATGTACTTAACTAGACTACATCACATGTCTTGATTAATTATCAAGTAAAACAAAGCTTCTTCATAGATTTTAGATGGTAAAAGGAGTTTAGCTCATAATGAGCATTATGATGAACATTAAGATGATTGATAATAACAAATACATGATTAAACTTGGAACAATCTAACCAAATGTAGATGAATCCTTCTTCTTAATGATGGGGATGATGGTTGATGATGATTATTAGTGTTGATGACCTCCAAACCTTCAAACTCTTCACTAGATCTTCGAGGTGAGTGTTAGTGTGTGTTTTTATAAGAGAGAATCGGATAGAAATCTTTTCAAGGCACACTTGATGAATGCAACATGAGCCACTATTTATAGGCAATCTGGATGGTGAGGCACGACCCCGTGTATTTTTATGACATGTGCCAGATCTGTTTTGTCTTTTGTGTGAGCTGGCAACGCCCCGTGGTTAGCAGACACGGTCCCGTGCTTTTTAGTGACATGTGCTCAATTCTTCTTTGTCTTTTCTGCATTCCCGTCCACAGCCCCGTGCATGCTGAGCACGGCCCGTGATTTTGCTCTCAGATTTTGTCTTTTCTTGTTCCATAAGCATGGGGGCGTGTTTCTTGAGACATGGGGGCGTGTTTCTTTGTTTTCTTGTGTTTTCTTCTGTTTTTCTTCGTCTTTTTTCTTGTTTTTTCGTTTGAGGTTTGGTTTCACCTTAAATTACGTTTAATTATGATAAGTAGCCTTTTATGCTATGTTATTAGATAGAAATTGCAGTTTTTAGAGATTATTTGATGCTGAAAAGATGTATATTTCTATATACATCAAACATCCCCACACTTGAACATTGCTTGTCCTCAAGCAATCGTCTTATAAATGTTCTCTAAAAACAGCAAATTTAGATTATAGCTATTCCTTAAGCGAGCTCCAAGAAGATGAAACAAAATAACCAATTTTTATGTTAGTGATAAATAAGCGAGAACTTTTGTTTTTATGGGCTTCTGTTTATGCAAAACGTCAAGTTCTCGCAATGTTCACTCACACTCGGTTTTTATATCTGATCATACCTGGGATGTAGGTATGTGAACACTCTTAGCCAAAATGCAACCTGTGATAAATAAGCTTGTAACAGTTCAAATCTCAACCTTTTGAAGGGTTGCATAGATCATAAGGTAAAAAAGGGGTTCCGGTTTAGTGTGAGTAGGGATTGGTATTTTGTGGTGGTTCAAGGTTTAATGGTAAATACAACTTCCGCTGTTTGTCGGGAGTCTTGAGATGTCTTCAATGGTTAGCTCCTTTTCTTCGATTTTTTTAAATACTATATACCTAATGACTCTTTTAAGGTTAGATCGTCAAGACCAGTTTTATCGAGGATGTGGATTAATTCTTCCTCAATCCTTCTATGAATATAACTTCCAACTCTAATGGATCGTTCGGCTTTGAGCCTAATAGCCCATCCTCATTAGTTCGGTATATTCATGCTGAGACTGAGTTTGACTTTTTCTACATCTTCCTTCGTGGGACCAGTTTCCGCAACCTAAGCATCGTTCATATCTTTTTGCTCTTCTTTTCATTGCGTTTTTGGAAATTCCACAGAATGGTGGCCTTTGTTCGTTTTGGCGCCACTTTTTCCTCACCTCATTGCTAAAGAGAAAGATTCTCTCCCTAAGTTCTGGAGGCAACCTAGGTTTTGTGAAGTGTATGCAGCAATGGAAATTGAAATCGAAAGAATGCATTTCCAGTTCTTTAGGGTCTGTCGGTAAAAGACCAGTGTTGTATTTTACCGGTTCAAAATGGATAAGGTGATCGGATTTTTGGGTTTTGTAATTTTGGTAATGGGTTTGTGTAAATATTACCTTCTTCTTTATACAACGCTTCGTGTGGTCTTGAAATGAATAATTGCGACAAGTTCTAAATCACACAAACATATGACTCACTCAATGCTTCCGAAAAAATATTTATATGGCATGAGGTTTATCTCACAGTAACGGAGGAATTGGGTATTAACGCCATATTTTGCATAAACTTATTCTCAATATTACAAAACTTCTTCTTACTTTTTCACTTTTATGTAATGATTGGTTATTTTCAAAAAATTTTCTTGGTTTTATTTTTAGGTTTAGAATAATCTTTGTTTGCTGCAAAATATATTTGTTTTAGAGATTTTTATAATTAGTTGGACAAACAATTTGGTCAAGTAATTCCCCTCCCCACACTTGAATCTCACATTGTCCTCAATGTGATAAGATTCATGAAAATATAAAAATTCTAGTTGAGTATTATGGGTTAAAATGGAGAGTTACTTCCTTACGGGTTAACGAAATTTCGACAGAGCGTCCCCTGTTTTTCGTCCATTTTCCTGTTTTTGTACCTGTATAATATAAAACTGCAAACAACCACAAACAACTAAGCATAAACTGCTGAAAATTGGGTATGGAATCATCCATCCCTAGCCCTATTGGGCTAAATTAGAACCTATCATAATGTCTTTGGCACCAACGGCAAAAAAATATCCAAATCAACATAAAAATAAACAAACAAGTACGATGAAAAGTAAATTGTTTAAAACACATAAAAAGTTATGAAATACTACCAACCCGTGCCCATGCCCGACCTACCAGTGCCGCCAGTCATCAGTTACCCGCATCCGGGTCAAACGGTCCCCACTGCCTGTCCATGCGATAGCCCAAGCGATCAATCTCTCGCCACGTCTCTGCATATTCGGCTGCTCGCTGTGCACCCGATGCAGCCATCTGTTCTTACATCCTGTTAAACGCGACAGTAGTGTTAGTTGAGAATTGATCAATAAGTCCAAATATACCCTCGAAAGAGTATCGGCTATCATGTGATGAACTGGGGCCGACCCCTGATGAAGATGGGCCTCCTGTCTGATGGTAAGTTCGGCGGCGGTATTGTTTGGGCGGTGACCGTCGTCTCTCGTGCACGTCCTGAATCATCATCTCTGACGGGTCTTCCGGGTCCCACACTTGGTTGTTCTTGTCACAAAACCTCCACACACCCGAGCTGATTTGCTGAACCATATTCATGCTTTCACAGTAGTCAAGGTTGAGAGCGATCGTGTCTGGGCTTGGGGTTCCCTCTGTGTCCGCACCATAGGCCCTGTAAAGGTTGTAGATCCAGGGACCACCGAAAATCGGGGAGTTCCCTCGGGCAGTAGCATTTGACATGAAAAGTTTACAGAAAAGCATTGTGATATTGCAAGGTATTTTATTTTTCGTGCAGTACAATGCCCAAAGGTCCCTTAGGTTGACAACCCCCTTGCTCTGACCCCGAGCTGTGACGGTATGACTCAACAACTGGTGGATGTACCTCATCAGCGGGTCACACGGTGTCGTGCTTTTAGAAACGCTTGGTCAGTACGTTGTTGTTCCATAGCTTAATTGTTCCCAAGCTTCTTCCCTTATGAGACCCGCTTCGGCTTCATCATCGTCACCTTCATCTGTGAATTTGATTTTGCTTCGAACCAGATATCGGTGTCAGCCTCTTCGGCTGTGTAAACAACCAAATCAATTCCTAGCTGAGTGACAGAAGTTGTGTAACACCCCGTAACCGCAGCGGAAACGTAAACAGGATGCAACAGACACCTCTGATATCAACCACATTGTTTATAAAGAAAACTGAATGCATTAATATACTTCAAATTACATTATCTTGTATTCCATTACCGTCTAGGTGATACACACATCATACAATACGATACATAATTCTATCTGTTATAATGTATCCTAACATCCCGCACGCAAATCTTACACACATCAAGCACTTAGCACGTAAGCAATCACTTCATCTTAATTGTACCTGAAAAGCATGTGAGAAAACGGGTCAACTACGAATAGTTGGTGAGTTTCACAATTCGAGTAAACCATGATAAATCATTATCAAAATATAATATTATCTGGGGACACTGTTAACCCAGTACTGTACTCATTCTGGGGGCAACGTTAACCCAGAAACACTTCCAAGGACATCTGGGGACACAGTTAACCCAGTAACACTTCCAAAGACATCTGGGGACACTGTTAACCCAGTACTGTACCCATTCCGTACGATTCCCGTACAATCAAATATTTATAAATACACGCAAATCCATGCGTTCAGTATGTACTTAAACATCTCAGTAAAAACATGCTTCCGCCCCGAGAAAATATTGGAAAACAGTTCAGAAAAAGGGGCTCGTGAAACTCACCTTAGCACATGCAAGCAGGTAACAACAATCATTATCAGTTAACACGTCCAATCTGTAATATGATCCCTACGATCGTTACAATACACTCATTATTAATATAACTTTAACCAAGTTAACCGGTACATTTGGGGACACTGTTAACCCAGCACTGTACCCGTTCTGGGGGCAATGTTAACCCAGAAACACTTCTCCGGACTCAGATTGTGATGTCGTTTAGAGTTCCATGGTCACAACTACTATTAGTCGTTTTTCTCGTTTT
This sequence comes from Bidens hawaiensis, assembly GCF_021521415.1. Classification (NCBI taxonomy): domain Eukaryota; kingdom Viridiplantae; phylum Streptophyta; class Magnoliopsida; order Asterales; family Asteraceae; genus Bidens; species Bidens hawaiensis. The sequence continues at coordinate 48,700 of NW_027493445.1, read as the reverse complement.
GTGTGCCTAGCACGGTTATCCGTTTTTACGTTTCAAAAATGAGTTTGGTCACACACGACCCGAAAGTAGTGGTTGACTGATAATTTAATTAAAGTTGTGAGATTTGATCTCGGTTTAGACGCCCCGATTGACCGAGGGTCCCGTTTCCTTCTTTGACGTACCGGAAACTGTTAAAATAGGTTAAAATTACTCAAATCATCCGAATTATGTTCGGATGATTTATTTTTACTTGTTTAACTCAATTATATGAAAATAGTTCATTTTTAGGGTTTTTATACACCAGTCAGCTCGCTTAAGCGAACTTCACCGGTATACGCGTTTTAACTTTAAAAGTTTGATAATTAGCACAAATAATTATCCGTTTAATCTCGGATCTTGAAATTTTGCACAAATCACTTTTTAACAGTGGGGAATTTAATAAAAATATTTCCAGAATTAATTCTTATATTTAAAATTTATTTATCTATTTTTAAACACCATTTAAACACTAAATATGTCGTAAATACCAAACGATCTTAGAAAAATCCCAAATTTCTCCTGGATGTCCCCTGCCATTCACATAGTCCCCTGTAATTTTTCCAGAACCAAAATCTTCTTTTACATGCCATTTTCACTAAAACCGAACTAGAAAACCCTAGAACTCGTTTAACCGAAAAGCCTACTTAGACTTCTCCAACTAACCTAAAATTTTGTGTGTGACTTATACATGATATAAAAAGCTTATCTGAAATTTTCCAGAATTTTTCATGATATTTAACTAGTTTTCACCATTTTTAGCCAAAACCGAGCATTAAATTCACCAAATATTCATCCTTTATCCAAAAATTACCAAAAATTCACAGAACTCTTATTTTCATGTGTAGAACGTCCCTGTAAAATTTCATGACCTAACTCTAAACCATCAACAATCTTTCCACAATTCAAAACCGAACATAAACCGAATATGCCTTTCGATCTCCGCCACTACAAGCTACAAACTCGTTTTTCTGCCTTATCTACCACTAAATACAGAACCTACAACCAACATACCACAATACCAAGCAAGTTACACTCACGATCAAGCCTCTTACACTATAGTTTCGGTTATGATTCAAAAACAAAGATTTAAACCGTAAAAATTCGTTTTTGGTTCGTTTAACTCCTTTCTTGGACCAAGATCCCTTGTATAACCCGTATACATCACTTGATCATGCAAGAATCGGTTTTCATCTTTGAAACCTCATTTTCTTGCAAACAAACTCAAGAAACGAAGATGAACACGTGATTAACTCGGTTCTTTACCTTGTTTTCTTGCTACAAAATCTCGGTTTTTGGATCATGATCTTGAGAGAGGAAGAAGATCTTGAATATGTTTGTTGTAAAAAAAAATGAATGGAATGGTTTGATGGGGAGTCCGATCGTATGGGTAAAGGGGTGGGGTGGGACCCACCTCTCCATTCTTGGCCACTCATTCAGATTTCGGCAATCTGGATAATGTTTTGGATAATCTGGTTCAGTTCGTTTTTTGGTTAAATGTTTAATTCGGCTTAAAACGAGGCTAAAACGGTCGTTTTTCGGCTTAAAAATGAAATTTATATAAAACCGATTTAAAAACTTTAAAAACTTAAACCATGACATTTATTAACTTAAAACATCATATCATTAATTATCGCGCATCTTTTTCGGCTTGCTCGATCATCTCTTGCTCGGTTTGGTATTAAAGGTTTCGTTTAATGTACCGACGTACCATTAAATCGAAATTTTTTTTCTGTGCCGTACTTTACTTATCCCGAAGCATTAATGCTTCGTAACATCACTAAATATTATAGATATCGTCTATAATTGAACCCTCGATTCGTTCGAGTTTCAATAACTATCGATCGATTAATCGCATATTCAATACGATGAATTACATTTTCAAGTACAATCAATACAGTGAACCATGTATTCTCGTATAATTACTATGGTAACTCATGTACCCGACATTAAATATGACCTAACTATCGTCTACCGGTTAGAGTATACCGGGTTTCGTCGGAATCGTTACATTCTCCCCCCGTTAAGAAATTTCGTCCTCGAAATTTTACACGCTCACTATTTCTTTCCGAGAGAAAGGTGGGGGTTTTTCCCTTCATAATTCACCCTTGCGTTACCAGGTATAATCTGGTCCTCGCTGTGAATTCCACTTAATCTTAATCAATAAAGCTTGGTATGTCCAAACTGTTTAGCTTTCCCGTCTACTATCTCTACGGAATTATTTATGATATCAAGCATATCTTCCATGAGTACCTCCATTACTAGTACTCTCGTTGCCTCATTGCTTAGGTACTTTTCAATCCGTATACATGGCAAAACATTATGTATAGTACTTAGCCCCTGGAGTACTTTAATCGATAAACTAAATGACCAATCATGGAGATAGTCTCATGAGGTCCAATATATTAATAAGCTATTTTTCGGTTTTGCCAAACCTCATATCACCTCTCTAAGGTGATGCCTTAAAAATACCTTGTCACCTCTTTCCAGCGACAATGGTTTCCTTTGAATGTTGGCATAAATCCTTTGCCAATCTCGCGCTGCTTTCAACTTATCTTAAATATTATAAATCCGATTGGTTGTTTCCCGAACCAATTCATATCTTATGGCTTGAGTGACGCCCATTTTCAATTTAACAAATTGGTGATAATTACTTCACCCATAGAAAGCTTCAAGCTCTCGATGCTTCCTTCCCCTCCTTCCAATAATGGAAGTAGGATGACTATTTCGATCTGAGATCATTGAAAATGGTACTCCACGACGAGATACCATTTCATCATCATGAATTTGGGCGAGAATTCATTGTGGTAATCGTCATAGATTGGGATGAAATGCGAGGATTGGTTAATCGATCCGCGATTACTTAATTTACCTCATGCCTTTGATATATCATGGGAATTTGCGTCCCGAAATCCATTGTAATTTATTCCCACTATCATTGGCGAATTTTCTGTCGTTGTGGCGTTCCCCAGGGTTTTCGGTGTGCAGCCTTATCTCTCGCATAACTCAAATATCCTCCAACATACGTATCCATATCTTTCTCCAACTCAGCCATTAATAAGATCCTTTCAGATATTCGCATCATCAATAGTCTAATCCGATCCCGGATGTATGAAATATTTCGATCTATGCGCTTCGTCCATGATTAATTCACGAAGGTCATGGAGGGTCGGGATCCAAACCCAATTTTTTTTTTTGAAGTAGAGAATTTCGTCCACACGTTGTTCGAAATTCTTCACATTGCCGTAAAGTCCCTCCTTTTCCATTTGTTCCTCTTTCAACGCCTCACGTTGAGCGACTCGAATCAGGTCTGAAAGGTTCGACTGGACTATCATCCCCAACGCTCACACTCGCAATGGCTTAACCCGATCTTTCCTACTCAAGGCATTGGTTACGACGTTAGCCTTGCCGGGGTGATAACGGATGTCACAGTCATAATCGCTTAACAACTCGACCCATCTTCGTTGCCTCATATTCAGTTCTTTCTGATCGAATACGTGATGCAAACTTTTATGATCGGTGAAGATGGTGCACTTCATACCGCAGAGATAATGTTTCCAGATTTTAAGTGCGAAGATAACCGCTCCCAGTTTTAAGTCGTGAGTAGTGTAATTTTTTTCTCGTGTACTTTTAACTGTCGGGAAGTATAGGCTATAACCTTATTATACTGCGTCAACACGCATCCTAACCCTCTACGCGGTGCGTCACAATACGCGACAAAACCATCGTCTCCATCGGGGAGACTTAAAATCGGCGTTTGGCACAATTTTAATGGTTTCTATCTTATTTGGATCTATGTGAAATCCTTGTTGCTTTACAACATGACCAAGGGATTATGCTTTCTGTATTCAAAGTCACATTTCGAAAACTTCGCGGATAACTCCTCTTGCTTTAACACTTCCACCATTTTCCTTAAACGTCGTTCGTGCTCTTCCTTACGTTGCAAATATATCAAAATATTATCAATGAATGCTATGACAAATTTGTCAAAATAAAGTTTACAGACTCGGTTCATGAGTTCCATGAATGCTGCCGGCGCATTTGTTAGCCCGAAAGGCATAACTAAGAATTCATAATGGCCGTAGCGAATCCGAAACGCTGTTGTTGCAACGTCCTCCTCTTGGATTTTTCATTTGGTGATAACTATATCTAAGACCAATTTTCTAATAATAAATCGCCCTTTGCAGTTGGTTAAATAGATCATTTACTTCGAAGAAGTGAATACCTATTCCTGATCGTCACTTTATTCAATTCTCCCTAATCAATACATATCCTAACACTTCCGTCCTTCATTTCCCAAACAACACTGGTGCACCCCATGGTGACTAACTAGGTCGTATGAAACCTTATCCAATAATTCTTGCATTTCAGTTGGTGCAAGTCGGTAAGATGCTTTAGCAACAGGGCCAGCTTGAGGTATTAAATCGATTCTGAATTCAACCTGTCGGGTTGGCGGTATTCCAGGAAGTTCTTCTGGGAAAACTTGTGGAAATTCGCGTACCATCGGGATATCTTCTATATGTTTTCTTTTAAATACTTTGGCAATCGCGTTTGTTAAATACACCACGTATTCTTGTCGTAAATATTATAACATCTCAAGATGAGATTAGAGTGGTAACATAATACCGTACACTTTTCTCTGTATCAAATCGCTTCATCGTCCGAAGGAGATCTTCTAATCATCTTCTTTTCATATTCGATTTCAGTTTCAGATTGAGTTAGCCAATCCATGTTAACTATTACTTCAAAACTTCTTAACTTCACTGGTCTCAGGTCAATAAGGAAAGGTTAATCGTTCAGAATAATAGGACAATTCCGAACAATTTAGTTAACCATTAGGGGTTTACCGTTAGCGATTCTACAGTATAGGGTTCTATAGTTTCACTAATCGGTATCTTTCCAAAGGGTAAGAGATTAACATGAATTAACTACTATCGACGACCGTAAAAATATCACTGGTGCCTATTGATTTGAAACTACAACATACTTAATACCACCTTTGGATCATGACGTGCTTCATTCGAATTACTCCCATAAGTACGGCTCCTTGCTTGATCAGAGGTTGATGCTTGTCATGAGGTTCGTCTTCCAACGACACCTTGGTTCAACTTGGGCAATTTCTCTTGAAACGTTCTGTACTGCCGCATTCATATCAAGTACAACTGTTTGGCATAATCTGATTTCTTTGGATGGATTGTTATTGAAGTTGTTGGGTTCGGAGTGGTTGTACAAGAATGGGTTGGGGTTGCCGGTTCACGTGGCTTCAATTGGTTCCACAATTGGGGCATTACGTCTATCTTTACCACACATGTGGTCTACTATCACTCGACATTCTTCTTCCTGCCGATAACCATATTTTCCACATTTAGGGAAGGACCCTTTATGCGGTTCATGTTTTCACACCAGAACTAGTCTTAGTATAATTCTGGGTTGTAGGACATACCTACTTATTCAAAAGCCTATCTTGCACTATACCGTTATCATTTCTCTTCTTTAACACTCGACGTCTCACCTAACGTCCTTCCAGTCCGCTTCCCATAGAGTCAAATATATCAATGCTGGCTTGTGACACAACCCTTCCAAAGGTTGTATATCTTACAGGATTGACTATACTCCTTATCGATGGAGTTAGTCCCCAATATAGTGCTCACTTCGCTTAGTTTCAGGAGTAATTAGCCATGTTACCATACATGACAATTCCTTCAAACGGTTAGCGTATTCTAAGTGATCAGCACACAACATTTCTATCTTTCATAGCTCAGTTTCCACTCTCTGAGTTTAATTACTCGAAATAAAGTGCTCTAGCACAAGAATTTCTAAATCCTGACCATATCATCTGAGCAATAATTTTCTAACTATAATTTTGTACCATCGTGTTCCATCACGATACAACATAATCTACCAACATATCTGTAGCATAATTCACTACACAATGTTCTATCCTCTTACCAATATCCTTAACCATTTCGATCTTTTCTATCCACTCGCTAATCTATTCCTCCCTTTACCATCAGCAAACTATTAATAATTTCCTTAACACAACCAACAAACATATCCTTCATACCGGATCTAATTCATTACGACTACTATTCATGTTTAGTTTATAACTAATACTTGTAGTCATAATAGCATTCGGTGGGACATTATCACTCTTAGTAATACCACTAAGAATTGAAATATTCATATTCATGTGATTGCTCGATCTATAATTCTGCGATCACATTTGCATCAACACTAGCAGTGATCTGTGATACGACATTCGGTGTCATCATCTGCTATCTTTGAGCAATCAACTGAATCATATCAATCTCCATCATTGGAGTTACTCTCTTTATGTCATTCTGCCGTACTCATCCCGTACGCAGTAATCAATACTAATCTCACCGTATAACTCGTTATCAGCTCAATCATAACAACAGGTACACATACACACCAAATATTATCATACATTTTACACATACCAGTATTTAGTATATACGTCCCACAAATATAATAACATATGGACTTAACCTGACGTCGGTTGACGTTTAAATATGTTTCATAACCCTTGTCACCAACTGACATATAGATCTTTCTCAACAAAGATCAATGTTTAATATGCTTGATTTCAATATCCTTCTGCATGTCAGCATAACCGATACATGCTCACCGTGAGCACCAAACGATTACGTACCACGGAGTTATAATATCCGTGTCTATTCGTATATCCGGCATACACAGTATACCACCTACGAACGAATAACCAACTATGCTATAATGATTCCAACACCTCTTTGTGTATGGGTAATCATTCTATTCGAGTATACATGGGTATAGGCATCAAACGGATGTAAGGTTAACATAGGGAGTTGCAAGGTTCAAGGTAATCGCGCAACATGGGTTGCCTTCAAATATTATTAATTACTATTAGGGGAAACTCTATCACTTGCTTAGTCAATGTCCTCAGGCGTTCTAGGTTTGCTAAAATCAGTAATTCTCGATCTGGAGGTGGTATGTCTCATAAGTTTGAGAGCGAGCAATACATATATATATATTTCTTTATATTATTTTTATCTGCTCATTTATTATCAAACTCATTATTATTATTATTTTATTTATTTATTTATTTATTTATTTACCTTAATGGAATAAGAACGGGTTCAGATACAGGTCCGTCCGTGCGTGAGGGTTGGCGGTTCGGGTGAACATAGGGGGTTATTAGGATATACGGTACCGGTGTTGGTAGGGTAAGGGATTTATCAATTTTGGTTGGGAGTGACGGTTACTAGATATTTCTGGTTAATGTCAAACGGGAGATCAAACTTGGTACTATCATAACTATGGCCCGATAAGTCAGACTCATTATCAACCGATGCTCTAAAAATTTCAGCATCCTCGGTACTTTTATTATTTCATCCCCCGGTTCCTTATCCGGGTCCTATTTCTCAATACATGAAACCACAAGATATATATACATATATATATACACACATTAGCACGCATAAATAATATTATATACTTTACACATATGTTGCCATTTTTACCTATTAATGTTCCCCATGACTTCCCCTGAGTTCCCTCGTGCGGACAAGTCTGTTATTATGTTCCGGACCATAATTACTCACTTGTCCGTCCAAGTTCATCCAGCTCTCGTCACTATAAATTATTAGTTGATATTCATATCCTATAATACTTGAGCTACTGGTTATATTTTAGGTATCTTTTAAAGACATCCTAATTCTTTTATAACCAATGGCTCTGATACCAACTTCTGTAACACCCCGTAACCGCAGCGGAAACGTAAACGGGATGCAACAGACACCTCTGATATCAACCACATTGTTTATAAAGAAAACTGAATGCATTAATATACTTCAAATTACATTATCTTGTATTCCATTACCGTCTAGGTGATACACACATCATACAATACGATATATAATTCTATCTGTTATAATGTATCCTAACATCCCGCACGCAAATCTTACACACATCAAGCACTTAGCACGTAAGCAATCACTTTATCTTAATTGTACCTGAAAAGCATGTGAGAAAACGGGTCAACTACGAATAGTTGGTGAGTTTCACAATTCGAGTAAACCATGATAAATCATTATCAAAATATAATATTATCTGGGGACACTGTTAACCCAGTACTGTACTCATTCTGGGGGCAACGTTAACCCAGAAACACTTCCAAAGACATCTGGGGACACAGTTAACCCAGTAACACTTCCAAAGACATCTGGGGACACTGTTAACCCAGTACTGTACCCATTCCGTACGATTCCCGTACAATCAAATATTTATAAATACACGCAAATCCATGCGTTCAGTATGTACTTAAACATCTCAGTAAAAACATGCTTCCGCCCCGAGAAAATATTCGAAAACAGTTCAGAAAAAGGGGCTCGTGAAACTCACCTTAGCACATGCAAGCAGGTAACAACAATCATTATCAGTTAACACGTCCAATCTGTAATATGATCCCTACGATCGTTACTATACACTCATTATTAATATAACTTTAACCAAGTTAACCGGTACATCTGGGGACACTGTTAACCCAGCACTGTACCCGTTCTGGGGGCAATGTTAACCCAGAAACACTTCTCCGGACTCAGATTGTGATGTCGTTTAGAGTTCCATGGTCACAACTACTATTAGTCGTTTTTCACGTTTTGCGTGCCTAGCACGGTTATCCGTTTTTACGTTTCAAAAATGAGTTTGGACACACACGACCCGAAAGTAGTGGTTGACTGATAATTTAATTAAAGTTGTGACATTTGAGCTCGGTTTATACGCCCGATTGGCCGCGGGTCCCGTTTCCGTCTTTGACGTACCGGAAACTGTTAAAATAGGTTAAAATTACTCAAATCATCCGAATTATGTTCGGATGATTTATTTTTACTTGTTTAACTCAATTATATGAAAATAGTTCATTTTTAGGGTTTTTATACACCAGTCAGCTCGCTTAAGCGAACTTCACCGGTTTACGCGTTTTAACTTTAAAAGTTTGATAATTAGCACAAATAATTATCCGTTTAATCTCGGATCTTGAATTTTGCACAAATCACTTTTTAACAGTGGGGAATTTAATAAAAATATTTCCAGAATTAATTCTTATATTTAAAATTTATTTATCTATTTTTAAACACCCTTTAAACACTAAATATGTCGTAAATACCAAACGATCTTAGAAAAATCCCAAATTTCTCCTGGATGTCCCCTGCCATCCACATAGTCCCCTGTAACTTTTCCAGAACCAAAATCTTCTTTTACATGCCATTTTCACTAAAACCGAGCTAGAAAACCCTAGAACTCGTTTAACCGAAAAGCCTACTTAGACTTCTCCAACTGACCTCAAATTTTGTGTGTGACTTATAAATGATATAAAAAGCTTATCTACAATTTTCCAGAATTTTTCATGATATTTAACTATTTTTCACCATTTTTAGCCAAAACCGAGCATTAAATTCACCAAATTTTCATCCTTTATCCAAAAATTACCAAAAATTCACAGAACTCTTATTTTCATGTGTAGAACATCCCTGTAAAATTTCATGATGTAACTCTAAACCATCAACAATCTGTCCACAATTCCAAAACCGAACATAAACCGAATATACCTTTCGATCTCCGCCACTACAAGCTACAAACTCGTTTTTCCGCCTTATCTACCACTAAATACAGAACCTACAACCAACATACCACAATACCAAGCAAGTTACACTCACGATCAAGCCTCTTACACTATTGTTTCGGTTATGATTCAAAAACAAAGATTTAAACCGTAAAAATTCGTTTTTGGTTCGTTTAACTCCTTTCTTGGACCAAGATCCCTTGTATAACCCGTATACATCACTTGATCATGCAAGAATCAGTTTTCATCTTTGAAACCTCATTTTCTTGCAAACAAACTCAAGAAACGAAGATGAACACGTGATTAACTCGGTTCTTTACCTTGTTTTCTTGCTACAAAATCTCGGTTTTTGGATCATGATCTTGAGAGAGGAAGAAGATCTTGAATATGTTTGTTGTAAAAAAAAATGAATGGAATGGTTTGATGGGGAGTCCGATCGGATGGGTAAAGGGGTGGGGTGGGACCCACCTCTCCATTCTTGGCCACTCATTCAGATTTCGGCAATCTGGATAATGTTTTGGATAATCTGGTTCATTTCGTTTTTTGGTTAAATGTTTAATTCGGCTTAAAACGAGGCTAAAACGGTCGTTTTTCGGCTTAAAAATGAAATTTATATAAAACCGATTTAAAAACTTTAAAAACTTAAACCATGACATTTATTAACTTAAAACATCATATCATTAATTATCGCGCATCTTTTTCGGCTTGCTCGATCATCTCTTGCTCGGTTTGGTATTAAAGGTTTCGTTTAATGTACCGACGTACCATTAAATCGAAAATTTTTTTCTGTGCCGTACTTTACTTATCCCGAAGCATTAATGCTTCGTAACATCACTAAATATTATAGATATCGTCTATAATTGAACCCTCGATTCGTTCGGGTTTCAATAACTATCGATCGATTAATCGCATATTCAATACGATGAATTATATATTCACGTACAATCAATACAGTGAACCATGTATTCTCGTATAATTACTATGGTAACTCATGTACCCGACATTAAATATGACGTAACTATCGTCTACCGGTTAGGGTATACCGGGTTTCGTCGGAATCGTTACAAGTTGTATGCCAAACACCCCCACAACGAAACTCGATCGCCTTAGTATCCCACATGTCAAACTTTTTCTTCTTAAAGTTGAACGAGGCTAGGAATTCTTTTGTGAGTTCTATAACTGAATCCCCATTCTGGTTAAAAACCCGTCCCCAAGGCCCCTCTACAATGTTTCGATAGCGGTCCCATTGGTTTACGTGTCTTAGGGTGTTTTCACATGCGCGGAAGTGAGCTTCTGGATATCTATTGTTGAGGTATGCTAATCTTTTGTTTGCCATTTGGTCCTTTTTCTTTCGGTTTCTGAAGACCAAGAATGCATGAAAATCTTCCCCGTACTCAGCCATCTGCAATTTACACTTAAATTAGTCGAAACTCATTTAAATTTCCATTTTGCTGAAACAGAAAGCAAAGCACGACGGCGTGCTTTCAGAAGTACGGTACCGTGCTGCTGCTTCTGGTTCAGTTCCTTTGACTTTTGGTTGACCACGACTCATGTTATTTTGGGCACGGCTCGTGTTTCTAATATCGATTTCTAACTTACTCAGACTCGAACCCTCGTTTCTAACCGGTTATATCAATTGGGTTTAATGGTGGGTCGGGTATTTGTGCAAAAACCCAAAACCCGATTTGTTTCTTTCAATTAAACCCTAACCATTAATCATTCAACAATCTATTCATCATAACCAAGCATAATAACCCATACCCTATTCGGGTTTTGACCCAATTTGGTCGATTTGAACAATTTTAAGGTTAATCTAAACCAAGAATGACGAATTTAGACAATATAATTGTTAAATTAACATACCTTAGGTTTAGAATCGAAGATTTAATGAAGAAATTCGTGAAATAGTTGAGGTTTCGGCGGTTCCCGTAGTGAAAAATAGGGTTTGAAGTGATAGAAAGTTATTTTATTAAGTTAAAAACTCTTAACTGCCCTGACACAAAAAACACGGCCCCGTGCTTCAGGAAGAACGGTACCGTGCTGCATAGTGCAGACAGTACTGTTTTGTTTATTTGTCGAGCTGGTTTGTTTTTAACTGGGTTTTTATTTTCTGGTTATTTTAAACTTGGTGAAAACATCCTAAATTTCATTAAGAACATAAAAGTAAAGACATAATTAAAGATAGATGAAATGAAAAGTACAACAACAATTCTCGGGTCCTAACACATAGTTCTAGCGGAAACAACTTAAACGAGATACAAAGGCAGAAACTTCAACGGCCACCACTTCCGAACAAGTCCTGGATGTGTGGTGGTGCTCGTTTGGCTTCCAAAAGTTTGTCAAGCTTTTTGTTGAGCGTGACGATTTCTTGGTTGAGAAATTTAAGTTTGGAAGTCACATCCTTGTGGTGGCCATCCACAACATGGAAGTTTTCGAACCTAAGCAGGTCGACTTTGTTAATCAACTCGACTACTCGAGCTTCAGTTTGCATATTGCTTTCAACTTGATCTCTTACGATGCATTGGAGTCGCATGACTTGTTCCCCGAGGAAGGAAGATTCATGTTGTTTCCCTTTTTTCACTGGCTTCCATTCAACCCGTTTTCCTTCCATTTAGGTAATTTTTGTTTGGTGTGAATGGAATAGTGAAATTATGCATGCATTATATAGAGACTGGAAAGTTGAACACAACACCGTGCATTAGGAAACACGGCCCCGTGCTGCTAGAAGAATAAATGTTCCCGAGTCAGAGAATTGTACGGAGTCAGCGCGTATCATGCTGAAGATTCTAGGGTGACCACGGCGCCGTGTTTAGGAAAGCACGGCCCCGTGCTTTTTGTCCCAGTGTTTTTCATTTTAATTTTTCAACATGATTTACTATCCGGGATTTTTAGAATGACGTTTATTGTGATAATTTGGAAGTTTGGTCATCTAAAAATTACTTTTCATAAAATAAAGATCCTATAACAATTTCGGGATAAGCCCGGGTTTCCTAAGAAAATAGTCGGGTTAAGCCCGAAGTCCTAACACATTGTGCTTAATGCACTTGATTACACATAAAAGCATAAAATTAAGTTTCCTAGAGTTCCCCGAAAGGCTCTCCTCCTCCGAATGGTCCTGGTGGTGAAAATACGTGAAACCGAGAACTTGAAACTGGAGTTGCTCGTTGATGTCTCGGAATTCCATTTTCATGTTTTCCACAGATTCGGTGAGTTGTACGAGATGCATCCCCGCAAGGAGATTCATTTCGGTGAGTTCTTTCACGAGTTCTTGAAGTTTCAAAAGAAGCTCGGTATTGGAAACATGGCGGGCATCATTTCTCGGATGTCGGGAAACGAGAATTGCTTCATTAATCTCAGTTGGTATGCTGAATTTTCAGAGGTTTTTGGTTTGTTTTTGGTTTGTGCAAGGAATGCAATGACACAAGGTGCCTTTTATAACCAAACAGGAAACCAAGCACGGCACCGTGCTTATGGAAGCACGCCCCCGTGTTTTTAGTCTGACAATTCAGTTACAAACCAGTTTGACTGAGATTTTTGCAGCGTAGATGCCGGCCCGTATTTTTCGGCACGGGATCGTGCTTTTGAGAGCACGCCCCTTGGTTTTTATGTTTTCTAAAAATAAATATTTTTTTAGTTATTTACAAGGCCTAGTTTTGAGAAGGTCTTGGCCAGACCTTATTTCCTCACGTTCTTAATCAAGAAGTTTGGAGGGTTAATACCTCCAACACTTCTTCGAGTGGACCGTCGATATATGGTTTTAATCGATGTCCATTTACTTTGAACTTCTGGCCGTTTGAATTTGAAATTTCGATGGTTCCATAGTCAAAAATTGTTTCCACTACGTATGGACCTAACCATCGGGATTTCAGTTTTCCTGGGAAAAGACGTAAACGAGCGTTGTATAGCAGTACACGATCGCCGATTTTAAATTCTTTATTTCCTTTTAAATGAGCGTCGTGTATGCGTTTAGTCTTTTCTTTGTAGGACCAGGAATTTTCATAGGCCATTGTTCTTAGTTCATCGAGCTCACGAATTTGATCTTCCCGGTTTGTTCCGGCGGACGTTAGATCAAAGTTCACTGCTCTAAGGGCCCAGTAGGCTTTGTGTTTCAATTCTACTGGTAGATGACATGCCTTCCCGTAAACGAGCCTGAAGGGTATCGTTCCTATGGGAGTTTTGTAGGTCGTCCTAAGGGCCCACAATGCGTCATCTAATTTTTCTACCCAATTTTTGCGATTCATCCCCCACACTTCTTTCCAGAATTCTCTTAATTCCTCGATTCGAGACTTCCACCTGTCCACTGGTCTGCGGGTGATATGGTGTTTCCAGGCGGTGGTGAACACCATATCGTGCTAAGACCTTGTCCATCAGGGTGTTACAGAAGTGAGTACCTCTGTCGCTGATGAGGGCTTTTGGTGTTCCGAATCTTGAAAATAACTTTTTCAGAAATCGTACAACGACTCGAGCATCGTTAGTGGGAAGAGCTTGTGCTTCTACCCATTTAGACACGTAATCGACTGCTACAAGAATGTATTTGTTTCCGAATGAGTTAGGAAACGGCCCCATGAAATCTATTCCCCATACATCAAAGATTTCACAAATTTGAATGCCCTTTTGAGCCATCTCATTTTTCGATGAGATGTTCCCGGCTCTTTGACAAGCATCGCATGCTTGGATCAAAGTTTGTGTATCTTTGTATATAGTGGGCCAGAAAAATCATGCATCAAACACTTTTCTGACCGTGGTGGCGGTACCGTGGTGTCCGCCTGTTGGTCATTCATGACAGTGTTTGAGATTGTCTAAGGCCTCCTTGCCTGCTACGCACCTACGAATGACTTGATCCGCACCTATCCAAAATACGTATGGATCTTCCCATAAGTAAAACTTAAGATCGGAGAAGAATTTCTTTCGCTGTTGATGGGTAAGTCCTTTTCTGAGAATCCTACAAGCTAAGTAATTTGCGAAGTCGGTACACCAAGGACTTTCGTCTTTTTCCTTTATTACGTCTTGAATGTGCATGAGGACTTCATGTGGGAAATTATCATTGATAATTTCCTTGTGAAGTTCTTCGGGGGTTGGACATTCTAAACGTGAAAGATGGTATGTGGCTACATTTTATGCTCCTTTCTTGTCTTTAACTTCGATATCGAATTCTTGGAGTAGTAGGATCCACCAGATGAGTCTAGGTTTGGCATCTTGTTTGTTGAATAGGTATCGTATTGCGGCATGATCGGTGTAAACTATGGTTTTGGAAAGAACTAGGTATGACCTAAAATTTTCAAATGCAAACACTACTGCTAGTAACTCTTTTTCTGTTGTGGTATAATTTTCTTGTGCATCGTTAAGAGTTTTACTAGCATAGTAAATTGGGTGAAAGTGTTTTTCCTTGCGTTGTCCGAGTACGGCTCCAACTGCAAAGTCGCTTGCATCGCACATGATTTCGAACGGAAGGGTCCAATCTGGTGTGGTCGTGATTGGTGCGTTAACAAGTTTGTCCTTCAGTGTATTGAATGACTCAACACACTCCTCAGAGAAGACGAATGGTGCGTCTTTCTCTAGAAGTTTGGTCATAGGTCTTGAGATTTTTGATAAGTCTTTTATGAAGCAGCGGTAGAAACCTGCGTGACCTGGAAAACTTCTAATGGCTTTGACCGAAATTGGCGGCGGAAGTTTGGATATGGTTTCTATTTTGGCACTCTCAACTTCTAGTCCGTTTTGAGAAATCTTGTGTCCAAAAACGATGCCTTCCTTTACCATAAAGTGGCATTTTTCCCAGTTGAGCACTATATTTACTTCTTCACACCTAGCTAACATTTTGTCTAGGTTTTTCAGGCAATGATCGAAAGAGTCTCCAAAGACTGAGAAGTCGTCCATGAAAACCTCCATAGAGTTTTTGATCATTTCATGAAAGATGGCCACCATGCAACGTTGGAAGGTTGTTGGAGCATTACATAGTCCAAATGGCATTATTCGGTAGGCGAAGGTTCCGTATGGACATGTAAAAGTAGTTTTCTCCTGATCTTCAGGAGCAATGGGAATCTGAAAGTATCCGGAAAATCCATCAAGAAAACAGTAGAACATTTTTCCAGACAATCGTTCGAGCATTTGATCTATGAAAGGAAGTGGAAAATGATCTTTTCTTGTGGCATCATTAAGCTTCCGGTAATCAATGCAAACTCGCCAGCCTGTGATGGTTCTCATGGGTATTAGTTCGTCCTTCTCGTTCATTACGACCGTCATTCCTCCCTTCTTGGGTACCACCTGAACGGTACTTACCCAAGGTGAGTCTGAGATCGGTAGATTAATCCGGCATCAAGCAGTTTGATTACTTCCTTCTTCACCACATCTTGCATGTTAGGATTGAGACGTCTTTGATGTTGGACCATGGGTTTGTATTCTTCTTCCATGAGGATTTTGTGAGTACAAAAAAAGGGATTGATGCCCTTGATATCCATGATCTTCCATGCGATAGCCTTCTTATGGTTTTTGAGAACCTTAAGAGGTTCGTCTTTCTCTTCTTTGGAAAGGTGAGATGAAATAATTACTGGGAGTTGAGAGTCTTTTTCTAGAAAGGCGTATTCGAGATGATTTGGTAGTTCTTATAACTCTAAGGCTGGTGGTTCTTCAATTGATGGTTTTGATTTTTCATTATTTTCACTGATTTCGCATATTATTTCTAATTCTTCTTAGTAATTGTTGTTGAGATTTCCGTTTTCTAAAATGGGTTTGTTGAGTGTTTTGTCTAAGACTTGTGTTTCTATGGGAGTATTAATGGAGGAATCTCGCATATAGCAACTTACGATGGAGTCTATGATGTCAACACAATATAAAGTGTCATTGTGTTGTTGCGGATATTGCATAGATTTTCCTATGTCAAAAGTGATTGCCTCGTCATTGACCCTGAGAGTGAGTTTACCGGTGCAAACATCAATGATAGCCTTTGCGGTGGCTAAAAAGGGTCTACCTAAAAGTGGAGGTATACTTTTGTCTTCCTCCATGTCTAGAATCACAAAATCTACTGGGAAAACAAATTTGTCAATTTTGACAAGCATGTTTTCAACAATGTCCCTAGGATATTTAACGGATCGGTCAGCTAACTGAATGCTCATGCGGGTGGGCTTTGGTTCTCCTATCCCTAGTTTTGCAAAAACCGCATAAGGCATTAAATTAATACTAGCTCCTAAGTCAGCCAGGGTATTGCTAACAGATAAATTTCCTATGAGACAAGGGATAGTAAAGCTCCCTGGATTGGTCATCTTTGTTGGTAGCTTGCTTTGGAGGACAGCTGAACATTCTTCACTTAGGGTGACATGCGAGAGTTCCTCCAGCTTCCTTTTGTTTGTCAGCACTTCTTTGAGAAACTTGGCATATTTTGGCATCTGAGCAATAGCTTCGACAAAAGGGATGTTGATATGGAGTTGTTTAAAGAGTTCTAGAAACTTCCCATACTGGGCTTCCAATCGCTCCTGCTTCAGTCTTCCAGGGTATGGAATAGGTGGAACATAGGTTCGGACTGCTCCTTAGGTTGGATTATGCTTGTTGGGGTCAGCCTTTCCTGCGTTTCATCAGGAGACTTCTTCTCCATAACTGGTTCTGAGGTTGGTGAGACAACAGTGGTCGTACCGCTTCCTAATGTAACGGCGTTAGCTGTTGCATTCGGGTTGGTGATTGTGTTGCTTGGAAGGGCGCCAGGTGGTCTTTCGGATAATTGTCGGCAATTTGTCCGATTTGGGTTTCTAAGTTCTGAAGTGATGCTTGTTGACTTTTGAGATCGACTTCATGTTTTAATAATACTCCGCTGATATCAACAGCTATTGAGTCGGCTTTCTTTTCTGCTTCATTTGTTTCGTTCATTAATTGGATTAACATTTCTTCGATCTTTGAGTAGCTCGGGTTTTGATGGTTACTCGAGCTTTGGTCTTGGTATTGAGTTTTAGGTTGGAAGGATTGATTCATCGGTCTCTTTTCGAATCCTGGTAGTGATTGAGTGTTACCTCCGTCTTTCCAGCTAAAATTTCGGGTGGTTTTCTCCATCCTGGATTGTAGTTGTTGCTGAAAGCGTTGTTTTGTCGAGCGATGAACTCGACTTCTTCCATGGCCATGATGACTTGTTTATAGTCACTCGTCTTATGATTTCCTCCACAAGTGTCACAGGTGAGTCTGTTTTTTGATAGCTCGGCTTGAAGTTGTTCGAATTTTTTAGAAAGAGCTTCAAGGCTGTGCTGTGACAAGGGTGTTGGAATCAACGTGGTGTATTCCTTTATGGGTAGGTGTAGATCTTGGTGGGTTGTAAGCGAAACTCTTCTTTGCGGCCTTCTCCAGGACTTCAAATGCTTCGTTAGGTGATTTGGATCCCAGGTCTCCACCAGCGATCTGGTCGATGGCCTGTTTGTTTTGACTGGATTGTGCGTCAAAGAAAGTTTGAACTTGTAACCATACGCTCAGTCTATGATGTGGGCATATTCTTAAAAGACTTTGTATCTTTCCCATGTTGCGTGTAACGATTCACCATCATCAGTCCGGAATCCGGTAATGCTGGCTCGGTATTTGGTAGTTTTGTCGGGCGAAAAATATTTGAGGAGAAACTGTTCAATCATCTGGTCCCAAGTGGTAATGGAACCAGAGGAAAGAGATTCTATCCATTCTAGGCTTGGCCCCTTAGAGAGAACGGAAAGAGTTTAAGCTTGATTTGATCTTCTGAACAGTTTTGGATTTAAAGGTTCCGCAGATTCGTAAGAATCGAGATATGTGAGAAAGAGGGTCTTCGTCGAGGAGACCATGAAATTGAACCAAGTTTTCCACCATATGAATGGTGCTTGATTTGATTTCGAAATTTTCGGTGATTTCGGGTGGAGCCACTCCATTGCCGTAGCCTTCAAGAGTTGGCTTGGCATACTGGCTCATGTTCGGCTCATTGTTCTGGGCCGCCATCATTTCTTTGGTTTGATTTTCTCCTGATGTGGTGGCGTTTACTGATTCGTCTTTGATTGCTTCTGCGGTTTCTGTAGTCCGTTTACGAGTTCGTCGACGAAAGAGTCGTTCCGGTTCAAAAATTGGAGAAACAAGCTCAGGCTCAAAAGTAGAGGACATACATGGGACTAAATCAAAATTAAACACTAAAGCAAAAGTTAGCTAAAGTTAGTCTAAAATGTTAGTCTAGTATTAAACTACGAGTTATGATACGCTATTTTTAACTAAACTAACTAAGGTCTTAATTAAGATAGAGTAAAGTTAAGGTAAATAAAGGTAAAAAGTAGGCTAGCCGTAAAATTATATTTTAGTATTTAGTAAAAATTAAAAATAAAGTGAAATAAAAGTTAAAAATTTGTACAACTATAAACAATGATTAAATTAAAACTTGGATCGTTCTTAGAAACGTACCGTGTCCCCGGCAACGGCGCCAAAAACTTGATGCGTGCTGTGTAGCTTGTATAAAATATGATAGATTGGATATTTAGCTTTTGCACAAGATTGTGTTTTAAATTTATAAAAGTGATTTCTACAAAGACTAAACACACACAAAATAGGCAAGTGTACCTATCGTATATGTAGAATAGTATTGGTAAGAACCAAATATCGATCCGTGGACACAAATGTTTCTAATAATAAATCGTTGTTTTACTTCAATCGGAGGTTTTAATCATTTGGAGGTTAATTTTTGAACTTTTTATAAAATATAAATAATTATATATATATAATATATAGGTGACCAAGATAAGAAATTCTAAACGAGTTGTTCAATTATACTAAGGTTACCATCTAAGATCAAGAATCCACTCCATTTTAGCATTGATAATTAATATGTAGACATGTGATAAACTTACCGTAGCAATATATGATAGATATCTCCTTAACCCAAAGTGAGCATCTTTGGCACTAAGGAGATGATATGCGCATTTTAAAGTCCACAATTTCCTAATGTCATACCATCTCAATGATGTCAATTTAAGTTGGCAAGTAGTTTCGTTAAGTAGAAAGATTATGATTGACTTCAATTTCTCGAATACCAATTCTAACAACTTCGGGTGATTGTAGTTCATCACACAACCTCCCCTTGGTTGATTTAAGTAGGTTATGATTACACATTCCATTAACATATGGTTTCTTTAGCTAATTTGATATCCTAAGCAAAGCCATTTTCGGATTACCAAGGTTTAGAAAAACACACCATAACTTATATCTCATCATTTCTAAGTACAATATAAGGATCCATGTTTTGATAACGTATCAAAGTATTTCTATCTTTCAAGAACATGAATCGATCATGAACGATTGCCAAAGAGATTGACAGTGGCACTCCATTGCTTAGATACAACCTCTTTGATGAACAAACTTGCTAACGTTTATGACGAGATGGCCTCTCGTATGGGCAGAAAGTGAGCACTTTTGGTCAAACGGTCCACTATCACCCAAATGGTATCATGATGCTTAGTTGTACGGGGGTAGCTTAGTTATGAAATCCATAGTGATGTGTTCCCATTTCCATTCAGGTATCTCAAGCGGTTGCATCTTTCCATAAGGCTTCTGGTGCTCTGCTTTGACTTGTAAACAAGTTAAGCACGTACTGACATAATCTACTATGTCATTCTTCATTCCTGGCCACCAGTAATCTCTTTTCAAATCTTGGTACATCTTTGTAGCTCCTGGATGAATCGAATATCTTGACTTATGAGCTTCATCTAAGATTCGACCTCTGAGATCTCCATGGCGTGGAATCCACATACGGTCAAACCTAGTCTTAAAACCATGAGTGTTTTCCATCAACTCGTCTTGCTGACCGAAAATCCTTTCTTTCTTTACTAGCCCTTCATCAAGCAGCACCTCCGACTGCACCTTGATGATTTCTTCAAAAAGACTTGAGTTCATAATCAGCTGGTACGACCTTACTGTTGCAATGACTTTCTCATTCTTGCGACTTAGCGCATCAGCGACCACATTAGCTTTACTAGGATAGTACTTAATATCACAGTCGTAATCCTTTATCAACTCTAACCATCTTCTCTGCCTCATGTTCAGCTCCTTCTGCTCAAAAAAGTACTTTAAACTCTTATGATCTGTGTAAATAGTACACTTAGTACCATACAGATAATGTCTCCATATCTTTAGAGCATGCGCTACTGCTGCTAGTTCTAGATCATGTGTTGGATAAGTGCTCTCATGAACCTTCAACTGTCTGGACGCATATGCTATAACCTTCCCTCGTTGCATCAGCACCCAACCTAGCCCTTGATACGAGGCATCAGCACAAACAACCAAATCCTCATCACCATCGGGTAGAGCAAGGATTGGAGCTTGTGTGAGTCTTTTCTTTAACTCCTCAAAAGCTTCTTCCTGAAACCTACCCCAACTGAATACTACCGACTTTCGGGTCATGCCGGTCAACGGTGCGGCTATCTTGGAGAAACCTTCGATAAATCTCCTATAGTAGCCAGCTAACCCTAGGAAACTTCGTATATCAGTCGGATTCTGCGGAGTCTTCCAGTTTGTTATTGCCTCAATCTTGGCTGGGTCCACGGTAATTCCTTCAGGATTGATCACGTGACCTAGAAATTGCACTTCTCGCAACCAGAACGCGCACTTCGAAAACTTAGCATACAATTTCTCTTCCTTCAACTTCTCTAACACTTCTCTTAGATGCTCAGCATGATCAGACTCACTCTTAGAATAGATCAATATATCGTCAATGAAAACGATAACTGACTTGTCTAACATCAGCCGACATACCCTATTCATCATGTCCATAAACGCTGCGGGAGCATTTGTTATAAAACACTAGTTATATATAGTATAGATATAGATAAGTACGTCTCAACAATATATTCAAAATTTTATATAAACTTAGATTTCAAAAGTTATAAAATTAAAACAAAATATAAATGAAATTAATTTTAGTAATATAATATTAAAATAAAACTTAAATAGGGAATATTTTATTACTTGGACGAGGAAGACTTATTTGACGCAAACTTGGACAAGTAAGACAAATTTGGTGAAAACTTGGAGGGGGTGCAAACTTGGACGGGAAACACGAGAACAATTGAAAAACAGTCGGATCAGACGAGATTTGGAGGAACTTTTTTGGAATTTGAAAATAAAAAGGGTATATATGAAATTAATCATCATAATAAATATACATAACTTCATATTTTAAAATAAATAAAAGAGTAGTTAATGTATATCGAACCTTTGTTCAAAATTTAAACCCTAAACCGTCCAAATTAACCCTTACGAATCTCAAACCAGTCGACTTGCTTGCTCGAACTTAAACCTAAAATTATACTGAACCCAACCCATTTAGCCAAACGTCAAAAACCTAAGAAAAACATGATATAAATAACAAAAATAGTTGAGGGACTAGTCATCTTCCTTCATCAAAGAAACATCTGTTGCCGGTTTGCCCGAATTCGATAACAAAAAAGGGGTAAACCCGACACCAAAACACCTCCCTCCAAATTGCAAATTCTCAAAACCCACCATTGCCTACACACACACACACAAGCAAGCAAGCCCCGATATCGATTATTAATTCCACCTTCTGCAATTCACTTCACAAATGATCCATTCGATTTAGGTCTTTTTTTGCTCCTGAAACTCTTCACTTGATTATACTTTGTATGTGCGATTAGATTCTATCGGTGATGTGTTTGCGATTGATTGAATACATTTTGCATTAAAGCTAGGTTGTTCGTTTTTTATATTACAAATGACGCTATGTTTGATGTTAATTGTTGCCTACACAGAGAGAGAGAGAGAGAGAGAGAGAGAGAGTTTACTGCTTTAACTTAATGATAGGTATAGGTTAAGTTTTAGGTCAAAATAAGTATAAAGGAGGAGATTGTTGATATTACTATTTACGAGTACGTCAGCCGAATCGTTTACTTTGTGTTAATGTGTTTGTGATTGATTGAGTGCGTTGCATTGCCTTTAATGGCAGATTGTTGATAATAGGTTTTAAAGGAAGGAGGTACGTTGAGATTTTTTTGGTTTTGAGTATCTAACTGTTTAAGCGTTCGGAGGCGACGTTATCACAAAAGAAGCTATGTTTGATTTTAATTGGTGCATGCGGTTTTGTGTAGGTTTTTTTTTATGATTAGAGGATTATACACGTAATTTTCTGTTTGAACTAAGTGCTAGAATAGTGTTGCGTGTGATGAGGATATGGTGTGTGATATCTTATTTATGTTATTTCGATGGATATAGGTAAAGTTGTTGGTCAAAAAGGTATAAGTTTGTATAAGTTATAGTAATAATGCCGGTGGATAAGTGTGAAGATGAAGAAGATATTGGGAGTACATCGGGCGACTCGTTTATTAATGATAGTGACAATGATGAACCGTCAGTATCCGGTCAAGATGAGGCGATACATCAGGAGGCAAGTTGATGATAACTTTGCACTTGTTAATTGTGTGTTGTGATTGTCAAATTTGAGGTGTTACGGTTTCAATTTTTTGCAGGTACCTCTCACCGACGAAGACATCGAAGGTCTAATTGCTGAGATATTGACAGTTGAGAGCAAGGTAATTGTTATTGAGTGTACATGTTTTGTTTGAATTACTTTTGTTTTTTATCATGTTTTTATGTTTGAAATTTAGGCTGCAGAGGCCCAAGAAGCACTTGAAGATGAGTCACTAGCAAAGGTGGAAGTTGAAGTGCGCGAAGAGTTAGCGCAGACTCTTGAAGGAGAAACTGTTAGTTTTATGCCCTTGGAACAGATAACATTTAATGTTTCATACTAGTTTAATTACAACTTGGGATGTAAATGAGCCGCTTGGGTTTTAAATTGGCAAATTTGGTTTCCGAAATAACGAATTAGGTTCCCAAATTAGCGATTTTGGTTTTCTATCTGGATTAGCGATTTTGGTTTCCTATCAGGATCCTAGGATTAGCGATTTTGGTTTCCTAGTTTAATTATAACTTGGGATTTAAATGAGCCGCTAATTGGCAAATTTGGTTTTTAAAATAAATTTGGTTTCCGAAATAACGAATTAGGTTCCCAAATTAGCGATTTTGGTTTCCTATCAGGATTAGCGATTTTGGTTTCCTATCAGGATCATAGTTATCAAATGCGCTAGGCACACTCAAGGTGCATAGGCCTCGCTTGGGGCCTAGGCACAAAGAAAGCAAGGGCCTGAAGGAAAAAAAGCGCACTAAAATATAAAATAAAAAATATATTTTGCATATGAAAAATAATGCTATTCTTCAAATAAAATAAACAAAGTTATTATATAACATTTAATAGCATCTAATTAGTACAAAATGTTATAAAATAGTCAAGATTCAAATGTAATTTTAAAACTTGAATAACAAAATGTATCAATATAAGGCACTCGTTGCGTTTCTTTTGCTCGTCGTTTATCTTCTCATGTTTCTAAGCGCTCGCCTAGGAACTAGAAGCGCATTTATTGAGCCTCGCTTGAAAAATGGCCTAGGTGCAGAAGCGAGGGCTTTTAATAACCATGATCAGGATTAGCGACTTCAATATAAGCTTGCTTAGAGACTCGATTTTGAGTAGCTCACCAGTGGTTTGGCTCGTTTAAACCCCTAGTTATAACTAAAAGATTAAATCATTCATTTTTTTGTTATCTTTTCAGTTGTGGTACATTTGCGTATAGCTAACCATATTCTCTCTCTTTAACAGCTTGAGAATGCTGTTGCTAATGAGATGCTAGCTCTCAGAGATAAATGGGAAGACGAGCTTGATGACCTTGAAACCGAGAGTTCTCACTTGTTGGTCTGTCCCCTCATAATAAGTTTTGATGAATATGAAGATTATAAGTTACGTTTTTATTATGTTTGTTCGTTGTTATTGTGCAGGAGCAACTTGATGGTGCCGGAATTGAACTCCCGAGTCTATATAAGTGGATTGAAAGTCAAGCCCCAAATGGATGCTGTACAGAGGCATGGAAAAATAGGACTCACTGGGTTGGATCTCAGGCAACTGGTGATGCTACTGAGTCAATTGCGGATGCTGAGAAGTATCTGCAAACTCACAGGCCTGTCAGAAGGTAGCTTATGTTATTATTAATTAGAGGTGGCAAATTGGGTTATGGGCCAAATGGGTAATTTTTTTGGTATGCATCAAATTGTTGACTTAAAAACATTTTGTGCAAAGTTATCATTTTCTAATACTGTTTCAATAATATTCTAGTATGTTGTGAATAACATGATTTTGGAACTTTATGCATTAGAAGTTCACTTTGGGCAACTTCTAACCCATTCTCTTATAATTAGGTGTAAATGAGATAAGCCAAGCCGAGCCCAAGCTCGTCTAGGCTCGAGCTTGGCTTAGATCGTTATTTATAGTTACTTTGTATTTGTATACATGTAAAGTTATTTTTAATACATATATTTTAGTTATAGTTTTTATATATAACATTACTTCTATCATAATTTTGTATATAACAATATTTTTTTCAAAAAATATATCTAGTACATCAAATAAAAATTGTATGAAAAACAGGCTCGCAAATCGACATGAATTTTTGTGACGTCATTTTTAAGCCGACCGGTAGTTTAAAAGATTTACTTAACACTTAGTTTTTTTAAACCCTTCGACGCTAATCACCACATACCGCTGCGGCGTGCTTAAAATTACCCAACTTTTTAAATAGTACTGCACATTTTATATTTAGCATGGTAAAAAAGAAACCCTGCCGCAAAGTGCAGGTATCTCCACTAGTTTCTTTTTAAACGGCTATGGAACATTATCTAGATTGACCCAATCTATGTAATTATTATCTCTAATAATATTCAATGGAGCTCTAAATATAGAATGTTTATACGATAATTTTCTTGACAGACATCGTGGTAAGCTTTTGGAGGAAGGTGCGAGTGGGTTTCTTCAGAAACGTCTTGATCCTGATGAAGATAATAAAGAAAGCAATCGTGAGGTAGATTGGTCTTCTTTTAACGAGTTATGCTCTTCATCAACCAATAAGACTTCATTTGGAAGCAAAGATTGGGCTTCTGTATACTTGGCCAGTACGCCTCAACAAGCTGCACAATTGGGACTCAATTTTCCTGGTGCAGACGAGGTAATTCAATACTTGCATTTTTCTAGTGTAGTTTTTTATTGCAAGTTCAGTCTTTTTGTTTTTCAGTGGTGGTGGCAAGATTTGGTAGTGGGTTAAAATTGGTAACTTTTCGTTTACGGGTTGGGTTAACTGAATCCGAATGTTTGTACTTTTGTGTATAAATTTGGGCTTTTTGTCCAAAAGTTTTTGCTTTTGACCTGTTTGACTTATTTGACCCTGTTTTTTTTGGCTACCACGTTTATCCTTTGCACATTTGAGTTGATTATTGTTATCTTTATACACTGTATATAGGTTGAGGAGATTGATGATATTGAAGGCGATTTGAATGACCCCTTTGTTGCTGATGCTATTGTGTCAGAAAGAGAATTATATAACTCTGTAGATCAGAAGAATTTCAGAAAGGTAAATAAGGATTGCAAGATATTGTCGTGCCAATTAATTATATCTATATATTTATTTATTAAATTTAACCATGTTATTGGGGATATCAGTTCAAGATTATGCTGTTATATGATTTCAATTTAATTTGCAGGGGACGATCTATTGTATATTTCATTTCAAAATTTAGCAATGGATTTATCTTTATTTTATGCCGACTAAAGATAATCTATTGTTACTCATTTTTTCATTACACATTAATGACGGAAAGCATCCTATTAAATGTTTTTTTGAAAACCACAGCTACCTTATTTCTATCTAGTTTAGTGCAACCATCATGTCATATAATGTAACAGTACATGCCATTGACAGGTTAAAGAAGAAGATGATGTAAATCATGACCGTAAGCTTCTATTTCGCATGAACCAAAAGCGACGGAGAAGGAAGTTAAAGCAGGTGTGTTTCTTCCCACATCTAAACAAACAAATAAACATACCCAATATAATCCCACTCTTAGCAGGGCTATTGGTAGCGCCTGGAAAGAGGGGGGGGGGAGGGGCTTACTTCTTCTAAACCAGGGGGATAGAGAGGCTACATCTGCTGAGACTAGGCCCTAGGGGATTAAATTATTAACAGCCGAGCCCAAGCTTGACTAGACTTGAGCTCGGCTCGTTTAACTTACCTGAGCTTGAGCTCGAGTATGGCTCCTTTTGAGCTATATTTCTAAAGCTTGAGCTCGGCTCGTTTATAATTTATCAACTTAATTTACACCTTTTTGATTATATTTTTATATATTTTAAATTATTTTGTATATAACATAATATATATATTATTTGGTTGTTGTTATCATAATTTGACATATAACATTAATTGTTATATATGCATATATTAATATTAAATAAATTTTACATAAATATAGACTCATTTAGGCTCACTAGCCAGCTCAAGCTTGATAATTGAAGCTCGGGCTCAGGATTGTTTATGAAACAAGTTTGTTTTAGTCTCGAGCTCGTTTAAGCTCAGCTTGATTCGAGCTTTTAGCGAGCCGATCTCAAGTAGCGCATGAGCGGCTTGTCTCGTTTACACCGTTAGCTGAGACCTTAAGCTTCAATATTTTAAAAAAATTTATTTTGTGAGAACAATTCAGAGTATATTATAATATACAGATAGCACAAAGTGTATCTTTTTCTTCCCATATGTCCTATGCTTATTTTGCTTTTATACATAATGGAATACACGCTCATTTTTTTCTTTCCAAAATATTATCAGGAGGTTGTGATGGACGTTGAGGAACATGATACGATTAATGATATTGTACATCAAACATCAAACAGAGACCACAAGACATCAAGTGATCTTGATACAAAAAATAAAAAGAGTAACGGTCTTTGTGGGTCCAAACGGGCTTCTGACAGTGTGGAACTATCTGATAAAAAGAAGGGTAGGAATGCAGATGTTGACAGTTCTGAGGCCAAACCTGTTGCTGTGGGCGGATCTGTTTTATTAAGCAGTGATAGTGAAGATCTTGATC
The DNA here is from genome assembly GCF_021521415.1 of Bidens hawaiensis. NCBI lineage: Eukaryota > Viridiplantae > Streptophyta > Magnoliopsida > Asterales > Asteraceae > Bidens > Bidens hawaiensis. The sequence continues at coordinate 21,120 of NW_027493445.1, read as the reverse complement.
AATCTGATCAACAAGAAAATGGGGATGCTACCATTGATGAATTCAAGTGTACTGCTTGTGATAAAGTTGCTGATGACGTGTATACACATCCACTGTTTAAAGTGATTGTTTGCAGAAACTGCAAATACAGGTTACAAGACAAATTTAAAGAAATGGTATGCATTGTAGACTTGTTATGGTGTCTCATATGAATGCCAGGGGTGTGCATGGGTTGGTTTTGGGCACAAACTTAACCAAAAACTAAAATTAGGTTTTTGAAAACTGTTTGATTTAGGTTTTTCCAGTTTTTATGATGGGCTCTGTTCTGTTTTGTCGGTTATACCATTTGTGCTTGAATTTTTTTGGGCTGAAAAAATACCCAAATAAATGAATTTGGGCATACATTTTTTTATACTTAACGATTAGTTGATTAATACACATTTGGGCCTAAATATTTTTGGGCTACACTGGTTTTCTTTAGATTCAGGTTCGGGTCGGTTTTTTTCAGGGTTGAGTTTTTGAAAAACCGAAAGCAAACCTGAAATTCGGTTTTTGAGAAAACATAAAATCAAATCCTCAGTTTTGGGTTGGATTCGTTAGTCCGGTTAGGTTACACTGGTTATTTCAGTTATGGGTCGGTTTATTCGGTCTCATTCACATTTCACACCCCTTGATGAATGTGCATTTTTTTTACTAATTATAATAATTTGATACGCGTTTGTAATAATGGCAGGATCCTGATTGTGCCGAGTGTTTTTGTGGATGGTGCGGTAGAAGTGGGGATTTATTGAATTGTAGCTCATGCAAAAACATGTTTTGTACTTTATGTATAAAGAAGAATCTTGGGGATGATTGTTTGTTAAAAGCTCGGGATTCAGGTTGGCAATGTTGTTGCTGTTTGCCAAGTGTTCTGCAGCCATTGACTTTACAGTTAGAAAAAGCTTTTACATCTAGAAGCGAATCATCTTCAAGTTCGGATAGTGATTCAGAGTCATCTGATGGTTCACGTGACGGTTTTAAGGTTCCGATTAGGTATTTCAATTTATTGTTCACGTTATCGATTAAAAACCATACTATAATAAGAGGTGGCAAAATTAGGCTTGTAAATGAACCGGTCGTTCAATAAACCGTTTGGTAGGAAGTTCGTTTATTTAATAAGTGAACGAACATCAACAAATTTTTATGTTCATTTAGTTGAACAAACAAACATTAAAACAGGTCTGCCTCGTTCATATATGTTCGTGAACGTTTGTTTGCAGCTTGTTTATGTTTGTTTGTTTACATCCATTTATGTTCGTTCATTAGTTTACATTTGCTTATGATCAGATTTTGTTCATTTAGTTAAAAATGGACATGAACTTAAGTCCCATTCGTTCATTTATGTTCACGAATGCTTGTTTGCAGCTTGTTTACGTTTGTTTATGTGCATTAGTTTACATTTGTTTATGTTCGTTCTTTATGTATTCTTTTGAATTTTTAGGCCAATTACAATTTGTCTAGTTTTATAAATTTTAAGTATTACCAACTACATTTAATCTAGTTTTATGATTTCTTTAAAGCCGTCAGATTGATGCTCACGTTTACTTTTAATTGGTGTTCGCTCTGTATGTTTGATCATTTACGTTCGTTTACGTTTGTTCGTTTACGTTTGTAAATTGTTTGTTTTCACTATTAACAAACAAACATAAACGAACATTAACACACTCATGTTCTTAATGAACAAGAAGAAAACCCGCTTGTTAACTTGTTTGTGTTCGATCGTTTGTTCGGTTAAAGTTAAACTAAATAACACAAACATGTCATGTTCGTTGGTTCGTTTACAAGCCTAGGCAAAATGCCGGGTCGGGCTGGTTGGGTAACTGATCAAAATTAGCCGGGTCAAGTTTGGTGATACTTGGTACGTGCCAAAAACGAGTTAGGTTGACTTGAAATTCTTTATTTACACTTAATAATTTTTTTTTTTGCATAGTTGTACTATATTTATAGTAATCTAATTTCCATCTTGTATTACATCAGCAAAAGGAGACGAAAGAAGAAAATTCGCAGAATTCTTGATGATGCTGAATTAGGAGAAGATACTAAAAGAAAAATTGCAATTGAAAAGGTCCTTTTTAATTTCTCTTTGTTGACATTTATTTATTAATTTATGTACTCCATTTTATTTATTAGTTTATCTAATTGTAGGAACGTCAAGAACGACTTAAGTCACTTGAAGCTGAGAGATTGAAGTCACTAAATTCAATGAAGACAAGTTATGCAAATTTTAGGGCAAATGTACCTGAAGGTGCTACTATTAATATGTTAGGTGATGCACAAACTGGTTATATTGTAAATGTTGTGAGGGAGGAAAACGAGGAGGCTGTGAGACTTCCACATAGTATTTCAACCAAATTGAAATCTCATCAGGTTTGACTTTCTTTGGTCAACTATATCATTCAATGTTTGAATGTTCATTGATTATAGTGACTTAATGCTGTAATTAATTATTTTGTTTTAATGTTTGGATGAGCAAATTCTGCTTTTAGTTATCTCATTATTTAAGTTAATTAATTAGTTTTTAAATATACTTTTTTTATTTTTTCTTGCAGGTCGCAGGTATAAGATTTATGTGGGAAAATATTATACAGTCAATCACGAAAGTTAGGTCAGGAGATAAGGGACTCGGTTGCATTCTTGCACATACAATGGGTCTTGGTAAAACACTGCAGGTATAATGATAATTAGTCTGTTCACATGTGAATTTCTTAAAATATTTTCTGATAAACATGAAATGAGATGTGGGTTGAATTTGGAATTTTGTTATTTTTTTAAAGTAGCTAATCGGTGATTTGTTCAGGTTATAGCTTTTTTATATGCTGCTATGAGAAGTGTGGACATTGGATTAAGAGCTGCAATGATTGTGACACCTGTAAATGTTTTGCATAACTGGAGGCATGAGTTTACTAAGTGGAGACCTACAGAGTTTAAGCCTCTTCGTGTCTACATGCTTGAAGATGTCCCAAGGTTTGATTGTCGTATCCTTTACCATTTTATTTATGTTTTTTGTTAATGTTGCTATTCGTTTCTGTTCATTATTTTATTTGTCTTCTTTTGCCTTTTGATGATATCATAGTACTATTATTTATATATCGTCTTTAGTAAACAAGCTTATTTTTAAGAGCTCAAGCTCGTTTAAGCTTGGCTCGAGCCAGCTTTTAGCGGGCTGATCTCGAGAAGTTCACGAGCGACTTTGCTTGTTTACACCCGTACTTTGAAATAGAGTTATGCCGGTTTTTCTAAATATGGATTCAATGAGTTTAAGTTTTATGAACACATAAAAACTGAAAATTTATAACCATATTAATTGCAAATGTTCATGCCTTTCTTTTTACTATCTTCACATTTGTAGGGATAGAAGACTTGAGTTGCTAATGAAGTGGAGAGCAAAGGGGGGCGTTTTCTTGATCGGTTATACTAATTTTCGTAATTTGTCTCTCGGAAAGCACGTTAAGGATCGTGAAATGGCTAAGGAGTTCGCCAGGGTTCTTCAGGTAATTCTATCTGCCACATTACTAATTCTTAAGCGATCGATACTTTATGATTTTTATTATTAGTTCAATGAATATGATTGCAATAAATGTAATGCTGATTTTGCTTGTATTTTGACATTTATTACCAAAATATTACAGGATGGGCCTGATATACTTGTATGTGATGAGGCCCACATGATTAAGAACACACGGGCTGATACAACCCAGGCCTTAAAACTAGTCAAATGCCAGAGACGGATTGCATTAACAGGCTCACCTCTTCAGAATAACCTCATGGAATATTTTTGTGTAAGTTACCACCACGGTTTCCTTTTTTTGTTTCCTAAATGTGACAAAATGTTTTATAAGTGCAAAGTGTGGTTTATTTTTATTACAGATGGTTGATTTTGTGAGGGAAGGATTTCTTGGCAGCAGTCAAGAGTTTAGAAACCGGTTAGCCTTTTCTTTACTTTCCTTTCGTTAGTGTTTTACAGAGGTGGCAGTCTTAGTTCATTTATTTGAAATTGGTCGATTTAGATTATGTTTTTAAAACCAAACGGTTCGAGCAATCCGTTGGATTAAAGTAGCCAAAAAGTGCTATTTTGAAAAATTTTGTTCTACATCGATTTCTTGACACATGTAAAAAAGATTATCCATTTTGACCTGAACTTATCTTGACTCGTTACTCAACTGAGGTTGTTCAAAATCGGCTCGTGACTCATTTATTAGCTGGCTTGTTTAGATTAAAGCTCTCTCTCTCTCTCTCTCTCTCACACACACACATGTGTGTGTCTGTGTGTGTATATATATATATGTTTTATTATTTATATATATATATATTGTAACCTAGATCCATATGATGTTTTTTAATGGAAAAAATAAAAAAAAAGTATTGAAAATTTTTCTTAGTATTGAAATATGTCATATGGCTCGTTTTAAAAGTAAAACCCAAATGTTAATATATATATATACATTATAACCCAAATTTTAATATAGTAAACAAGTTGGCTCGACGAGCCACATGCTGGCCGGGCTTTTGATGAGCCGAGCCCAAGCTCAACATTTCAGCTCGTTAAGATAAACGAGCCAAGCCGGGTGACATGGTATGTAACGAACCGATCCTGCTCGACTTGGTTTGTAAACGAGCTAAGCCTGAGTGGCCGAGCCTTATGCCAACTTTATTGTTTTGTACCGACTTTGATACACGTGTATGCTTAACCATGCTTCACTCCGTGTTTTGCAGCTTCCAAAACCCTATTGAGAATGGGCAACACACTAATTCTACATCAGATGATGTGAAAATTATGAACCAACGTTCTCACATTTTATATGAACAGTTAAAAGGATTTGTGCAACGGATGGACATGAACGTTGTGAAGAAGGATTTGCCCCCCAAAACTGTGTTTGTAATTGCTGTGAAACTTTCTTCCGTGCAAAGGGTACTATACAAAAGATTCCTTGATGTGCACGGGCTCACCCAAGAAAAAGCTTCTAATGAAAAGACCCGCAAGAGTTTTTTTGCCAGTTATCAAGCATTGGCTCAGGTGTGTACTCTTTCTTAGGGGGTGTAAATTGTGTCGGGTTGGCGATTGGATTCTTCAACTCTAAATCGACCCATATTCTTACTCGTGTTGTGTTTGGGTCGATCCGTTTTATGGTCATTTACGAATATACTTGAACATGATCTGTTCTATAGGCTCGTACCTCTGTATTCTTGATTCCTAAGAAGATTTACGAATGAGTAAAGCCTAGTGACTTAGTAACCATTTAAACAATTAAGTACTCTGATTCATATGAAACCTTTTTGTTGTTTAAGCTATTTTAATTGTTTTTGTGTATTTATTTCTAATCAAGTTAACAATCTCGGGTTTCTATAATTTAGCTCGAGATTAGAATAAGCGAATGGGAATAATCAGAGAATGAGCAGTTAGAACTAATAAAATTAAAATGCTGTAAGTAGATAAAAGGTTTAAAAGGGAAGTTTGTTTCAGTTAAGTCAATAGGTATATGAAAAGTTAAATATCAAAGTATTTGACTTTAACACTTTTTAAGTTTCATCTCTGAAATAAAAATATTAACTTTTTTAAAAACTCTTAAAACAGGGTAACATGGCAACTCATTTTTTAATGGTCGTTTTCGAGTTGAACTGTTTTAAGAACACGAGTCGTGTCAGCCGATTCAAAACCTATTTTTTTTTGTGTCGGGTAATCAAAGTATTTGACTAGCACTTTTTAATTTTCATCTCTGAAATCATAATATTAACTTTTTTAAAAACTCTTAAACAGGGTAGCATGTCAACTTACATTTTAACGGTCGTTTTCGGACTGAACTGTTTAAGAAAACGGGCGTGTCAGCCGACTCAAAACCTATTTTTTTCATGTCATGTATCGGGTTGTGCGCTTTGTAAATAACACTAGAGGTGGCATGATTACTTTTTAAGGAGTCGATTTGGGTTATGTTTGTTTTCTTGATGGGCCAAACATATTGTTGTCTGCCTGTTATCTTTTGCTCTGTGTTCTTTATGTTTTTTTTTTTGTTTTTTTTAAATACGAACAGTTATAATATGGGTTTCATTTGTCAGATATGGAATCATCCTGGAATATTGCAACTGCTAAAAGACAAAGACTTTAGCAAACGTGACAATTTTCTTGAAGACAGTTCAAGTGATGATAATATGGACTATACTATGGCCAATGGAGGTAAAGCTTCCGTTCCTCATAGGTTGACTTTTGTGGTCAACACCTCACAGTTCCACCACAATGTTAAAATCTTCTTATTTGACTTTAAAGGTCAACAACTTTTTCATTGTATCCCACAATGGAATGAGTATTGATTTAAACACTAGTTTGGAATAATTTGCGAAGACTTGTCTTTAGAGTTGCAACTGTCTCATGCCTTTTCCTTTCAGGTAAGTTGAAGAACAGAAATGATAAAAAGAATGTCAGTGGTTTCTTCAAGGAGGTATTTAAGTTTCCAGATATATGATATAATCATCTGCGTTGATATGCATTACCTTTTGTTAATAAATGCTATCGTGTTGGTATTTTGCAGAATTGGTGGGATGATATTGTTAAGGAGAACGGTTATGAGGCTGAAAATAGTGGTAAAATGGTTTTGCTGCTTGATATTTTAGCCTTATGCTCTGATGCTGGCGATAAGGCACTCGTTTTCAGCCAAAGTTTACCAACACTTGATCTCATTGAACACCATATTTCTAAATTACCCCGCAATGGGAAAAGCCGAAAATGTTGGAAAAAGGGGAAAGACTGGTACAGGTGTGTTAATATCATCGGATGTAAATATGGATGTAAACAAGCCTAGCTTAAGCTTGTCTAGGCTCGAGCTCAGCTTGCTTAACTTAAGAGAGCTCTTGCTTGGCTTGTTTCGAGCTCTATTTCTAAGCTAGAGCTCTGGTCGTTAGTAGTTTTTCAAGCTTGAGCCTGGCTCTTTTATTATTTTTTAATTAATTTATGTAATTCTATATAACTTAAGAGAGCTCGGGTTTGGGTCGTTTTCTTATTTTAAGTTAATTTGTATACATTTATAAATAGTTTCTGTATGCATTTTAATTATAATCTTTATGTATAACACAATATATATTATTTTATTATTTTTATCATAATTTTTATACAATAGCAATTTAAAAAAAAAATATTTCTTACACTAAATACAAAGATTATATAAATAGCTTCTTATCTCAGGCTCGTGCTCGGTACCGATTTTGAAAGGATATGATAGTCTTTTCTTTCAGTGTACACTTATTTTCTCACTTTGTGTGTGTGCATCATCAGGCTAGATGGACGAACAGAGGGATCAGAGAGACAAAAACTGGTTGAGAAGTTCAATGACCCCTTAAATAAAAGGGTCAAATGCACATTAATATCAACCAGAGCTGGATCTCTCGGTATCAATCTTTATGCTGCTAACCGTGTTATTATCGTTGATGGGTCTTGGAACCCAACATACGATCTTCAGGCTATTTATCGTGCTTGGAGGTATGACGCATTTAAAATCAACTTTTTAAATTAGAAAAAATGATTATGAATTTATAAAAAAGCTAATTACTTTCTTCAATTGCCAGATATGGACAAACAAAATCTGTGTTTGCATACCGTCTAATGGCACATGGCACCATGGAAGAAAAGATTTATAAGCGCCAGGTAGTATTGACGTATTTACTTATGAATATTGAGAGGGTCGATTCAGTTTCAGGTCAAATATGTAAATTTAAAAAGATTAGCTTATAGGATGGAAATTCGAAATGTGCTTACACATCCTAATTTATTTTAATAAAAAAATAGCATCTTATCAAATTAATTTAATCTATTTATAATCATATTTAATGTGCAAATTACTTATTACGATATTACCAAACACGTTTCTAGTTAAAACATCAACTCATTTTAATCATTAAAAATTTGATATGCTTCTGGTTAATACACCAACCCATTTCAACCTTTAAAAACGGTTTAGACATGTTTTTGGTTAATACACCAACTCAGTTCAACATTTAAATATGGTTTTGACACGTTTCTGGTTACAATGCCAACCTGCTTAAACCTTCAAAAAACCATTTTTGACACGTTTCTGGTTGTTGCAGCAACCCATTTCAATTTAAAAAAACGGTTTCGACTTGTCTAGTTGTCTCTGGTCAAAGCACCAACCCATATCAACCTTTTAAATACCGTTTTGACATGTTTGTGGTTAAAACACCAACCTGTTTCAACTTTTATAATACCATTTTGACACGTTTATGGAAAAAACTGTTTCAACCTTAAAAAAAAAACCCTATTTCAACACGTTTCTGGTTAAAAATACCAACCCGTTTCAAGTTTTAAAAAATTGCTCTGACATGTTTCTTTTTTTAATACCAATCTGTTTCAATCCTTTGAAAAACATTGGTGTACTGAATGTATTGATTTGAACAGGTTACCAAAGAGTCCCTTTCAGCAAGGGTGGTTGATAGGCAACAAGTACACCGGACAATATCTAAAGAAGAGATGTTGCATCTCTTTGCCTTTGGTGATGATGAAAACCTAAATACTTCTAAGACAGACCAAACGAGTAGCAATTCAACACCTGCACAAAGTACCGGTGAAGTTGGAGGTTCAAAACAAAAAAATCCTCTTCCTCACGCAACAGTTTCTTCTGACAAGTTCATGGAAGTATTACTCAAAAAACATCATCCGAGGTAAGTTATATGATCTTTACACGATATTCAGTATGAAGGATTACTTGTTAACTCAAAGATTTCAAATGGACATTTCAGTCCAAAATTGTTTCACTGTTATGAGATTTTTGATTTTTTTAAAACTGAATGACCTAAATGGAACAATTATGAAACTTGGTTATGTTATTTAGTGACTTTTTTTTTCACTGTTACCTCTTTACTTCAAGGTACACTTGAAAAGAATATTTACTAAATAGTATTCAAGTGTTGTTTGTTCTTTTTAGATCATTTAACATATATAACAAAAATTCACAGCAACTGAACAATGTCAAAACTTTGAGTGCTTTTTGATGTTAAGAGAAAGTTCCGACTTTAGCGGAACAGTAAAAAAACTTGTATCAGATGAAATATTATTTCTCTGTAAGGATACACTAGTTGATAGTTATTTCATTTTCATTTCACAACTAACCAATTTTAATAAATTTGTAAATAAACATCAAAACCATTGCTTTCAGGTGGATTGCTAATTATCATGAACACGAGTCTCTCCTACAAGAAAACGAAGATGAAAAACTATCAAAGGAGGAACAAGATATGGCTTGGGAGGTGTACCGTAGAACCCTAGAATGGGAAGAAGTACAGAGGAACCCAACTGACGGACCCGCACCTGGGTCCACACCCGCACCCATCCCAAAACCACCAGTCAGTGGACCCTCAGAGACCAAACGAACGACTCAATCTGAACCCATAACCAAGAAACCACCAGTGCTCACCCGAGTATGTTCCAGGAATCGTTTTGTGCTTCGCAAGTGCACAAGCTTAGCACATATGTTAACTTTAAGGAGTCAAGGTGTGAAACCGGGTTGCGCCACTATTTGCGGTGAATGTAGTCAGGAAATTAAACGGGATGGTCTCACCAAGTGAGAATTGGGATCACATAACTATTATTAAGGAACACTGAGCCCCAAGTTTTTGGTCATGCATTGGACATGAAGTTAATTTCTGGTGGCTATTGATGAAGTAGACAAGAGTGTATACCATTCATGTTATATACTTATTTGTTGTAACGAGATTTGACCCATTTTCGGGGTGTTGCGTTAACCTTTTGTGACCAATGTGGTTATAGACCTGTAGATTTTTGAAGGATTGGTGTTATAGTTACATAGTTTTGGCACTTGATTTATGATATTGGAAGTTTTGGTTCAATGTTTTATCTTGGTTTTAGTTGTTTTGTGGAGGTGTATCATGTCCATTTAGTGCCTACTGGTAAGCTAAGAAATCAATTAGATAACCAACTGAAATAACAAAATTAATCAAATCAATATTATATAAACCTTTGAAATTTGTATCTTTTGTGATTTCTTTTAATACTGGACTGCTGATATTATTTTATCAAATCAATTTCATCTACATTTTTTATAAATAATTTTATGTCAAAACAACGGTTGACTGAATTAACAAAACCAGTTTTTCTAATACCCGAACTGTATATAACCAAAACTAATAACTTAATAAAATAAAAAAAAACTCAAAACATCGATTGTATATTCAGTTTTAGGCTTTTAGCTTATAATCGGACAGAACAGTTTCATGTTCATACCTACTTGAGAAGTGAGCCTAGAGGTGCAATTAGTAACTGGTTAACCCGATGAACCCGAAACCAAAATCAGTTACTACCCGGTACAATAGAAACAGGTTAGTAACCGAAAATGACCACATGTTTGTAACCGGTTATTACCCTTAGAATTTGAACTATCCGCTTATAGCCGTTGGGAAAGGATCATATAGCTGTTTGAGGCCGTTTAAAATCGGGTTTTGACCCCTTTAACCCATATGGCTGGATTGTTAGTATAAATAGGTATTGCGTGTTAACGTTTGATAACACCATTTTTCTAGCTCTCAAACACACATAATACCAAGTTGTTAACTTCGTCCAACGACAAAGGGGTAATGAAAAAAGGAACGCTTTATCCTTTTTGGCTGCTATGGCCCATGATTTTCCAAGCATCCAAGTTTCCACGATAGTTTAGAAATCCACATTTTCTTTTAGGGGAAGGACTTCATCAACCCGGAGAACGACACTCGCTCCAACGTCAATGGAAATGTGCATTTACTTAAAAGCCTGATTGGACACAATGGAACGTGTACAAAAGTCTCGAAGGTGAACTCCCCGATAATACAAGTGATAATTGAAGAAGCGTCCCCATTATCGATGAAAAAGTTGTTTACAATCAAGGGACACACGCTACCCAATATACACTAATCGAAGACAAACAAAAACCTCAAATGCTCAAACCAATAAATAGAATTTACTTAGAATTTTAGTAATTTAGTTAAATAACTGTCAGAAGATTATGTTTTGTTAAGTTTAAAATTTTAAAAATAAAGTAAAAAAGTATATGTTGAGTTACCTAAAATTTTTTTCTTTTTTCTTTTTGAGATCCTGTTTGTTCTAAGCAGTTCGGTTAATAACCTAATCAGTTATGATGGTTAAAGTTAACTATGACCACCGGTTATTGGTAATAACCAGTTACCAGTTAACCAAACATACAAATTTATTTGTTATAAGAAACCAGATATTAAAATAATACAATGAGAGAATGAGAAGTTTTCCAGTATTACCATATCAATAGACAAACAGAAACAGTATCTGGTGGAACTAAAGGTTTCCCAGAGGTTTCATAATAATAATATTTACCAGCCAAAAAATTGAATCAAAATCTGAATATTATCAAACAAACTCAAAACTCTGAATTATGACAATAGATCCTCCCACCTTATGAAACTACTCATCTCCACAACAGAAACTCTCTGCCTGCAACGACCAACTCACACCGAGTCAATATCAACACAAAAAACAAAAAGTCAAGAAGATCACAAAAAGATTCATACCCACTTGACGATACTCGCAAATGAGCAGAAAACCCTGTCACGAGACCAAAATACACAAAATTCGTGAAATAAAATGGCCCATAATAAAATCAGCCATCAGAAGTTGTATCTTCGCTCTATGCTATTATAACTACACATAACAAACACGGTTTCATTTCAAGAGCCGATGATGAAAGAATGTACTTCAGCCCAGCTAGAAACGGTATATAAAACACCCGATAACCCATTCCAACTGAAACCACTTCCTTCAACATGTTCCTTTTGTTTCTTGACTAAAGCAGGAAACAGTGGAACAAATTGGACGCCAAAATGGGCTGCGATTCTTCTAAGACTTGAACTTGACCCAATAACTATGCCTATATCAGCTTCAAGAAGGCAAAGCAAGTCACCAACCGAGTCCCCGATGTAAATCGTCAGATGGGTTTTGTCGCTGTTTTTCAAAATGTCGGTAAAAGCTTGAAGCTTGTCAATCGGGGACTCAACCTTTTTGATGATTTCACCCGTAGAAAGAGAGTTCTCATATTCAAACTCGTTTGCGTGTATGTTGATTGTCGGTATGCCCCCTGTTTATTTTATAAAACAAACCACAAAAGAGTCATTAATGGTTGTTGAGTATGCTACAAATTATCTGAGTGGGCTGGTCAGGTTGTGTAACAGGACAAACAGACCGCATAACTTTAAGTTGGCCAGCATACACTTTTGGGTTCAACTTTGTTTTGAACTCAACAAATAAGGAAATGCTAAGCGTATCCCTTTGGGCTATGGTTAGAGGTGAGGATGAGGCTGGCAGCTCGTGAGCTACTCGAGATCGGCTCGCTGAAAGCACAAACTGCGCCAAGCCTAAACGATGTCGAGCCTAAAAATGAGCCTGTTTAAAAACAAGCTCACCCAAGCTTCACTTATTGAACTCGAGCTAGCTCGTTAGCCTATTAGTATATCATAACTATTATCATAAAATTACAATCAAAATAACTAAACAATACATATATAAATACTATTTAAGAAATAGCTTAATGAAATATATATATATATATATATACACTATGTTATATATAAAAATTTTAATTATAAAGATATACAAAAATTAACTAAAAATGTATATAAACTAATCAACAAATAATAAACAAGCCTGAGCTGAGCATGAACAATAGAAATATAGCTCGAAACGAGTTGAGCTTAAGCCCAAGCTCTCGTAAGTTAAACTAGCCGAGCTCAGGCTCTGCTCGTTTACACCCTTAACTATAGTTAACAGCCGAATTTTTAAATAGTAAAAATAAATGTTGGGATATTTAACCATGAAGTTATATAATGGTTTGAAAAGTCAATAACTCATTTTAAATATCAAATAACGAGAAATAACACCAATGGCAAGATAAATTAGAAGTGACAATGAAGATAATCTGATACCTGATGAGAAAGTTGACCTAATAAGATCAGCACACCAGCAATAGGACAGCACGTGGACATTCACCTTTAAATTTTGGTTGCTGGTGATGGTATGAAAGAAACGCATGCAACCGTCATGAAGAATAAGACGTTCACCAGCACGTTTAATCTCTTCAAGATTCAAACCCTTGAGCACGTTCGATTCAATCACTCTCATGTTTGCCCTCTTCTCAAATCCCGATAGTTGTTGAAGTGCCGTCTTCAGTCCCGAATAATCAAAGTCCTCAGCTGCAAAAGCCATCATACAAAAACACTTAATTTTGAAACGGGTTTGGGTAAAAAACAGATAAACATTTTTGTACAACTTTGAAAACGCTTATCGTGTTACTTATAGTTGCAAAAAAATGTTATAACACTAATAATAATAATAATAATAATAATAATAATAATAATAATAATAATAATAATAATAATAATAATAATCTAGGGTGACTTTCATATATACCCCAAAGCTTCTAAAATATTTAGGGGTATATAAATATGATCATTATACCCTTATTGTTGCAAAAACATTTTTGTGCTCCTTTAAATTCTTTCAGAATCAATAATGCTAACATATTATAGCCGTTTGTTATATGTATTTGTTTGGTTACAATGCATGTTCTAAAAATAATTATAGTACACTAAGAAAAATAATTTGTTTGCAAAATAAATCTGATACGTTGAGAAAAATATTTTTGATGAATAAATATGAAAATTAAAAGTTAATAGGAGAATGGCAATATTCTCGGTTGTTCAAAATGAAACGGGTATATATGATATTTTAGTTAGTTTCTAGTGGGTATATATGATAATACGATATTTTAAATCCGGTTTGGATATATATGATATTTGTGTAAGTTTATAGGGATTATATGAAATTCTCCCAATAATCTAAATCTTTGAATAAACATGTTGTACGCATAGAAAATAGATATTGGATGACTTTCAACCTGTTAGACCCCATTTGACCTGTTTGAGATGATACAAATTTTGGGGAAGTTTTTTCTTTTCTTAAAATTGTACCTTTCTCATTGGTCAACATACTTTCCATGCACTGTTCATACTCTTCTGTGTACTCTCGAGAGAGCATCTCCCATGTGTTTCTCAAGTCAGCTGAGGTCATCCTAACAATTTGACTTTCATTTTGAGTTTCAGGTTGACTTTGATCTGACTTTGTTGCGGTAAGTATTGCAATCTCAGCCAAAATGGCTGAGGAATCCACCACCGTGCATGTCAAGTCAAAATCAGAAAATAGCATAATACTGTGTCCATCAGGAATTTGATAATTTAATAATGGAAGAACAGTCAACTGGTCAACTGGCTGGGCTAAAAAGAATTCCATCTCAAGTTTTAACGCTTGATGATACAGTTTTTGCATAGTATCAAGTTCTTCACCCGTTAAAGAAACACTCAACTTGTCAAGCAAGTCTTCTATCTCGAGCATGACTTCCTATAATTTTTATAAAACAAACGAAAAGTGAAAAAAATACATAATGATGCCAATTTTGACCCACTAACGAGTCAAACGGGTTTAGAAAGGTAGCTAAAAAGAAACGGGCCAAACAGATGAAAAGTTGCCCAGCCTATATTCTTAGTGCTTAAACCATTTTACTATATAAACTCTATTATTATTGAAATAATACGATTGTTGTAATCATACTCAACACCCTGATTATTAAAAAGTGCGCTTCAATAGCACCAAAGCACGAAGCGACACAAGGTGATGCCTTGTCGCTTTTGCCTACACAAGGCAACCAAAGTCCAAAAAGCGCAGATGAGGCATAACTTTTAGGAAAAAAAGCGCCCTGAGGTGCACGCCCTTTGGACACCGGTCATTGTTATGTTTCGGGATGTTGTACCACATGTTTTTTAGGTTGTACATGTAGATTATTTATATACTAAATCCTATGTAAATCATATTTATAGCTAATGTTTGGTAAGGGATGCTAAAAGCCTATGAGATATATTATAAAATTATTTAAAATCATGAGCCTCGCGTATGAAAAGCGGTGCGCTTTGCGCTTCGGTTTTAGACCCGTCACTTTTGTGTGTTGCTCGCCTTTTGAAACCAAGTGCATCATTCGATTCAGGCTATGTTTTAAATATAATGAGTCAAACAAGTAGAAAGTTGTCCAAAGTGCATTTTTAATGCCTGAACCTCCTAAACCATTTTACTAAATAGAACCATATTACAATTTAAATAATACAATTGGTGTAAACATATTCGACACAATAACTATTTATAAATAAATAATAAACCCTGGACTAACAGAATCTGATCAGCCCGTCCCGACCTGTTTCACATGTACAAAAATATTACCAATTTTCATTACACAGCGCCCACGTCACCTTTAATTACATGACATGTTGTTTATACATATATAAAATTTAGTGTGTTTGCTATCAATCGGGCTAATACTTTGATCCAAACAGTCAACTAAAAAGGTAGTTTCAAACCTGATAAGTTTCAGAGGAATACTTGTCGATCCATTTCTTGTACGGGTGTTCGTCACCATAAACTTCCACAAGTGATTTAAGCTCATTACCAAGAAAAACATAGAGTCTCATAGAAGGAGCCATTGCACAAAGTGTATAAGCTGCAACCTTAGTTTTTTCAAAAGGAGTTGCAAGTTCACCGGGACCTTTGACTCCTTCAACTTTCCCAGAGGCGGTTGCTAACAAGAAATTTGTGTACTTTAAAGTCGCAGGATTTGGCGTTGTTTCTTTTGACAAGTCAAGATTCCATTCCTAAATCACATGTTGCTTCAACATAAGTCCTTTATTATAAAAAACTTGATCATATTATGTTCACATAAACAAAAAAGAATTGGAAAAATATAAAAAAACTAGAAGGGTTTTTTCATATAAAACTTGTTTTTCCATTATTTCATGATGGCCAGAATAAAATCTAGGCTGCATCTATACAAACGCCTCTGACACACTATCCATACACCACTAACGTGTCATATGGGTCGTATGCATGACAAAAAATGGACATATGGGCCGTATGAGGGGCAAATCATAGATGTTTTGATTGTCTGAAAAATATTATCACTAACAAAGTCATGCAGCAGCCAGTAAGCCCAATTTCCACCCTACCATACGACCCGTGATGTAACAGGGCTTTGGCATGTAGACTTGATTTGACATCACACGGCCCGTATGTCTAATGCATTCGTTCAATAACAATCATGGGGCTTACAAAAACTAAAGTCCAGCCCGTGTTTTATCATATATAATAAGTGTGACATATGATATTGTTCTGCTGTCTCAAAGCTTCTTCTCATGAACCAAAATGAATTAGGGAATTGAAAAAATAAAAGAATATATAAGCAACTAAACGGTTTTTCATATAAAACATGTAAGTTCATGATTTCACGATGGTCACATTAAGAATCTAGGTTGTGCCCTATACAATCACTGCTTTCACACTATCCAGACACCACTAACATGTCATGCGAGCTGTATGGTCAATGCAGGCCGCATGACAACAGAAAATGTTCACACAAGGTTGTATGACAGGCGAAGAATAGACATATGGGCTGTTTTGAGCAAATCATAATGTTTTGACCCACACAAAAATGACTGACGTGACCACTGACATAATCATACTGCCCGTATGATCACTTTTCACGCTATGATACGACCCCTATGACATAACAGACACTGGTGTGCAGACTTGATTTAACATTATACAGCCCGCACACTAATGCAAACTTTCGGGAGTGGTGTTTATACAACACAATCTATTTGCATTGTTTTCCTAGTGATATAAACACATGCCATTAGTATTTGGATAGTGTCTCACTGGTGTTTGTTTAACTTTAGCCAAGCCCAAAAGAAAACATAAGCAACTAAAAAGGAATGTTTGTAATAACCATACTAAAACGTATTTGCATTCTAGTCACAGAAACATATAATACTTATATAAACAAAGACAACAATAAGGCCTTACTTGAACAAAAGAATCAAAAACTTTAAGCTCTTGAAGAACCCTCTTTCTCAACTCAACAATCGAATCTTTCGCATCATCATCATCTGCACAATCCTCTGCCAACTCATACCTAAAACCCCCCAAAAAAATCAATCAAAAAAAATAATTAAAAAATATTTTTTTTCGCAAAAACTCCAAGAACGAAAAAACCCACTTACGCTTGAGCAAAAGACTTAAGAAAATGAACATCTTGAGCGATAAAATGTCGAAAGGTATGAGCTTTAAGATTCCCAGAAGCCAAAGATACAATAAAGGGCGTGTAAAGTGTCAAAATCGAATCTTGACTGAACTTATCCCAGAATCGCTTGGCAGTGCCTTCTTCCTTGTTGGGTTTTGCCGCCATTGATGAGATTGATAAAACCCTGAAACTGTAATTGATGTTACGATGGTGGAATTGAGATCGAATAGTTGTGAATTTGTTGAATAAAAGAAGGTGCATCAAGAAATTGGGGGAATTAGAGAAAGAGTTAAAAAGAGGAATTAAAAGAGAGAGAGAGGATCAAATCTGGGGTGTATAGGTACACACAAATGAATACATATAATAATAGTGTATGTAGATGTAGCAGCAGAAGAAAGAAAGAAAGAAAGAAAGAAGTGTGTGTGTGTGTGTGTGTGTGTGTGTGTAGCAGTAGACTAGACAAAAGGGGGAGAAGTACTTTTGGTTACTTTGGGTTTGGGTGGTGAAACAAAGAAAATAATGGTGAACTCATCATTCTATTTTTGGGTTTTGGGCTTGGGCTATTGAGGGTTTGGGTTGGTCTTTCTTTCACATGGACTAATGGATGGATCATGGATGTATAGTTTAGGGTTTTTTTCATGAACCATGTTGAGCCGAACGGGGATTAGGTCGGGTTTAGATTGGTTTGTGAATGAAATGGATCGAGCTTGGTTTATAAATGACCCGAGTTGAGTTGTGTTGAGCTGGCTTGGTTTGTAAACGAGGTAATTTTGAGTGTGTTTTGAGCAGCAGGTGATTTGAAAAATTTTGTACTTCGTATTTGCTCGTGGCGACAAGTAGTTT
Organism: Bidens hawaiensis; assembly: GCF_021521415.1. NCBI lineage: Eukaryota > Viridiplantae > Streptophyta > Magnoliopsida > Asterales > Asteraceae > Bidens > Bidens hawaiensis. The sequence continues at coordinate 3,127 of NW_027493445.1, read as the reverse complement.
TGGATATTGGATTAAAATCAGGACAAATATGTAGTTTTGATGTCATCTTTTGATTGATGCTCAGTTGTGCACATGAATAAATCCAAGACATGTGTGCTATGGTTTAATTAGTTGAAGACTTATAGAAATTAATTCACGATACATGTAAATAAGAGAGAGAAAAAAATTAGCTGCAAAGTTTGAGTTGCAAATTGTAAGACCTAGAAAAGAAAAATATATATTTAAGTTATTCTAATAGGAGAATACCAGGAACAATATGAGAAAATACTTTAGGTTAAGTATTTATAAGATTTAAAAAGCTTGATATTTGAATGTTTGGTATAAATTATGACTATGTAGTGCACTGTGCATGGTCATGTGAATCTATATAAGTTGGTAATTGGTCACAGCCTAGGTAGTGCTAGTACATGACCATGTGACCTTATGCATATATGTATTGTGGTCAATGAAGTTTGAGGATGTATAAAGTTCGCTGCTTTGTAATTTTCACTTACATTGGCATATGTTATGATGTGAAAGTTCAAAAAGTTAAAAGGATTTCAACAAGTTACGTGAATGTTATAAGAATGCTTTGTTTGTTATAGACCGTACCCGCGAAACGAGGGCCCCCCTCTCCCCTTATTAACCTATTTATTTTTAAAAGAAAATCATTTGAATATTTATTTTGAAATTGATATTGTTTTGTGTGATTAGACGTTTCAATAGTTATGACATAGCTTTGCATAGGATGTGTATTATTAATCATAACCATAAAACTTAATCTTTTTTCATTAAGTATAAATATATCAATATTCTGGTCTCTCACTTTTTATTTTATTGTTATTATTTCTTCATTAGCTCACTAAAATTTTACAAAATTATTATTACTTAACACAAAAGGTGAGGTAGAAATATAATATTATTGTTGTATATGTATATATTCTCTTCAGACATATTATTAATTATTAATTTTTAGTTTTAAATTAGAACTGTGACTTTTATCTAGGCTATGCATTATTGAGAACGTAAATAATTTGAGATTGTAAAATGATTTAACAAAACTATTAAATCTATGGGATTAAAGTTGTAAAATGAGTTATAGAAATCCAATATATTCTAGAAAATTATTTTATAAAAAAACATATGCAACACTTAGCAATCAAACCCAGGAACATCAAATTAACAAAGCAACTTACCAACCAATCCAAGCATCAATTTGATTTTATAAGGAAAAAATGTAATTATCTTAAAACAACATAATTTGTTTGAAAAACTACATGGAATTGGCATGACTAAAAGAACTACCTATGAGACTTATGAAGTTTGGATGTTTTAAGAAGTTCGGACTTTAAATTTTTATACTCGTTAAATGAGAAGATACCCATTTGCCGAGGCTGCCCCTCACCCTTATTTACCTATTAATTTAAAAAAAGCATTTTGAATCTCTATTTTAAAATCTTCTTCTTGTAATGCAATGTTTTGTTTTTGTTTCTAGCTTTTGCTAGTTTTAGTTCAATAAAAGTTGTTCTAAAAAAACTATGATATAACTTTGCATAGGATGTGCGTCATTAATCATTCCCAATAAAACTTAATTATTTTCCATTGAGCATAATTATCAATATTCCACTCTTTTTTTTTAAATTAATCTTTCTTTAGCTCACTAAATGCTAAAGAAATGCAATATATCCTGGAAAACTATTTCATAAAAAACAGAGGCAACATTAAGGAATCGAACCCGGGAACACGATTTAATAGCAAAACTTGTTACTAACTAATCTTAGCACCAATTTTTAAAGGAAACGAATGCAATTATCTTAAAACGACATAATTCATTTGAAGAATTGCATGGAATGTGCATGACGAAAAGAACTACCTATGAGACTATGAAGTTTGGTTATTTTAAGAAAGCTAGACTTAACTTTTTATACTCATTAAACGAGAATAAACCCATTTGATGAGGGTGCCCCTCACCCAGTTATTTACCTATGTATTTTTAAAAGAAAATCGTTTTGAATCTTTATTTTAAGATTGATATTGTTTTGTGTGCTTAGACGTTTCAATAGCTATGACATAACTTTGCATAGGATGTACATTATTAATCATTCTCTATAAAACTTAATTTTTTTTTTCATTGAGCTTAAATATCAATATTATGTTTTTTTTTTCAATTAGCTTACTAAAATGTTACAGAATTATTACTCAGCATAAAATGTGAGAGAGAAAAATAATATTATTGTTGTATATGTCTATATTCTTCAACATATTATTAATTCTTATTTTTGGTTTTAAATTAGAACTGCAACTTTGCATCCTGCTGTAACAAAATTGTTAAATGATTTAACAAAACTATTAAATATGGGGGAATAAAGTTGCCAAATTAGCTAAATAAATGCAGTTGCAACACTAAGCAATCGAAAGTCGGGAACATGATTTATAACAAAGCATCTTACCAACTAATCCAAGCACTAGTTTGATTTTAAAAGGAAACAAATATAATTATCTTAAAAAAGCATATTTCGTTTGAAAAACTGCATGGAATGTGCATGACTAAATGAACAACCTATGAGACTATGAAGTTTGGATGTTTTAAGAAATCTGAAATTTTTTGTATTCATTAAACGAGAAGAAACCCATTTGCCGAGGGTGCAACGCTCCCCCTTATTTACCTATTTATTTTAAAAGAAAATCATCTTGAATCTATTTTAAGTTTGTTATTATTTTGTATGATTAGACGTTTCAATAGCTATGACATACTGAAGAAACACTAATCGAACCCGGGCAGATTACGGATAACCTGGGGGTTAGATAGATGTTTCCCACGAGGGGTTAGACCCGGCAAAGATGGTTTTTCTGATAACCTGCAAAACAGACACCGTGAGCTCGTCACTGAGAAGGGGGGGGGGGGGTTCCTCCTTGTGACCACCCTCCGGCGTGAGAATCAGACTAGATTGCTCTTGAATATAAATGTATATTAAGAGATTGCTAGAGCAGTTATCAGGTATAATATGTAATACGAGATAGTATATGATGATAAGATGATCATACCATTTGGGGTATTTATAGCCGAAGGTAGGTTTCCAAGAAGGTATAGCCGGCTGAATAGTATTCCTGTTCTACCAACTGTAGCCTACGCACATGCCATGCTGGT